>NC_080201.1:38891845-39210539 GCF_030028045.1 Hippopotamus amphibius kiboko
GGAGTCACACTGGTTCCCAAGGGGGAACACTCATTGCCAAAAGTCTCTCCCGTGGCTCCAGTGCCCCCTTCCTGGGCCAGGGGCCCTTGGAAACCCCTCTGAATGGAAAGCCCAGCTCATCATCTGCCGGCCTCTCCTGCTGGCAGCGCTCGCGTTCGGCAGCCTTCAAACTGCTTCAGGAAGGCAGTTCCTTGGAGTCGGAGACTGGCAGGCTGGGCAGCCTGAGGGTGAGGCGTGCAGCTGCGTGAGGAAAGCCCTGGGCTTAGCATTCACCCTGGGACGTCGTGCCTGGGTTCTGGGTACCTCGGAGAGAACCTCCACTCACTCTCCAAGCTGAGATCAACAGGCAGGAGTTCCCTGAGCAGCGCTAAACCACAGCCCCTCCCAGGCTGTCCCAAGACGTCCGTGCGGCCTACTCCCACTTCAGCCATACAACACATGCAGACCCTGGGGGGAGCAACGTTCAAGATGGAAGGTCCCACTTGCACGGCCTGTGTGTCTCTTCCACTGCTCAGAAGCTGCTGAGGCACAGGCTGAGTGTCCACATTCACCCTGAGGCCTGAAGGCCAAACGGTCATTACCCCAGGGCGAAGTGGGTTGGATGTGGCTCCTTGGCGGCTCGCCCAGCAGCCCTGCTGCTGGCCTTGCCTTCGCTGCTGGCAAACCTCTGGGAGGAAAAAGAGCGTCTCTGGCAAGAATCAAAAAGTGCTTGCCATCCCCTGGCTAGGAGCGCCTCCTACACCCCTCTTTGTGCGGCGAGCACACACATCAACTACTACCCTCCAAGGAAGCTGCAGCTTTCCAGCCAGAAAGGCCTGCAGCCCTTGCCGTGAAACCACAGTCAACAGGCTGTTGGACTGGGCCAAGTGCCTTGTAGGAGGCCTTGGACGCGCAGGGCTGCACTGTTTTCCGTTGGGGCACACCGTTGGGGAGAAGGCTCTGGCCTAGCCATCAGCGCACACCCTCCTAGCCAGAGGCCCTTGGGGTCCACTGGGTGGGCAGGCTGAAGGCGCGAGCAGGGCTTTGGTGCTTGCAGAGTCAATTTGGGCCCTGCTTTGGAAGGGTTTCAGGGACCCAGTTCGAGGGAGGCTTAGCTTCCCTGCTGTGGCACACCCAGGTCAGGTAGCCCAGCTGCCACCCTAAAGGCTCCCTGCTTTGCCCTCACCCTGGGGTCTCCCACGTGGGTTCTGTCTCCCCAAGCACAACCTCAATGTGGATCCAGTCTGGACAGAAAAGCACACAATATCCCAGAGCACTCCAGGGCCTCAGCGGCTCAAAGGGGCATCAAGGCCTACCTAGGGGGCCTCTCTTCCCTAGGCCATACCCAGCCTGCACACTCTCTGTGGAGCAAGCTTCATTCCTGGAAGGGCCCAGGGGGTGGGCATGAGGGTCTCTTCGGGGCTCGGAACGTGCGGATAACAGAGGCTGTGGGACAACAGCAACATGAGACCCTGACAGGAGAGCTGTCGTTTCCCCTTTGGGAAGCAGGATGCTTGCGGCCCCCAGGCTGCGTGCCAATCCCCCTTGCTGCCTGGCTTCTGTTCACTGCTGGCTAGCGCTTCTGCAGCAGGTGAGCATCTTGCCTAGAAACCGGGCGCTTGCCGTCCCTTGCTGGGAGCTCATGGCCCCACACACGTCCCTAGAGGGTGATGGCAACTTGGCTGAGAGCCACCAGGTGAGCTGTAGTTCTCCATGCGGAGAGGCCTGCCGCGGGTTTCGAGAATCCTGAGTCAGGGCTGTGCTTCAAGTGGAGGGTGAGTTCCGAGGCTGGGGGAGGCTCGGAGTCACACTGGTTCCCAAGGGGGAACACTCATTGCCAAAAGTCTCTCCCGTGGCTCCAGTGCCCCCTTCCTGGGCCAGGGGCCCTTGGAAACCCCTCTGAATGGAAAGCCCAGCTCATCATCTGCCGGCCTCTCCTGCTGGCAGCGCTCGCGTTCGGCAGCCTTCAAACTGCTTCAGGAAGGCAGTTCCTTGGAGTCGGAGACTGGCAGGCTGGGCAGCCTGAGGGTGAGGCGTGCAGCTGCGTGAGGAAAGCCCTGGGCTTAGCATTCACCCTGGGACGTCGTGCCTGGGTTCTGGGTACCTCGGAGAGAACCTCCACTCACTCTCCAAGCTGAGATCAACAGGCAGGAGTTCCCTGAGCAGCGCTAAACCACAGCCCCTCCCAGGCTGTCCCAAGATGTCCATGCGGCCTACTCCCACTTCAGCCATACAACACATGCAGACCCTGGGGGGAGCAACGTTCAAGATGGAAGGTCCCACTTGCACGGCCTGTGTGTCTCTTCCACTGCTCAGAAGCTGCTGAGGCACAGGCTGAGTGTCCACATTCACCCTGAGGCCTGAAGGCCAAACGGTCATTACCCCAGGGCGAAGTGGGTTGGATGTGGCTCCTTGGCGGCTCGCCCAGCAGCCCTGCTGCTGGCCTTGCCTTCGCTGCTGGCAAACCTCTGGGAGGAAAAAGAGCGTCTCTGGCAAGAATCAAAAAGTGCTTGCCATCCCCTGGCTAGGAGCGCCTCCTACACCCCTCTTTGTGCGGCGAGCACACACATCAACTACTACCCTCCAAGGAAGCTGCAGCTTTCCAGCCAGAAAGGCCTGCAGCCCTTGCCGTGAAACCACAGTCAACAGGCTGTTGGACTGGGCCAAGTGCCTTGTAGGAGGCCTTGGACGCGCAGGGCTGCACTGTTTTCCGTTGGGGCACACCGTTGGGGAGAAGGCTCTGGCCTAGCCATCAGCGCACACCCTCCTAGCCAGAGGCCCTTGGGGTCCACTGGGTGGGCAGGCTGAAGGCGTGAGCAGGGCTTTGGTGCTTGCAGAGTCAATTTGGGCCCTGCTTTGGAAGGGTTTCAGGGACCCAGTTCTAGGGAGGCTTAGCTTCCCTGCTGTGGCACACCCAGGTCAGGTAGCCCAGCTGCCACCCTAAAGGCTCCCTGCTTTGCCCTCACCCTGGGGTCTCCCACGTGGGTTCTGTCTCCCCAAGCACAACCTCAATGTGGATCCAGTCTGGACAGAAAAGCACACAATATCCCAGAGCACTCCAGGGCCTCAGCGGCTCAAAGGGGCATCAAGGCCTACCTAGGGGGCCTCTCTTCCCTAGGCCATACCCAGCCTGCACACTCTCTGTGGAGCAAGCTTCATTCCTGGAAGGGCCCAGGGGGTGGGCATGAGGGTCTCTTCGGGGCTCGGAACGTGCGGATAACAAAGGCTGTGGGAAAACAGCAAAATGAGACCCTGACAGGAGAGCTGTCATTTCCCCTTTGGGAAGCAGGATGCTTGCGGCCCCCAGGCTGCGTGGCAATCCCCCTTGCTGCCTGGCTTCTGTTCACTGCTGGCTAGCGCTTCTGCAGCAGGTGAGCATCTTGCCTAGAAACCGGGCGCTTGCCGTCCCTTGCTGGGAGCTCATGGCCCCACACACGTCCCTAGAGGGTGATGGCAACTTGGCTGAGAGCCACCAGGTGAGCTGTAGTTCTCCATGCGGAGAGGCCTGCCGCGGGTTTCGAGAATCCTGAGTCAGGGCTGTGCTTCAAGTGGAGGGTGAGTTCCGAGGCTGGAGGAGGCTCGGAGTCACACTGGTTCCCAAGGGGGAACACTCATTGCCAAAAGTCTCTCCCGTGGCTCCAGTGCCCCCTTCCTGGGCCAGGGGCCCTTGGAAACCCCTCTGAATGGAAAGCCCAGCTCATCATCTGCCGGCCTCTCCTGCTGGCAGCGCTCGCGTTCGGCAGCCTTCAAACTGCTTCAGGAAGGCAGTTCCTTGGAGTCGGAGACTGGCAGGCTGGGCAGCCTGAGGGTGAGGCGTGCAGCTGCGTGAGGAAAGCCCTGGGCTTAGCATTCACCCTGGGACGTCGTGCCTGGGTTCTGGGTACCTCGGAGAGAACCTCCACTCACTCTCCAAGCTGAGATCAACAGGCAGGAGTTCCCTGAGCAGCGCTAAACCACAGCCCCTCCCAGGCTGTCCCAAGACGTCCGTGCGGCCTACTCCCACTTCAGCCATACAACACATGCAGACCCTGGGGGGAGCAACGTTCAAGATGGAAGGTCCCACTTGCACGGCCTGTGTGTCTCTTCCACTGCTCAGAAGCTGCTGAGGCACAGGCTGAGTGTCCACATTCACCCTGAGGCCTGAAGGCCAAACGGTCATTACCCCAGGGCGAAGTGGGTTGGATGTGGCTCCTTGGCGGCTCGCCCAGCAGCCCTGCTGCTGGCCTTGCCTTCGCTGCTGGCAAACCTCTGGGAGGAAAAAGAGCGTCTCTGGCAAGAATCAAAAAGTGCTTGCCATCCCCTGGCTAGGAGCGCCTCCTACACCCCTCTTTGTGCGGCGAGCACACACATCAACTACTACCCTCCAAGGAAGCTGCAGCTTTCCAGCCAGAAAGGCCTGCAGCCCTTGCCGTGAAACCACAGTCAACAGGCTGTTGCACTGGGCCAAGTGCCTTGTAGGAGGCCTTGGACGCGCAGGGCTGCACTGTTTTCCGTTGGGGCACACCGTTGGGGAGAAGGCTCTGGCCTAGCCATCAGCGCACACCCTCCTAGCCAGAGGCCCTTGGGGTCCACTGGGTGGGCAGGCTGAAGGCGCGAGCAGGGCTTTGGTGCTTGCAGAGTCAGTTTGGGCCCTGCTTTGGAAGGGTTTCAGGGACCCAGTTCTAGGGAGGCTTAGCTTCCCTGCTGTGGCACACCCAGGTCAGGTAGCCCAGCTGCCACCCTAAAGGCTCCCTGCTTTGCCCTCACCCTGGGGTCTCCCACGTGGGTTCTGTCTCCCCAAGCACAACCTCAATGTGGATCCAGTCTGGACAGAAAAGCACACAATATCCCAGAGCACTCCAGGGCCTCAGCGGCTCAAAGGGGCATCAAGGCCTACCTAGGGGGCCTCTCTTCCCTAGGCCATACCCAGCCTGCACACTCTCTGTGGAGCAAGCTTCATTCCTGGAAGGGCCCAGGGGGTGGGCATGAGGGTCTCTTCGGGGCTCGGAACGTGCGGATAACAGAGGCTGTGGGACAACAGCAACATGAGACCCTGACAGGAGAGCTGTCGTTTCCCCTTTGGGAAGCAGGATGCTTGCGGCCCCCAGGCTGCGTGCCAATCCCCCTTGCTGCCTGGCTTCTGTTCACTGCTGGCTAGCGCTTCTGCAGCAGGTGAGCATCTTGCCTAGAAACCGGGCGCTTGCCGTCCCTTGCTGGGAGCTCATGGCCCCACACACATCCCTAGAGGGTGATGGCAACTTGGCTGAGAGCCACCAGGTGAGCTGTAGTTCTCCATGCGGAGAGGCCTGCCGTGGGTTTCGAGAATCGTGAGTCAGGGCTGTGCTTCAAGTGGAGGGTGAGTTCCGAGGCTGGAGGAGGCTCGGAGTCACACTGGTTCCCAAGGGGGAACACTCATTGCCAAAAGTCTCTCCCGTGGCTCCAGTGCCCCCTTCCTGGGCCAGGGGCCCTTGGAAACCCCTCTGAATGGAAAGCCCAGCTCATCATCTGCCGGCCTCTCCTGCTGGCAGCGCTCGCGTTCGGCAGCCTTCAAACTGCTTCAGGAAGGCAGTTCCTTGGAGTCGGAGACTGGCAGGCTGGGCAGCCTGAGGGTGAGGCGTGCAGCTGCGTGAGGAAAGCCCTGGGCTTAGCATTCACCCTGGGACGTCGTGCCTGGGTTCTGGGTACCTCGGAGAGAACCTCCACTCACTCTCCAAGCTGAGATCAACAGGCAGGAGTTCCCTGAGCAGCGCTAAACCACAGCCCCTCCCAGGCTGTCCCAAGACGTCCGTGCGGCCTACTCCCACTTCAGCCATACAACACATGCAGACCCTGGGGGGAGCAACGTTCAAGATGGAAGGTCCCACTTGCACGGCCTGTGTGTCTCTTCCACTGCTCAGAAGCTGCTGAGGCACAGGCTGAGTGTCCACATTCACCCTGAGGCCTGAAGGCCAAACGGTCATTACCCCAGGGCGAAGTGGGTTGGATGTGGCTCCTTGGCGGCTCGCCCAGCAGCCCTGCTGCTGGCCTTGCCTTCGCTGCTGGCAAACCTCTGGGAGGAAAAAGAGCGTCTCTGGCAAGAATCAAAAAGTGCTTGCCATCCCCTGGCTAGGAGCGCCTCCTACACCCCTCTTTGTGCGGCGAGCACACACATCAACTACTACCCTCCAAGGAAGCTGCAGCTTTCCAGCCAGAAAGGCCTGCAGCCCTTGCCGTGAAACCACAGTCAACAGGCTGTTGGACTGGGCCAAGTGCCTTGTAGGAGGCCTTGGACGCGCAGGGCTGCACTGTTTTCCGTTGGGGCACACCGTTGGGGAGAAGGCTCTGGCCTAGCCATCAGCGCACACCCTCCTAGCCAGAGGCCCTTGGGGTCCACTGGGTGGGCAGGCTGAAGGCGCGAGCAGGGCTTTGGTGCTTGCAGAGTCAATTTGGGCCCTGCTTTGGAAGGGTTTCAGGGACCCAGTTCGAGGGAGGCTTAGCTTCCCTGCTGTGGCACACCCAGGTCAGGTAGCCCAGCTGCCACCCTAAAGGCTCCCTGCTTTGCCCTCACCCTGGGGTCTCCCACGTGGGTTCTGTCTCCCCAAGCACAACCTCAATGTGGATCCAGTCTGGACAGAAAAGCACACAATATCCCAGAGCACTCCAGGGCCTCAGCGGCTCAAAGGGGCATCAAGGCCTACCTAGGGGGCCTCTCTTCCCTAGGCCATACCCAGCCTGCACACTCTCTGTGGAGCAAGCTTCATTCCTGGAAGGGCCCAGGGGGTGGGCATGAGGGTCTCTTCGGGGCTCGGAACGTGCGGATAACAGAGGCTGTGGGACAACAGCAACATGAGACCCTGACAGGAGAGCTGTCGTTTCCCCTTTGGGAAGCAGGATGCTTGCGGCCCCCAGGCTGCGTGCCAATCCCCCTTGCTGCCTGGCTTCTGTTCACTGCTGGCTAGCGCTTCTGCAGCAGGTGAGCATCTTGCCTAGAAACCGGGCGCTTGCCGTCCCTTGCTGGGAGCTCATGGCCCCACACACGTCCCTAGAGGGTGATGGCAACTTGGCTGAGAGCCACCAGGTGAGCTGTAGTTCTCCATGCGGAGAGGCCTGCCGCGGGTTTCGAGAATCCTGAGTCAGGGCTGTGCTTCAAGTGGAGGGTGAGTTCCGAGGCTGGAGGAGGCTCGGAGTCACACTGGTTCCCAAGGGGGAACACTCATTGCCAAAAGTCTCTCCCGTGGCTCCAGTGCCCCCTTCCTGGGCCAGGGGCCCTTGGAAACCCCTCTGAATGGAAAGCCCAGCTCATCATCTGCCGGCCTCTCCTGCTGGCAGCGCTCGCGTTCGGCAGCCTTCAAACTGCTTCAGGAAGGCAGTTCCTTGGAGTCGGAGACTGGCAGGCTGGGCAGCCTGAGGGTGAGGCGTGCAGCTGCGTGAGGAAAGCCCTGGGCTTAGCATTCACCCTGGGACGTCGTGCCTGGGTTCTGGGTACCTCGGAGAGAACCTCCACTCACTCTCCAAGCTGAGATCAACAGGCAGGAGTTCCCTGAGCAGCGCTAAACCACAGCCCCTCCCAGGCTGTCCCAAGACGTCCGTGCGGCCTACTCCCACTTCAGCCATACAACACATGCAGACCCTGGGGGGAGCAACGTTCAAGATGGAAGGTCCCACTTGCACGGCCTGTGTGTCTCTTCCACTGCTCAGAAGCTGCTGAGGCACAGGCTGAGTGTCCACATTCACCCTGAGGCCTGAAGGCCAAACGGTCATTACCCCAGGGCGAAGTGGGTTGGATGTGGCTCCTTGGCGGCTCGCCCAGCAGCCCTGCTGCTGGCCTTGCCTTCGCTGCTGGCAAACCTCTGGGAGGAAAAAGAGCGTCTCTGGCAAGAATCAAAAAGTGCTTGCCATCCCCTGGCTAGGAGCGCCTCCTACACCCCTCTTTGTGCGGCGAGCACACACATCAACTACTACCCTCCAAGGAAGCTGCAGCTTTCCAGCCAGAAAGGCCTGCAGCCCTTGCCGTGAAACCACAGTCAACAGGCTGTTGGACTGGGCCAAGTGCCTTGTAGGAGGCCTTGGACGCGCAGGGCTGCACTGTTTTCCGTTGGGGCACACCGTTGGGGAAAAGGCTCTGGCCTAGCCATCAGCGCACACCCTCCTAGCCAGAGGCCCTTGGGGTCCACTGGGTGGGCAGGCTGAAGGCGCGAGCAGGGCTTTGGTGCTTGCAGAGTCAATTTGGGCCCTGCTTTGGAAGGGTTTCAGGGACCCAGTTCTAGGGAGGCTTAGCTTCCCTGCTGTGGCACACCCAGGTCAGGTAGCCCAGCTGCCACCCTAAAGGCTCCCTGCTTTGCCCTCACCCTGGGGTCTCCCACGTGGGTTCTGTCTCCCCAAGCACAACCTCACTGTGGATCCAGTCTGGACAGAAAAGCACACAATATCCCAGAGCACTCCAGGGCCTCAGCGGCTCAAAGGGGCATCAAGGCCTACCTAGGGGGCCTCTCTTCCCTAGGCCATACCCAGCCTGCACACTCTCTGTGGAGCAAGCTTCATTCCTGGAAGGGCCCAGGGGGTGGGCATGAGGGTCTCTTCGGGGCTCGGAACGTGCGGATAACAGAGGCTGTGGGACAACAGCAACATGAGACCCTGACAGGAGAGCTGTCGTTTCCCCTTTGGGAAGCAGGATGCTTGCGGCCCCCAGGCTGCGTGCCAATCCCCCTTGCTGCCTGGCTTCTGTTCACTGCTGGCTAGCGCTTCTGCAGCAGGTGAGCATCTTGCCTAGAAACCGGGCGCTTGCCGTCCCTTGCTGGGAGCTCATGGCCCCACACACGTCCCTAGAGGGTGATGGCAACTTGGCTGAGAGCCACCAGGTGAGCTGTAGTTCTCCATGCGGAGAGGCCTGCCGCGGGTTTCGAGAATCCTGAGTCAGGGCTGTGCTTCAAGTGGAGGGTGAGTTCCGAGGCTGGAGGAGGCTCGGAGTCACACTGGTTCCCAAGGGGGAACACTCATTGCCAAAAGTCTCTCCCGTGGCTCCAGTGCCCCCTTCCTGGGCCAGGGGCCCTTGGAAACCCCTCTGAATGGAAAGCCCAGCTCATCATCTGCCGGCCTCTCCTGCTGGCAGCGCTCGCGTTCGGCAGCCTTCAAACTGCTTCAGGAAGGCAGTTCCTTGGAGTCGGAGACTGGCAGGCTGGGCAGCCTGAGGGTGAGGCGTGCAGCTGCGTGAGGAAAGCCCTGGGCTTAGCATTCACCCTGGGACGTCGTGCCTGGGTTCTGGGTACCTCGGAGAGAACCTCCACTCACTCTCCAAGCTGAGATCAACAGGCAGGAGTTCCCTGAGCAGCGCTAAACCACAGCCCCTCCCAGGCTGTCCCAAGACGTCCGTGCGGCCTACTCCCACTTCAGCCATACAACACATGCAGACCCTGGGGGGAGCAACGTTCAAGATGGAAGGTCCCACTTGCACGGCCTGTGTGTCTCTTCCACTGCTCAGAAGCTGCTGAGGCACAGGCTGAGTGTCCACATTCACCCTGAGGCCTGAAGGCCAAACGGTCATTACCCCAGGGCGAAGTGGGTTGGATGTGGCTCCTTGGCGGCTCGCCCAGCAGCCCTGCTGCTGGCCTTGCCTTCGCTGCTGGCAAACCTCTGGGAGGAAAAAGAGCGTCTCTGGCAAGAATCAAAAAGTGCTTGCCATCCCCTGGCTAGGAGCGCCTCCTACACCCCTCTTTGTGCGGCGAGCACACACATCAACTACTACCCTCCAAGGAAGCTGCAGCTTTCCAGCCAGAAAGGCCTGCAGCCCTTGCCGTGAAACCACAGTCAACAGGCTGTTGGACTGGGCCAAGTGCCTTGTAGGAGGCCTTGGACGCGCAGGGCTGCACTGTTTTCCGTTGGGGCACACCGTTGGGGAGAAGGCTCTGGCCTAGCCATCAGCGCACACCCTCCTAGCCAGAGGCCCTTGGGGTCCACTGGGTGGGCAGGCTGAAGGCGCGAGCAGGGCTTTGGTGCTTGCAGAGTCAATTTGGGCCCTGCTTTGGAAGGGTTTCAGGGACCCAGTTCGAGGGAGGCTTAGCTTCCCTGCTGTGGCACACCCAGGTCAGGTAGCCCAGCTGCCACCCTAAAGGCTCCCTGCTTTGCCCTCACCCTGGGGTCTCCCACGTGGGTTCTGTCTCCCCAAGCACAACCTCAATGTGGATCCAGTCTGGACAGAAAAGCACACAATATCCCAGAGCACTCCAGGGCCTCAGCGGCTCAAAGGGGCATCAAGGCCTACCTAGGGGGCCTCTCTTCCCTAGGCCATACCCAGCCTGCACACTCTCTGTGGAGCAAGCTTCATTCCTGGAAGGGCCCAGGGGGTGGGCATGAGGGTCTCTTCGGGGCTCGGAACGTGCGGATAACAGAGGCTGTGGGACAACAGCAACATGAGACCCTGACAGGAGAGCTGTCGTTTCCCCTTTGGGAAGCAGGATGCTTGCGGCCCCCAGGCTGCGTGCCAATCCCCCTTGCTGCCTGGCTTCTGTTCACTGCTGGCTAGCGCTTCTGCAGCAGGTGAGCATCTTGCCTAGAAACCGGGCGCTTGCCGTCCCTTGCTGGGAGCTCATGGCCCCACACACGTCCCTAGAGGGTGATGGCAACTTGGCTGAGAGCCACCAGGTGAGCTGTAGTTCTCCATGCGGAGAGGCCTGCCGCGGGTTTCGAGAATCCTGAGTCAGGGCTGTGCTTCAAGTGGAGGGTGAGTTCCGAGGCTGGAGGAGGCTCGGAGTCACACTGGTTCCCAAGGGGGAACACTCATTGCCAAAAGTCTCTCCCGTGGCTCCAGTGCCCCCTTCCTGGGCCAGGGGCCCTTGGAAACCCCTCTGAATGGAAAGCCCAGCTCATCATCTGCCGGCCTCTCCTGCTGGCAGCGCTCGCGTTCGGCAGCCTTCAAACTGCTTCAGGAAGGCAGTTCCTTGGAGTCGGAGACTGGCAGGCTGGGCAGCCTGAGGGTGAGGCGTGCAGCTGCGTGAGGAAAGCCCTGGGCTTAGCATTCACCCTGGGACGTCGTGCCTGGGTTCTGGGTACCTCGGAGAGAACCTCCACTCACTCTCCAAGCTGAGATCAACAGGCAGGAGTTCCCTGAGCAGCGCTAAACCACAGCCCCTCCCAGGCTGTCCCAAGACGTCCGTGCGGCCTACTCCCACTTCAGCCATACAACACATGCAGACCCTGGGGGGAGCAACGTTCAAGATGGAAGGTCCCACTTGCACGGCCTGTGTGTCTCTTCCACTGCTCAGAAGCTGCTGAGGCACAGGCTGAGTGTCCACATTCACCCTGAGGCCTGAAGGCCAAACGGTCATTACCCCAGGGCGAAGTGGGTTGGATGTGGCTCCTTGGCGGCTCGCCCAGCAGCCCTGCTGCTGGCCTTGCCTTCGCTGCTGGCAAACCTCTGGGAGGAAAAAGAGCGTCTCTGGCAAGAATCAAAAAGTGCTTGCCATCCCCTGGCTAGGAGCGCCTCCTACACCCCTCTTTGTGCGGCGAGCACACACATCAACTACTACCCTCCAAGGAAGCTGCAGCTTTCCAGCCAGAAAGGCCTGCAGCCCTTGCCGTGAAACCACAGTCAACAGGCTGTTGGACTGGGCCAAGTGCCTTGTAGGAGGCCTTGGACGCGCAGGGCTGCACTGTTTTCCGTTGGGGCACACCGTTGGGGAAAAGGCTCTGGCCTAGCCATCAGCGCACACCCTCCTAGCCAGAGGCCCTTGGGGTCCACTGGGTGGGCAGGCTGAAGGCGCGAGCAGGGCTTTGGTGCTTGCAGAGTCAATTTGGGCCCTGCTTTGGAAGGGTTTCAGGGACCCAGTTCTAGGGAGGCTTAGCTTCCCTGCTGTGGCACACCCAGGTCAGGTAGCCCAGCTGCCACCCTAAAGGCTCCCTGCTTTGCCCTCACCCTGGGGTCTCCCACGTGGGTTCTGTCTCCCCAAGCACAACCTCACTGTGGATCCAGTCTGGACAGAAAAGCACACAATATCCCAGAGCACTCCAGGGCCTCAGCGGCTCAAAGGGGCATCAAGGCCTACCTAGGGGGCCTCTCTTCCCTAGGCCATACCCAGCCTGCACACTCTCTGTGGAGCAAGCTTCATTCCTGGAAGGGCCCAGGGGGTGGGCATGAGGGTCTCTTCGGGGCTCGGAACGTGCGGATAACAGAGGCTGTGGGACAACAGCAACATGAGACCCTGACAGGAGAGCTGTCGTTTCCCCTTTGGGAAGCAGGATGCTTGCGGCCCCCAGGCTGCGTGCCAATCCCCCTTGCTGCCTGGCTTCTGTTCACTGCTGGCTAGCGCTTCTGCAGCAGGTGAGCATCTTGCCTAGAAACCGGGCGCTTGCCGTCCCTTGCTGGGAGCTCATGGCCCCACACACGTCCCTAGAGGGTGATGGCAACTTGGCTGAGAGCCACCAGGTGAGCTGTAGTTCTCCATGCGGAGAGGCCTGCCGCGGGTTTCGAGAATCCTGAGTCAGGGCTGTGCTTCAAGTGGAGGGTGAGTTCCGAGGCTGGAGGAGGCTCGGAGTCACACTGGTTCCCAAGGGGGAACACTCATTGCCAAAAGTCTCTCCCGTGGCTCCAGTGCCCCCTTCCTGGGCCAGGGGCCCTTGGAAACCCCTCTGAATGGAAAGCCCAGCTCATCATCTGCCGGCCTCTCCTGCTGGCAGCGCTCGCGTTCGGCAGCCTTCAAACTGCTTCAGGAAGGCAGTTCCTTGGAGTCGGAGACTGGCAGGCTGGGCAGCCTGAGGGTGAGGCGTGCAGCTGCGTGAGGAAAGCCCTGGGCTTAGCATTCACCCTGGGACGTCGTGCCTGGGTTCTGGGTACCTCGGAGAGAACCTCCACTCACTCTCCAAGCTGAGATCAACAGGCAGGAGTTCCCTGAGCAGCGCTAAACCACAGCCCCTCCCAGGCTGTCCCAAGACGTCCGTGCGGCCTACTCCCACTTCAGCCATACAACACATGCAGACCCTGGGGGGAGCAACGTTCAAGATGGAAGGTCCCACTTGCACGGCCTGTGTGTCTCTTCCACTGCTCAGAAGCTGCTGAGGCACAGGCTGAGTGTCCACATTCACCCTGAGGCCTGAAGGCCAAACGGTCATTACCCCAGGGCGAAGTGGGTTGGATGTGGCTCCTTGGCGGCTCTCCCAGCAGCCCTGCTGCTGGCCTTGCCTTCGCTGCTGGCAAACCTCTGGGAGGAAAAAGAGCGTCTCTGGCAAGAATCAAAAAGTGCTTGCCATCCCCTGGCTAGGAGCGCCTCCTACACCCCTCTTTGTGCGGCGAGCACACACATCAACTACTACCCTCCAAGGAAGCTGTAGCTTTCCAGCCAGAAAGGCCTGCAGCCCTTGCCGTGAAACCACAGTCAACAGGCTGTTGGACTGGGCCAAGTGCCTTGTAGGAGGCCTTGGACGCGCAGGGCTGCACTGTTTTCCGTTGGGGCACACCGTTGGGGAGAAGGCTCTGGCCTAGCCATCAGCGCACACCCTCCTAGCCAGAGGCCCTTGGGGTCCACTGGGTGGGCAGGCTGAAGGCGCGAGCAGGGCTTTGGTGCTTGCAGAGTCAATTTGGGCCCTGCTTTGGAAGGGTTTCAGGGACCCAGTTCGAGGGAGGCTTAGCTTCCCTGCTGTGGCACACCCAGGTCAGGTAGCCCAGCTGCCACCCTAAAGGCTCCCTGCTTTGCCCTCACCCTGGGGTCTCCCACGTGGGTTCTGTCTCCCCAAGCACAACCTCAATGTGGATCCAGTCTGGACAGAAAAGCACACAATATCCCAGAGCACTCCAGGGCCTCAGCGGCTCAAAGGGGCATCAAGGCCTACCTAGGGGGCCTCTCTTCCCTAGGCCATACCCAGCCTGCACACTCTCTGTGGAGCAAGCTTCATTCCTGGAAGGGCCCAGGGGGTGGGCATGAGGGTCTCTTCGGGGCTCGGAACGTGCGGATAACAGAGGCTGTGGGACAACAGCAACATGAGACCCTGACAGGAGAGCTGTCGTTTCCCCTTTGGGAAGCAGGATGCTTGCGGCCCCCAGGCTGCATGCCAATCCCCCTTGCTGCCTGGCTTCTGTTCACTGCTGGCTAGCGCTTCTGCAGCAGGTGAGCGTCTTGCCTAGAAACCGGGCGCTTGCCGTCCCTTGCTGGGAGCTCATGGCCCCACACACGTCCCTAGAGGGTGATGGCAACTTGGCTGAGAGCCAGCAGGTGAGCTGTAGTTCTCCATGCGGAGAGGCCTGCCGCGGGTTTCGAGAATCCTGAGTCAGGGCTGTGCTTCAAGCGGAGGGTGAGTTCCGAGGCTGGAGGAGGCTCGGAGTCACACTGGTTCCCAAGGGGGAACACTCATTGCCAAAAGTCTCTCCCGTGGCTCCAGTGCCCCCTTCCTGGGCCAGGGGCCCTTGGAAACCCCTCTGAATGGAAAGCCCAGCTCATCATCTGCCGGCCTCTCCTGCTGGCAGTGCTCGCGTTCGGCAGCCTTCAAACTGCTTCAGGAAGGCAGTTCCTTGGAGTCGGAGACTGGCAGGCTGGGCAGCCTGAGGGTGAGGCGTGCAGCTGCGTGAGGAAAGCCCTGGGCTTAGCATTCACCCTGGGACGTCGTGCCTGGGTTCTGGGTACCTCAGAGAGAACCTCCACTCACTCTCCAAGCTGAGATCAACAGGCAGGAGTTCCCTGAGCAGCGCTAAACCACAGCCCCTCCCAGGCTGTCCCAAGACGTCCGTGCGGCCTACTCCCACTTCAGCCATACAACACATGCAGACCCTGGGGGGAGCAACGTTCAAGATGGAAGGTCCCACTTGCACGGCCTGTGTGTCTCTTCCACTGCTCAGAAGCTGCTGAGGCACAGGCTGAGTGTCCACATTCACCCTGAGGCCTGAAGGCCAAACGGTCATTACCCCAGGGCGAAGTGGGTTGGATGTGGCTCCTTGGCGGCTCGCCCAGCAGCCCTGCTGCTGGCCTTGCCTTCGCTGCTGGCAAACCTCTGGGAGGAAAAAGAGCGTCTCTGGCAAGAATCAAAAAGTGCTTGCCATCCCCTGGCTAGGAGCGCCTCCTACACCCCTCTTTGTGCGGCGAGCACACACATCAACTACTACCCTCCAAGGAAGCTGCAGCTTTCCAGCCAGAAAGGCCTGCAGCCCTTGCCATGAAACCACAGTCAACAGGCTGTTGGACTGGGCCAAGTGCCTTGTAGGAGGCCTTGGACGCGCAGGGCTGCACTGTTTTCCGTTGGGGCACACCGTTGGGGAGAAGGCTCTGGCCTAGCCATCAGCGCACACCCTCCTAGGCAGAGGCCCTTGGGGTCCACTGGGTGGGCAGGCTGAAGGCGCGAGCAGGGCTTTGGTGCTTGCAGAGTCAATTTGGGCCCTGCTTTGGAAGGGTTTCAGGGACCCAGTTCTAGGGAGGCTTAGCTTCCCTGCTGTGGCACACCCAGGTCAGGTAGCCCAGCTGCCACCCTAAAGGCTCCCTGCTTTGCCCTCACCCTGGGGTCTCCCACGTGGGTTCTGTCTCCCCAAGCACAACCTCAATGTGGATCCAGTCTGGACAGAAAAGCACACAATATCCCAGAGCACTCCAGGGCCTCAGCGGCTCAAAGGGGCATCAAGGCCTACCTAGGGGGCCTCTCTTCCCTAGGCCATACCCAGCCTGCACACTCTCTGTGGAGCAAGCTTCATTCCTGGAAGGGCCCAGGGGGTGGGCATGAGGGTCTCTTCGGGGCTCGGAACGTGCGGATAACAGAGGCTGTGGGACAACAGCAACATGAGACCCTGACAGGAGAGCTGTCGTTTCCCCTTTGGGAAGCAGGATGCTTGCGGCCCCCAGGCTGCGTGCCAATCCCCCTTGCTGCCTGGCTTCTGTTCACTGCTGGCTAGCGCTTCTGCTGCAGGTGAGCGTCTTGCCTAGAAACCGGGTGCTTGCCGTCCCTTGCTGGGAGCTCATGGCCCCACACACGTCCCTAGAGGGTGATGGCAACTTGGCTGAGAGCCAGCAGGTGAGCTGTAGTTCTCCATGCGGAGAGGCCTGCCGCGGGTTTCGAGAATCCTGAGTCAGGGCTGTGCTTCAAGCGGAGGGTGAGTTCCGAGGCTGGAGGAGGCTCGGAGTCACACTGGTTCCCAAGGGGGAACACTCATTGCCAAAAGTCTCTCCCGTGGCTCCAGTGCCCCCTTCCTGGGCCAGGGGCCCTTGGAAACCCCTCTGAATGGAAAGCCCAGCTCATCATCTGCCGGCCTCTCCTGCTGGCAGCGCTCGCGTTCGGCAGCCTTTAAACTGCTTCAGGAAGGCAGTTCCTTGGAGTCGGAGACTGGCAGGCTGGGCAGCCTGGGGGTGAGGCGTGCAGCTGCGTGAGGAAAGCCCTGGGCTTAGCATTCACCCTGGGACGTCGTGCGTGGGTTTTGGGTACCTCGGAGAGAACCTCCACTCACTCTCCAAGCTGAGATCAACAGGCAGGAGTTCCCTGAGCAGCGCTAAACCACAGCCCCTCCCAGGCTGTCCCAAGACGTCCGTGCGGCCTACTCCCACTTCAGCCATACAACACATGCAGACCCTGGGGGGAGCAACGTTCAAGATGGAAGGTCCCACTTGCACGGCCTGTGTGTCTCTTCCACTGCTCAGAAGCTGCTGAGGCACAGGCTGAGTGTCCACATTCACCCTGAGGCCTGAAGGCCAAGCGGTCATTACCCCAGGGCGAAGTGGGTTGGATGTGGCTCCTTGGCGGCTCGCCCAGCAGCCCTGCTGCTGGCCTTGCCTTCGCTGCTGGCAAACCTCTGGGAGGAAAAAGAGCGTCTCTGGCAAGAATCAAAAAGTGCTTGCCATCCCCTGGCTAGGAGCGCCTCCTACACCCCTCTTTGTGCGGCGAGCACACACATCAACTACTACCCTCCAAGGAAGCTGCAGCTTTCCAGCCAGAAAGGCCTGCAGCCCTTGCCGTGAAACCACAGTCAACAGGCTGTTGGACTGGGCCAAGTGCCTTGTAGGAGGCCTTGGACGCGCAGGGCTGCACTGTTTTCCGTTGGGGCACACCGTTGGGGAGAAGGCTCTGGCCTAGCCATCAGCGCACACCCTCCTAGCCAGAGGCCCTTGGGATCCACTGGGTGGGCAGGCTGAAGGCGCGAGCAGGGCTTTGGTGCTTGCAGAGTCAATTTGGGCCCTGCTTTGGAAGGGTTTCAGGGACCCAGTTCGAGGGAGGCTTAGCTTCCCTGCTGTGGCACACCCAGGTCAGGTAGCCCAGCTGCCACCCTAAAGGCTCCCTGCTTTGCCCTCACCCTGGGGTCTCCCACGTGGGTTCTGTCTCCCCAAGCACAACCTCAATGTGGATCCAGTCTGGACAGAAAAGCACACAATATCCCAGAGCACTCCAGGGCCTCAGCGGCTCAAAGGGGCATCAAGGCCTACCTAGGGGGCCTCTCTTCCCTAGGCCATACCCAGCCTGCACACTCTCTGTGGAGCAAGCTTCATTCCTGGAAGGGCCCAGGGGGTGGGCATGAGGGTCTCTTCGGGGCTCGGAACGTGCGGATAACAGAGGCTGTGGGACAACAGCAACATGAGACCCTGACAGGAGAGCTGTCGTTTCCCCTTTGGGAAGCAGGATGCTTGCGGCCCCCAGGCTGCGTGCCAATCCCCCTTGCTGCCTGGCTTCTGTTCACTGCTGGCTAGCGCTTCTGCAGCAGGTGAGCGTCTTGCCTAGAAACCGGGCGCTTGCCGTCCCTTGCTGGGAGCTCATGGCTCCACACACGTCCCTAGAGGGTGATGGCAACTTGGCTGAGAGCCACCAGGTGAGCTGTAGTTCTCCATGCGGAGAGGCCTGCCGCGGGTTTCGAGAATCCTGAGTCAGGGCTGTGCTTCAAGCGGAGGGTGAGTTCCGAGGCTGGAGGAGGCTCGGAGTCACACTGGTTCCCAAGGGGGAACACTCATTGCCAAAAGTCTCTCCCGTGGCTCCAGTGCCCCCTTCCTGGGCCAGGGGCCCTTGGAAACCCCTCTGAATGGAAAGCCCAGCTCATCATCTGCCGGCCTCTCCTGCTGGCAGCGCTCGCGTTCGGCAGCCTTTAAACTGCTTCAGGAAGGCAGTTCCTTGGAGTCGGAGACTGGCAGGCTGGGCAGCCTGGGGGTGAGGCGTGCAGCTGCGTGAGGAAAGCCCTGGGCTTAGCATTCACCCTGGGACGTCGTGCGTGGGTTTTGGGTACCTCGGAGAGAACCTCCACTCACTCTCCAAGCTGAGATCAACAGGCAGGAGTTCCCTGAGCAGCGCTAAACCACAGCCCCTCCCAGGCTGTCCCAAGACGTCCGTGCGGCCTACTCCCACTTCAGCCATACAACACATGCAGACCCTGGGGGGAGCAACGTTCAAGATGGAAGGTCCCACTTGCACGGCCTGTGTGTCTCTTCCACTGCTCAGAAGCTGCTGAGGCACAGGCTGAGTGTCCACATTCACCCTGAGGCCTGAAGGCCAAACGGTCATTACCCCAGGGCGAAGTGGGTTGGATGTGGCTCCTTGGCGGCTCGCCCAGCAGCCCTGCTGCTGGCCTTGCCTTCGCTGCTGGCAAACCTCTGGGAGGAAAAAGAGCGTCTCTGGCAAGAATCAAAAAGTGCTTGCCATCCCCTGGCTAGGAGCGCCTCCTACACCCCTCTTTGTGCGGCGAGCACACACATCAACTACTACCCTCCAAGGAAGCTGCAGCTTTCCAGCCAGAAAGGCCTGCAGCCCTTGCCGTGAAACCACAGTCAACAGGCTGTTGGACTGGGCCAAGTGCCTTGTAGGAGGCCTTGGACGCGCAGGGCTGCACTGTTTTCCGTTGGGGCACACCGTTGGGGAGAAGGCTCTGGCCTAGCCATCAGCGCACACCCTCCTAGCCAGAGGCCCTTGGGATCCACTGGGTGGGCAGGCTGAAGGCGCGAGCAGGGCTTTGGTGCTTGCAGAGTCAATTTGGGCCCTGCTTTGGAAGGGTTTCAGGGACCCAGTTCTAGGGAGGCTTAGCTTCCCTGCTGTGGCACACCCAGGTCAGGTAGCCCAGCTGCCACCCTAAAGGCTCCCTGCTTTGCCCTCACCCTGGGGTCTCCCACGTGGGTTCTGTCTCCCCAAGCACAACCTCAATGTGGATCCAGTCTGGACAGAAAAGCACACAATATCCCAGAGCACTCCAGGGCCTCAGCGGCTCAAAGGGGCATCAAGGCCTACCTAGGGGGCCTCTCTTCCCTAGGCCATACCCAGCCTGCACACTCTCTGTGGAGCAAGCTTCATTCCTGGAAGGGCCCAGGGTGTGGGCATGAGGGTCTCTTCGGGGCTCGGAACGTGCGGATAACAGAGGCTGTGGGACAACAGCAACATGAGACCCTGACAGGAGAGCTGTCGTTTCCCCTTTGGGAAGCAGGATGCTTGCGGCCCCCAGGCTGCGTGCCAATCCCCCTTGCTGCCTGGCTTCTGTTCACTGCTGGCTAGCGCTTCTGCAGCAGGTGAGTGTCTTGCCTAGAAACCGGGCACTTGCCATCCCTTGCTGGGAGCTCATGGCCCCACACACGTCCCTAGAGTGTGATGGCAACTTGGCTGAGAGCCACCAGGTGAGCTGTAGTTCTCCTTGCGGAGAGGCCTGCCACGGGTTTCGAGAATCCTGAGTCAGGGCTGTGCTTCAAGCGGAGGGTGAGTTCCGAGGCTGGAGGAGGCTCGGAGTCACACTGGTTCCCAAGGGGGAACACTCATTGCCAAAAGTCTCTCCCGTGGCTCCAGTGCCCCCTTCCTGGGCCAGGGGCCCTTGGAAACCCCTCTGAATGGAAAGCCCAGCTCATCATCTGCCGGCCTCTCCTGCTGGCAGCGCTCGCGTTCGGCAGCCTTTAAACTGCTTCAGGAAGGCAGTTCCTTGGAGTGGGATACTGGCAGGCTGGGCAGCCTGAGGGTGAGGCGTGCAGCTGCGTGAGGAAAGCCCTGGGCTTAGCATTCACCGTGGGACGTCGTGCCTGGGTTCTGGGTACCTCGGAGAGAACCTCCACTCACTCTCCAAGCTGAGATCAACAGGCAGGAGTTCCCTGAGCAGCGCTAAACCACAGCCCCTCCCAGGCTGTCCCAAGACGTCCGTGCGGCCTACTCCCACTTCAGCCATACAACACATGCAGACCCTGGGGGGAGCAACGTTCAAGATGGAAGGTCCCACTTGCACGGCCTGTGTGTCTCTTCCACTGCTCAGAAGCTGCTGAGGCACAGGCTGAGTGTCCACATTCACCCTGAGGCCTGAAGGCCAAACGGTCATTACCCCAGGGCGAAGTGGGTTGGATGTGGCTCCTTGGCGGCTCGCCCAGCAGCCCTGCTGCTGGCCTTGCCTTCGCTGCTGGCAAACCTCTGGGAGGAAAAAGAGCGTCTCTGGCAAGAATCAAAAAGTGCTTGCCATCCCCTGGCTAGGAGCGCCTCCTACACCCCTCTTTGTGCGGCGAGCACACACATCAACTACTACCCTCCAAGGAAGCTGCAGCTTTCCAGCCAGAAAGGCCTGCAGCCCTTGCCGTGAAACCACACTCAACAGGCTGTTGGACTGGACCAAGTGCCTTGTAGGAGGCCTTGGACGCGCAGGGCTGCACTGTTTTCCGTTGGGGCACACCGTTGGGGAGAAAGCTCTGGCCTAGCCATCAGCGCACACCCTCCTAGCCAGAGGCCCTTGGGATCCACTGGGTGGGCAGGCTGAAGGCGCGAGCAGGGCTTTGGTGCTGGCAGAGTCAATTTGGGCCCTGCTTTGGAAGGGTTTCAGGGACCCAGTTCGAGGGAGGCTTAGCTTCCCTGCTGTGGCACACCCAGGTCAGGTAGCCCAGCTGCCACCCTAAAGGCTCCCTGCTTTGCCCTCACCCTGGGGTCTCCCACGTGGGTTCTGTCTCCCCAAGCACAACCTCAATGTGGATCCAGTCTGGACAGAAAAGCACACAATATCCCAGAGCACTCCAGGGCCTCAGCGGCTCAAAGGGGCATCAAGGCCTACCTAGGGGGCCTCTCTTCCCTAGGCCATACCCAGCCTGCACACTCTCTGTGGAGCAAGCTTCATTCCTGGAAGGGCCCAGGGGGTGGGCATGAGGGTCTCTTCGGGGCTCGGAACGTGCGGATAACAGAGGCTGTGGGACAACAGCAACATGAGACCCTGACAGGAGAGCTGTCGTTTCCCCTTTGGGAAGCAGGATGCTTGCGGCCCCCAGGCTGCGTGCCAATCCCCCTTGCTGCCTGGCTTCTGTTCACTGCTGGCTAGCGCTTCTGCAGCAGGTGAGCGTCTTGCCTAGAAACCGGGTGCTTGCCGTCCCTTGCTGGGAGCTCATGGCTCCACACACGTCCCAAGAGGGTGATGGCAACTTGGCTGAGAGCCACCAGGTGAGCTGTAGTTCTCCATGCGGAGAGGCCTGCCGCGGGTTTCGAGAATCCTGAGTCAGGGCTGTGCTTCAAGCGGAGGGTGAGTTCCGAGGCTGGAGGAGGCTCGGAGTCACACTGGTTCCCAAGGGGGAACACTCATTGCCAAAAGTCTCTCCCGTGGCTCCAGTGCCCCCTTCCTGGGCCAGGGGCCCTTGGAAACCCCTCTGAATGGAAAGCCCAGCTCATCATCTGCCGGCCTCTTCTGCTGACAGCGCTCGCGTTCGGCAGCCTTCAAACTGCTTCAGGAAGGCAGTTCCTTGGAGTCGGAGACTGGCAGGCTGGGCAGCCTGAGGGTGAGGCGTGCAGCTGCGTGAGGAAAGCCCTGGGCTTAGCATTCACCCTGGGACGTCGTGCCTGGGTTCTGGGTCCCTCGGAAAGAGCCTCCACTCACTCTCCAAGCTGAGATCAACAGGCAGGAGTTCCCTGAGCAGCGCTAAACCACAGCCCCTCCCAGGCTGTCCCAAGACGTCCGTGCGGCCTACTCCCACTTCAGCCATACAACACATGCAGACCCTGGGGGGAGCAACGTTCAAGATGGAAGGTCCCACTTGCACGGCCTGTGTGTCTCTTCCACTGCTCAGAAGCTGCTGAGGCACAGGCTGAGTGTCCACATTCACCCTGAGGCCTGAAGGCCAAACGGTCATTACCGCAGGGTGAAGTGGGTTGGATGTGGCTCCTTGGCGGCTCGCCCAGCAGCCCTGCTGCTGGCCTTGCCTTCGCTGCTGGCAAACCTCTGGGAGGAAAAAGAGCGTCTCTGGCAAGAATCAAAAAGTGCTTGCCATCCCCTGGCTAGGAGCGCCTCCTACACCCCTCTTTGTGCGGCGAACACACACATCAAATACTACCCTCCAAGGAAGCTGCAGCTTTCCAGCCAGAAAGGCCTGCAGCCCTTGCCGTGAAACCACAGTCAACAGGCTGTTGGACTGGGCCAAGTGCCTTGTAGGAGGCCTTGGACGCGCAGGGCTGCACTGTTTTCCGTTGGGGCACACCGTTGGGGAGAAGGCTCTGGCCTAGCCATCAGCGCACACCCTCCTAGCCAGAGGCCCTTGGGATCCACTGGGTGGGCAGGCTGAAGGCGCGAGCAGGGCTTTGGTGCTTGCAGAGTCAATTTGGGCCCTGCTTTGGAAGGGTTTCAGGGACCCAGTTCTAGGGAGGCTTAGCTTCCCTGCTGTGGCACACCCAGGTCAGGTAGCCCAGCTGCCACCCTAAAGGCTCCCTGCTTTGCCCTCACCCTGGGGTCTCCCACGTGGGTTCTGTCTCCCCAAGCACAACCTCAATGTGGATCCAGTCTGGACAGAATAGCACACAATATCCCAGAGCACTCCAGGGCCTCAGCCACTCAAAGGGGCATCAAGGCCTACCTAGCAGGCCTCTCTTCCCTAGGCCATACCCAGCCTGCACACTCTCTGTGGAGGAAGCTTCATTCCTGGAAGGGCCCAGGGGGTGGGCATGAGGGTCTCTTCGGGGCTCGGAACGTGCGGATAACAGAGGCTGTGGGACAACAGCAACATGAGACCCTGACAGGAGAGCTGTCGTTTCCCCTTTGGAAAGCAGGATGCTTGCGGCCCCCAGGCTGCATGCCAATCCTCCTTGCTGCCTGGCTTCTGTTCACTGCTGGCTAGCGCTTCTGCAGCAGGTGAGCGTCTTGCCTAGAAACCGGGTGCTTGCCGTCCCTTGCTGGGAGCTCATGGCTCCACACACATCCCTAGAGGGTGATGGCAACTTGGCTGAGAGCCACCAGGTGAGCTGTAGTTCTCCATGCGGAGAGGCCTGCCGCGGGTTTCGAGAATCCTGAGTCAGGGCTGTGCTTCAAGCGGAGGGTGAGTTCCGAGGCTGGAGGAGGCTCGGAGTCACACTGGTTCCCAAGTGGGAACACTCATTGCCAAAAGTCTCTCCCGTGGCTCCAGTGCCCCCTTCCTGGGCCAGGGGCCCTTGGAAACCCCTCTGAATGGAAAGCCCAGCTCATCATCTGCCGGCCTCTCCTGCTGGCAGCGCTCGCGTTCGGCAGCCTTCAAACTGCTTCAGGAAGGCAGTTCCTTGGAGTCGGAGACTGGCAGGCTGGGCAGCCTGAGGGTGAGGCGTGCAGCTGCGTGAGGAAAGCCCTGGGCTTAGCATTCACCCTGGGACGTCGTGCCTGGGTTCTGGGTACCTCGGAGAGAACCTCCACTCACTCTCCAAGCTGAGATCAACAGGCAGGAGTTCCCTGAGCAGCGCTAAACCACAGCCCCTCCCAGGCTGACCCAAGACGTCCGTGCGGCCTACTCCCACTTCAGCCATACAACACATGCAGACCCTGGGGGGAGCAACGTTCAAGATGGAAGGTCCCACTTGCACGGCCTGTGTGTCTCTTCCACTGCTCAGAAGCTGCTGAGGCCCAGGCTGAGTGTCCACATTCACCCTGAGGCCTGAAGGTCAAACGGTCATTACCCCAGGGCAAAGTGGGTTGGATGTGGCTCCTTGGCGGCTCGCCCAGCAGCCCTGCTGCTGGCCTTGCCTTCGCTGCTGGCAAACCTCTGGGAGGAAAAAGAGCGTCTCTGGCAAGAATCAAAAAGTGCTTGCCATCCCCTGGCTAGGAGCGCCTCCTACTCCCCTCTTTGTGCGGCGAACACACACATCAACTACTACCCTCCAAGGAAGCTGCAGCTTTCCAGCCAGAAAGGCCTGCAGCCCTTGCCGTGAAACCACAGTCAACAGGCTGTTGGACTGGGCCAAGTGCCTTGTAGGAGGCCTTGGACGCGCAGGGCTGCACTGTTTTCTGTTGGGGCACACCGTTGGGTAGAAGGCTCTGGCCTAGCCATCAGCGCACACCCTCCTAGCCAGAGGCCCTTGGGATCCACTGGGTGGGCAGGCTGAAGGCGCGAGCAGGGCTTTGGTGCTTGCAGAGTCAATTTGGGCCCTGCTTTGGAAGGGTTTCAGGGACCCAGTTCTAGGGAGGCTTAGCTTCCCTGCTGTGGCACACCCAGGTCAGGTAGCCCAGCTGCCACCCTAAAGGCTCCCTGCTTTGCCCTAACCCTGGGGTCTCCCACGTGGGTTCTGTCTCCCCAAGCACAACCTCAATGTGGATCCAGTCTGGACAGAAAAGCACACAATATCCCAGAGCACTCCAGGGCCTCAGCGGCTCAAAGGGGCATCAAGGCCTACCTAGGGGGCCTCTCTTCCCTAGGCCATACCCAGCCTGCACACTCTCTGTGGAGCAAGCTTCATTCCTGGAAGGGCCCAGGGGGTGGGCATGAGGGTCTCTTCGGGGCTCGGAACGTGCGAATAACAGGCTGTGGGACAACAGCAACATGAGACCCTGACAGGAGAGCTGTCGTTTCCCCTTTGGGAAGCAGGATGCTTGCGGCCCGCAGGCTGCGTGCCAATCCCCCTTGCTGCCTGGCTTCTGTTCACTGCTGGCCAGTGCTTCTGCAGCAGGTGAGCATCTTGCCTAGAAACCGGGCACTTGCCGTCCCTTGCTGGGAGCTCATGGCTCCACACACGTCCCTAGAGGGTGATGGCAACTTGGCTGAGAGCCAGCAGGTGAGCTGTAGTTCTCCATGCGGAGAGGCCTGCCGCGGGTTTCGAGAATCCTGAGTCAGGGCTGTGCTTCAAGCGGAGGGTGAGTTCCGAGGCTGGAGGAGGCTCGGAGTCACACTGGTTCCCAAGGGGGAACACTCATTGCCAAAAGTCTCTCCCGTGGCTCCAGTGCCCCCTTCCTGGGCCAGGGGCCCTTGGAAACCCCTCTGAATGGAAAGCCCAGCTCATCATCTGCCGGCCTCTCCTGCTGGCAGCGCTCACGTTCGGCAGCCTTCAAACTGCTTCAGGAAGGCAGTTCCTTGGAGTCGGAGACTGGCAGGCTGGGCAGCCTGAGGGTGAGGCGTGCAGCTGCGTGAGGAAAGCCCTGGGCTTAGCATTCACCCTGGGACGTCGTGCCTGGGTTCTGGGTACCTCGGAGAGAACCTCCACTCACTCTCCAAGCTGAGATCAACAGGCAGGAGTTCCCTGAGCAGCGCTAAACCACAGCCCCTCCCAGGCTTTCCCAAGACGTCTGTGCGGCCTATTCCCACTTCAGCCATACAACACATGCAGACACTGGGGGGAGCAACGTTCAGGATGGAAGGTCCCACTTGCACGGCCTGTGTGTCTCTTCCACTGCTCAGAAGCTGCTGAGGCACAGGCTGAGTGTCCACATTCACCCTGAGGCCTGAAGGCCAAACGGTCATTACCCCAGGGCGAAGTGGGTTGGATGTGGCTCCTTGGCGGCTCGCCCAGCAGCCCTGCTGCTGGCCTTGCCTTCGCTGCTGGCAAACCTCTGGGAGGAAAAAGAGCGTCTCTGGCAAGAATCAAAAAGTGCTTGCCATCCCCTGGCTAGGAGCGCCTCCTACACCCCTCTTTGTGCGGCGAACACACACATCAACTACTACCCTCCAAGGAAGCTGCAGCTTTCCAGCCAGAAAGGCCTGCAGCCCTTGCCGTGAAACCACAGTCAACAGGCTGTTGGACTGGGCCAAGTGCCTTGTAGGAGGCCTTGGATGCGCAGGGATGCACTGTTTTCCGTTGGGGCACACCGTTGGGGAGAAGGCTCTGGCCTAGCCATCAGCGCACACCCTCCTAGCCAGAGGCCCTTGGGATCCACTGGGTGGGCAGGCTGAAGGCGCGAGCAGGGCTTTGGTGCTTGCAGAGTCAATTTGGGCCCTGCTTTGGAAGGGTTTCAGGGACCCAGTTCTAGGGAGGCTTAGCTTCCCTGCTGTGGCACACCCAGGTCAGGTAGCCCAGCTGCCACCCTAAAGGCTCCCTGCTTTGCCCTCACCCTGGGGTCTCCCACGTGGGTTCTGTCTCCCCAAGCACAACCTCAATGTGGATCCAGTCTGGACAGAAAAGCACACAATATCCCAGAGCACTCCAGGGCCTCAGCGGCTCAAAGGGGCATCAAGGCCTACCTAGGGGGCCTCTCTTCCCTAGGCCATACCCAGCCTGCACACTCTCTGTGGAGCAAGCTTCATTCCTGGAAGGGCCCAGGGGGTGGGCATGAGGGTCTCTTCGGGGCTCGGAACGTGCGGATAACAGAGGCTGTGGGACAACAGCAACATGAGACCCTGACAGGAGAGCTGTCGTTTCCCCTTTGGGAAGCAGGATGCTTGCGGCCCCCAGGCTGCGTGCCAATCCCCCTTGCTGCCTGGCTTCTGTTCACTGCTGGCTAGCGCTTCTGCAGCAGGTGAGCGTCTTGCCTAGAAACCGGGCGCTTGCCGTCCCTTGCTGGGAGCTCATGGCTCCACACACGTCCCTAGAGGGTGATGGCAACTTGGCTGAGAGCCACCAGGTGAGCTGTAGTTCTCCATGCGGAGAGGCCTGCCGTGGGTTTCGAGAATCCTGAGTCAGGGCTGTGCTTCAAGCGGAGGGTGAGTTCCGAGGCTGGAGGAGGCTCGGAGTCACACTGGTTCCCAAGGGGGAACACTCATTGCCAAAAGTCTCTCCCATGGCTCCAGTGCCCCCTTCCTGGGCCAGGGGCCCTTGGAAACCCCTCTGAATGGAAAGCCCAGCTCATCATCTGCCGGCCTCTCCTGCTGGCAGCGCTCGCGTTCGGCAGCCTTCAAACTGCTTCAGGAAGGCAGTTCCTTGGAGTCGGAGACTGGCAGGCTGGGCAGCCTGAGGGTGAGGCGTGCAGCTGCGTGAGGAAAGCCCTGGGCTTAGCATTCACCCTGGGACGTCGTGCCTGGGTTCTGGGTACCTCGGAGAGAACCTCCACTCACTCTCCAAGCTGAGATCAACAGGCAGGAGTTCCCTGAGCAGCGCTAAACCACAGCCCCTCCCAGGCTGTCCCAAGACGTCCGTGCGGCCTACTCCCACTTCAGCCATACAACACATGCAGACCCTGGGGGGAGCAACGTTCAAGATGGAAGGTCCCACTTGCACGGCCTGTGTGTCTCTTCCACTGCTCAGAAGCTGCTGAGGCACAGGCTGAGTGTCCACATTCACCCTGAGGCCTGAAGGCCAAACGGTCATTACCCCAGGGCGAAGTGGGTTGGATGTGGCTCCTTGGCGGCTCGCCCAGCAGCCCTGCTGCTGGCCTTGCCTTCGCTGCTGGCAAACCTCTGGGAGGAAAAAGAGCGTCTCTGGCAAGAATCAAAAAGTGCTTGCCATCCCCTGGCTAGGAGCGCCTCCTACACCCCTCTTTGTGCGGCGAGCACACACATCAACTACTACCCTCCAAGGAAGCTGCAGCTTTCCAGCCAGAAAGGCCTGCAGCCCTTGCCGTGAAACCACAGTCAACAGGCTGTTGGACTGGGCCAAGTGCCTTGTAGGAGGCCTTGGACGCGCAGGGCTGCACTGTTTTCCGTTGGGGCACACCGTTGGGGAGAAGGCTCTGGCCTAGCCATCAGCGCACACCCTCCTAGCCAGAGGCCCTTGGGATCCACTGGGTGGGCAGGCTGAAGGCGCGAGCAGGGCTTTGGTGCTTGCAGAGTCAATTTGGGCCCTGCTTTGGAAGGGTTTCAGGGACCCAGTTCTAGGGAGGCTTAGCTTCCCTGCTGTGGCACACCCAGGTCAGGTAGCCCAGCTGCCACCCTAAAGGCTCCCTGCTTTGCCCTCACCCTGGGGTCTCCCACGTGGGTTCTGTCTCCCCAAGCACAACCTCAATGTGGATCCAGTCTGGACAGAAAAGCACACAATATCCCAGAGCACTCCAGGGCCTCAGCGGCTCAAAGGGGCATCAAGGCCTACCTAGGGGGCCTCTCTTCCCTAGGCCATACCCAGCCTGCACACTCTCTGTGGAGCAAGCTTCATTCCTGGAAGGGCCCAGGGGGTAGGCATGAGGGTCTCTTCGGGGCTCGGAACGTGCGGATAACAGAGGCTGTGGGACAACAGCAACATGAGACCCTGACAGGAGAGCTGTCGTTTCCCCTTTGGGAAGCAGGAAGCTTGCGGCCCGCAGGCTGCGTGCCAATCCCCCTTGCTGCCTGGCTTCTGTTCACTGCTGGCTAGCGCTTCTGCAGCAGGTGAGCGTCTTGCCTAGAAACCGGGCGCTTGCCGTCCCTTGCTGGGAGCTCATGGCCCCACACACGTCCCTAGAGGGTGATGGCAACTTGGCTGAGAGCCACCAGGTGAGCTGTAGTTCTCCACGCGGAGAGGCCTGCCGCGGGTTTCGAGAATCCTGAGTCAGGGCTGTGCTTCAAGCGGAGGGTGAGTTCCGAGGCTGGAGGAGGCTCGGAGTCACACTGGTTCCCAAGGGGGAACACTCATTGCCAAAAGTCTCTCCCGTGGCTCCAGTGCCCCCTTCCTGGGCCAGGGGCCCTTGGAAACCCCTCTGAATGGAAAGCCCAGCTCATCATCTGCCGGCCTCTCCTGCTGGCAGCGCTCGCGTTCGGCAGCCTTCAAACTGCTTCAGGAAGGCAGTTCCTTGGAGTGGGAGACTGGCAGGCTGGGCAGCCTGAGGGTGAGGCGTGCAGCTGCGTGAGGAAAGCCCTGGGCTTAGCATTCACCCTGGGACGTCGTGCCTGGGTTCTGGGTACCTCGGAGAGAACCTCCACTCACTCTCCAAGCTGAGATCAACAGGCAGGAGTTCCCTGAGCAGCACTAAACCACAGCCCCTCCCAGGCTGTCCCAAGACGTCTGTGCGGCCTACTCCCACTTCAGCCATACAACACATGCAGACCCTGGGGGGAGCAACGTTCAAGATGGAAGGTCCCACTTGCACGGCCTGTGTGTCTCTTCCACTGCTCAGAAGCTGCTGAGGCACAGGCTGAGTGTCCACATTCACCCTGAGGCCAGAAGGCCAAACGGTCATTACCCCAGGGCGAAGTGGGTTGGATGTGGCTCCTTGGCGGCTCGCCCAGCAGCCCTGCTGCTGGCCTTGCCTTCGCTGCTGGCAAACCTCTGGGAGGAAAAAGAGCGTCTCTGGCAAGAATCAAAAAGTGCTTGCCATCCCCTGGCTAGGAGCGCCTCCTACACCCCTCTTTGTGCGGCGAGCACACACATCAACTACTACCCTCCAAGGAAGCTGCAGCTTTCCAGCCAGAAAGGCCTGCAGCCCTTGCCGTGAAACCACAGTCAACAGGCTGTTGGACTGGGCCAAGTGCCTTGTAGGAGGCCTTGGACGCGCAGGGCTGCACTGTTTTCCGTTGGGGCACACCGTTGGGGAGAAGGCTCTGGCCTAGCCATCAGCGCACACCCTCCTAGCCAGAGGCCCTTGGGATCCACTGGGTGGGCAGGCTGAAGGCGCGAGCAGGGCTTTGGTGCTTGCAGAGTCAATTTGGGCCCTGCTTTGGAAGGGTTTCAGGGACCCAGTTCTAGGGAGGCTTAGCTTCCCTGCTGTGGCACACCCAGGTCAGGTAGCCCAGCTGCCACCCTAAAGGCTCCCTGCTTTGCCCTCACCCTGGGGTCTCCCACGTGGGTTCTGTCTCCCCAAGCACAACCTCAATGTGGATCCAGTCTGGACAGAAAAGCACACAATATCCCAGAGCACTCCAGGGCCTCAGCGGCTCAAAGGGGCATCAAGGCCTACCTAGGGGGCCTCTCTTCCCTAGGCCATACCCAGCCTGCACACTCTCTGTGGAGCAAGCTTCATTCCTGGAAGGGCCCAGGGGGTGGGCATGAGGGTCTCTTCGGGGCTCGGAACGTGCGGATAACAGAGGCTGTGGGACAACAGCAACATGAGACCCTGACAGGAGAGCTGTCGTTTCCCCTTTGGGAAGCAGGATGCTTGCGGCCCCCAGGCTGCGTGCCAATCCCCCTTGCTGCCTGGCTTCTGTTCACCGCTGGCTAGCGCTTCTGCAGCAGGTGAGCGTCTTGCCTAGAAACCGGGCGCTTGCCGTCCCTTGCTGGGAGCTCATGGCTCCACACACGTCCCTAGAGGGTGATGGCAACTTGGCTGAGAGCCACCAGGTGAGCTGTAGTTCTCCACGCGGAGAGGCCTGCCGTGGGTTTCGAGAATCCTGAGTCAGGGCTGTGCTTCAAGCGGAGGGTGAGTTCCGAGGCTGGAGGAGGCTCGGAGTCACACTGGTTCCCAAGGGGGAACACTCATTGCCAAAAGTCTCTCCCGTGGCTCCAGTGCCCCCTTCCTGGGCCAGGGGCCCTTGGAAACCCCTCTGAATGGAAAGCCCAGCTCATCATCTGCCGGCCTCTCCTGCTGGCAGCGCTCGCGTTCGGCAGCCTTCAAACTGCTTCAGGAAGGCAGTTCCTTGGAGTCGGAGACTGGCAGGCTGGGCAGCCTGAGGGTGAGGCGTGCAGCTGCGTGAGGAAAGCCCTGGGCTTAGCATTCACCCTGGGACGTCGTGCCTGGGTTCTGGGTACCTCGGAGAGAACCTCCACTCACTCTCCAAGCTGAGATCAACAGGCAGGAGTTCCCTGAGCAGCGCTAAACCACAGCCCCTCCCAGGCTGTCCCAAGACGTCCGTGCGGCCTACTCCCACTTCAGCCATACAACACATGCAGACCCTGGGGGGAGCAACGTTCAAGATGGAAGGTCCCACTTGCACGGCCTGTGTGTCTCTTCCACTGCTCAGAAGCTGCTGAGGCACAGGCTGAGTGTCCACATTCACCCTGAGGCCTGAAGGCCAAACGGTCATTACCCCAGGGCGAAGTGGGTTGGATGTGGCTCCTTGGCGGCTCGCCCAACAGCCCTGCTGCTGGCCTTGCCTTCGCTGCTGGCAAACCTCTGGGAGGAAAAAGAGCGTCTCTGGCAAGAATCAAAAAGTGCTTGCCATCCCCTGGCTAGGAGCGCCTCCTACACCCCTCTTTGTGCGGCGAGCACACACATCAACTACTACCCTCCAAGGAAGCTGCAGCTTTCCAGCCAGAAAGGCCTGCAGCCCTTGCCGTGAAACCACAGTCAACAGGCTGTTGGACTGGGCCAATTGCCTTGTAGGAGGCCTTGGACGCGCAGGGCTGCACTGTTTTCCGTTGGGGCACACCGTTGGGGAGAAGGCTCTGGCCTAGCCATCAGCGCACACCCTCCTAGCCAGAGGCCCTTGGGATCCACTGGGTGGGCAGGCTGAAGGCGCGAGCAGGGCTTTGGTGCTTGCAGAGTCAATTTGGGCCCTGCTTTGGAAGGGTTTCAGGGACCCAGTTCTAGGGAGGCTTAGCTTCCCTGCTGTGGCACACCCAGGTCAGGTAGCCCAGCTGCCACCCTAAAGGCTCCCTGCTTTGCCCTCACCCTGGGGTCTCCCACGTGGGTTCTGTCTCCCCAAGCACAACCTCAATGTGGATCCAGTCTGGACAGAAAAGCACACAATATCCCAGAGCACTCCAGGGCCTCAGCGGCTCAAAGGGGCATCAAGGCCTACCTAGGGGGCCTCTCTTCCCTAGGCCATACCCAGCCTGCACACTCTCTGTGGAGCAAGCTTCATTCCTGGAAGGGCCCAGGGGGTAGGCATGAGGGTCTCTTCGGGGCTCGGAACGTGCGGATAACAGAGGCTGTGGGACAACAGCAACATGAGACCCTGACAGGAGAGCTGTCGTTTCCCCTTTGGGAAGCAGGAAGCTTGCGGCCCGCAGGCTGCGTGCCAATCCCCCTTGCTGCCTGGCTTCTGTTCACCGCTGGCTAGCGCTTCTGCAGCAGGTGAGCGTCTTGCCTAGAAACCGGGCGCTTGCCATCCCTTGCTGGGAGCTCATGGCTCCACACACGTCCCTAGAGGGTGATGGCAACTTGGCTGAGAGCCACCAGGTGAGCTGTAGTTCTCCACGCGGAGAGGCCTGCCGCGGGTTTCGAGAATCCTGAGTCAGGGCTGTGCTTCAAGCGGAGGGTGAGTTCCGAGGCTGGAGGAGGCTCGGAGTCACACTGGTTCCCAAGGGGGAACACTCATTGCCAAAAGTCTCTCCCGTGGCTCCAGTGCCCCCTTCCTGGGCCAGGGGCCCTTGGAAACCCCTCTGAATGGAAAGCCCAGCTCATCATCTGCCGGCCTCTCCTGCTGGCAGCGCTCGCGTTCGGCAGCCTTCAAACTGCTTCAGGAAGGCAGTTCCTTGGAGTCGGAGACTGGCAGGCTGGGCAGCCTGAGGGTGAGGCGTGCAGCTGCGTGAGGAAAGCCCTGGGCTTAGCATTCACCCTGGGACGTCGTGCCTGGGTTCTGGGTACCTCGGAGAGAACCTCCACTCACTCTCCAAGCTGAGATCAACAGGCAGGAGTTCCCTGAGCAGCGCTAAACCACAGCCCCTCCCAGGCTGTCCCAAGACGTCCGTGCGGCCTACTCCCACTTCAGCCATACAACACATGCAGACCCTGGGGGGAGCAACGTTCAGGATGGAAGGTCCCACTTGCACGGCCTGTGTGTCTCTTCCACTGCTCAGAAGCTGCTGAGGCACAGGCTGAGTGTCCACATTCACCCTGAGGCCTGAAGGCCAAACGGTCATTACCCCAGGGCGAAGTGGGTTGGATGTGGCTCCTTGGCGGCTCGCCCAGCAGCCCTGCTGCTGGCCTTGCCTTCGCTGCTGGCAAACCTCTGGGAGGAAAAAGAGCGTCTCTGGCAAGAATCAAAAAGTGCTTGCCATCCCCTGGCTAGGAGCGCCTCCTACACCCCTCTTTGTGCGGCGAGCACACACATCAACTACTACCCTCCAAGGAAGCTGCAGCTTTCCAGCCAGATAGGCCTGCAGCCCTTGCCGTGAAACCACAGTCAACAGGCTGTTGGACTGGGCCAAGTGCCTTGTAGGAGGCCTTGGACGCGCAGGGCTGCACTGTTTTCCGTTGGGGCACACCGTTGGGGAGAAGGCTCTGGCCTAGCCATCAGCGCACACCCTCCTAGCCAGAGGCCCTTGGGATCCACTGGGTGGGCAGGCTGAAGGCGCGAGCAGGGCTTTGGTGCTTGCAGAGTCAATTTGGGCCCTGCTTTGGAAGGGTTTCAGGGACCCAGTTCTAGGGAGGCTTAGCTTCCTTGCTGTGGCACACCCAGGTCAGGTAGCCCAGCTGCCACCCTAAAGGCTCCCTGCTTTGCCCTCACCCTGGGGTCTCCCACGTGGGTTCTGTCTCCCCAAGCACAACCTCAATGTGGATCCAGTCTGGACAGAAAAGCACACAATATCCCAGAGCACTCCAGGGCCTCAGCGGCTCAAAGGGGCATCAAGGCCTACCTAGGGGGCCTCTCTTCCCTAGGCCATACCCAGCCTGCACACTCTCTGTGGAGCAAGCTTCATTCCTGGAAGGGCCCAAGGGGTGGGCATGAGGGTCTCTTCGGGGCTCGGAACGTGCGGATAACAGAGGCTGTGGGACAACAGCAACATGAGACCCTGACAGGAGAGCTGTCGTTTCCCCTTTGGGAAGCAGGATGCTTGCGGCCCCCAGGCTGTGTGCCAATCCCCCTTGCTGCCTGGCTTCTGTTCACTGCTGGCTAGCGCTTCTGCAGCAGGTGAGCGTCTTGCCTAGAAACCGGGCGCTTGCCGTCCCTTGCTGGGAGCTCATGGCTCCACACACGTCCCTAGAGGGTGATGGCAACTTGGCTGAGAGCCAGCAGGTGAGCTGTAGTTCTCCATGCGGAGAGGCCTGCCACGGGTTTCGAGAATCCTGAGTCAGGGCTGTGCTTCAAGCGGAGGGTGAGTTCCGAGGCTGGAGGAGGCTCGGAGTCACACTGGTTCCCAAGGGGGAACACTCATTGCCAAAAGTCTCTCCCATGGCTCCAGTGCCCCCTTCCTGGGCCAGGTGCCCTTGGAAACCCCTCTGAATGGAAAGCCCAGCTCATCATCTGCTGGCCTCTCCTGCTGGCAGCGCTCGCGTTCGGCAGCCTTCAAACTGCTTCAGGAAGGCAGTTCCTTGGAGTCGGAGACTGGCAGGCTGGGCAGCCTGAGGGTGAGGCGTGCAGCTGCGTGAGGAAAGCCCTGGGCTTAGCATTCACCCTGGGACGTCGTGCCTGGGTTCTGGGTACCTCGGAGAGAACCTCCACTCACTCTCCAAGCTGAGATCAACAGGCAGGAGTTCCCTGAGCAGCGCTAAACCACAGCCCCTCCCAGGCTGTCCCAAGACGTCCGTGCGGCCTACTCCCACTTCAGCCATACAACACATGCAGACCCTGGGGGGAGCAACGTTCAAGATGGAAGGTCCCACTTGCACGGCCTGTGTGTCTCTTCCACTGCTCAGAAGCTGCTGAGGCACAGGCTGAGTGTCCACATTCACCCTGAGGCCTGAAGGCCAAGCGGTCATTACCCCAGGGCGAAGTGGGTTGGATGTGGCTCCTTGGCGGCTCGCCCAGCAGCCCTGCTGCTGGCCTTGCCTTCGCTGCTGGCAAACCTCTGGGAGGAAAAAGAGCGTCTCTGGCAAGAATCAAAAAGTGCTTGCCATCCCCTGGCTAGGAGCGCCTCCTACACCCCTCTTTGTGCGGCGAGCACACACATCAACTACTACCCTCCAAGGAAGCTGCAGCTTTCCAGCCAGAAAGGCCTGCAGCCCTTGCCGTGAAACCACAGTCAACAGGCTGTTGGACTGGGCCAAGTGCCTTGTAGGAGGCCTTGGACGCGCAGGGCTGCACTGTTTTCCGTTGGGGCACACCGTTGCGGAGAAGGCTCTGGCCTAGCCATCAGCGCACACCCTCCTAGCCAGAGGCCCTTGGGGTCCACTGGGTGGGCAGGCTGAAGGCGCGAGCAGGGCTTTGGTGCTTGCAGAGTCAATTTGGGCCCTGCTTTGGAAGGGTTTCAGGGACCCAGTTCTAGGGAGGCTTAGCTTCCCTGCTGTGGCACACCCAGGTCAGGTAGCCCAGCTGCCACCCTAAAGGCTCCCTGCTTTGCCCTCACCCTGGGGTCTCCCACGTGGGTTCTGTCTCCCCAAGCACAACCTCAATGTGGATCCAGTCTGGACAGAAAAGCACACAATATCCCAGAGCACTCCAGGGCCTCAGCGGCTCAAAGGGGCATCAAGGCCTACCTAGGGGGCCTCTCTTCCCTAGGCCATACCCAGCCTGCACACTCTCTGTGGAGCAAGCTTCATTCCTGGAAGGGCCCAGGGGGTGGGCATGAGGGTCTCTTCGGGGCTCGGAACATGCGGATAACAGAGGCTGTGGGACAACAGCAACATGAGGCCCTGACAGGAGAGCTGTCGTTTCCCCTTTGGGAAGCAGGATGCTTGCGGCCCCCAGGCTGCGTGCCAATCCCCCTTGCTGCCTGGCTTCTGTTCACTGCTGGCTAGCGCTTCTGCAGCAGGTGAGCGTCTTGCCTAGAAACCGGGCGCTTGCCGTCCCTTGCTGGGAGCTCATGGCTCCACACACGTCCCTAGAGGGTGATGGCAACTTGGCTGAGAGCCAGCAGGTGAGCTGTAGTTCTCCATGCGGAGAGGCCTGCCACGGGTTTCGAGAATCCTGAGTCAGGGCTGTGCTTCAAGCGGAGGGTGAGTTCCGAGGCTGGAGGAGGCTCGGAGTCACACTGGTTCCCAAGGGGGAACACTCATTGCCAAAAGTCTCTCCCATGGCTCCAGTGCCCCCTTCCTGGGCCAGGTGCCCTTGGAAACCCCTCTGAATGGAAAGCCCAGCTCATCATCTGCTGGCCTCTCCTGCTGGCAGCGCTCGCGTTCGGCAGCCTTCAAACTGCTTCAGGAAGGCAGTTCCTTGGAGTCGGAGACTGGCAGGCTGGGCAGCCTGAGGGTGAGGCGTGCAGCTGCGTGAGGAAAGCCCTGGGCTTAGCATTCACCCTGGGACGTCGTGCCTGGGTTCTGGGTACCTCGGAGAGAACCTCCACTCACTCTCCAAGCTGAGATCAACAGGCAGGAGTTCCCTGAGCAGCGCTAAACCACAGCCCCTCCCAGGCTGTCCCAAGACGTCCGTGCGGCCTACTCCCACTTCAGCCATACAACACATGCAGACCCTGGGGGGAGCAACGTTCAAGATGGAAGGTCCCACTTGCACGGCCTGTGTGTCTCTTCCACTGCTCAGAAGCTGCTGAGGCACAGGCTGAGTGTCCACATTCACCCTGAGGCCTGAAGGCCAAGCGGTCATTACCCCAGGGCGAAGTGGGTTGGATGTGGCTCCTTGGCGGCTCGCCCAGCAGCCCTGCTGCTGGCCTTGCCTTCGCTGCTGGCAAACCTCTGGGAGGAAAAAGAGCGTCTCTGGCAAGAATCAAAAAGTGCTTGCCATCCCCTGGCTAGGAGCGCCTCCTACACCCCTCTTTGTGCGGCGAGCACACACATCAACTACTACCCTCCAAGGAAGCTGCAGCTTTCCAGCCAGAAAGGCCTGCAGCCCTTGCCGTGAAACCACAGTCAACAGGCTGTTGGACTGGGCCAAGTGCCTTGTAGGAGGCCTTGGACGCGCAGGGCTGCACTGTTTTCCGTTGGGGCACACCGTTGCGGAGAAGGCTCTGGCCTAGCCATCAGCGCACACCCTCCTAGCCAGAGGCCCTTGGGATCCACTGGGTGGGCAGGCTGAAGGCGCGAGCAGGGCTTTGGTGCTTGCAGAGTCAATTTGGGCCCTGCTTTGGAAGGGTTTCAGGGACCCAGTTCTAGGGAGGCTTAGCTTCCCTGCTGTGGCACACCCAGGTCAGGTAGCCCAGCTGCCACCCTAAAGGCTCCCTGCTTTGCCCTCACCCTGGGGTCTCCCACGTGGGTTCTGTCTCCCCAAGCACAACCTCAATGTGGATCCAGTCTGGACAGAAAAGCACACAATATCCCAGAGCACTCCAGGGCCTCAGCGGCTCAAAGGGGCATCAAGGCCTACCTAGGGGGCCTCTCTTCCCTAGGCCATACCCAGCCTGCACACTCTCTGTGGAGCAAGCTTCATTCCTGGAAGGGCCCAAGGGGTGGGCATGAGGGTCTCTTCGGGGCTCGGAACGTGCGGATAACAGAGGCTGTGGGACAACAGCAACATGAGACCCTGACAGGAGAGCTGTCGTTTCCCCTTTGGGAAGCAGGATGCTTGCGGCCCCCAGGCTGTGTGCCAATCCCCCTTGCTGCCTGGCTTCTGTTCACTGCTGGCTAGCGCTTCTGCAGCAGGTGAGCGTCTTGCCTAGAAACCGGGCGCTTGCCGTCCCTTGCTGGGAGCTCATGGCTCCACACACGTCCCTAGAGGGTGATGGCAACTTGGCTGAGAGCCAGCAGGTGAGCTGTAGTTCTCCATGCGGAGAGGCCTGCCACGGGTTTCGAGAATCCTGAGTCAGGGCTGTGCTTCAAGCGGAGGGTGAGTTCCGAGGCTGGAGGAGGCTCGGAGTCACACTGGTTCCCAAGGGGGAACACTCATTGCCAAAAGTCTCTCCCATGGCTCCAGTGCCCCCTTCCTGGGCCAGGTGCCCTTGGAAACCCCTCTGAATGGAAAGCCCAGCTCATCATCTGCTGGCCTCTCCTGCTGGCAGCGCTCGCGTTCGGCAGCCTTCAAACTGCTTCAGGAAGGCAGTTCCTTGGAGTCGGAGACTGGCAGGCTGGGCAGCCTGAGGGTGAGGTGTGCAGCTGCGTGAGGAAAGCCCTGGGCTTAGCATTCACCCTGGGACGTCGTGCCTGGGTTCTGAGTACCTCGGAGAGAACCTCCACTCACTCTCCAAGCTGAGATCAACAGGCAGGAGTTCCCTGAGCAGCGCTAAACCACAGCCCCTCCCAGGCTGTCCCAAGACGTCCATGCGGCCTACTCCCACTTCAGCCATACAACACATGCAGACCCTGGGGGGAGCAACGTTCAAGATGGAAGGTCCCACTTGCACGGCCTGTGTGTCTCTTCCACTGCTCAGAAGCTGCTGAGGCACAGGCTGAGTGTCCACATTCACCCTGAGGCCTGAAGGCCAAACGGTCATTACCCCAGGGCGAAGTGGGCTGGATGTGGCTCCTTGGCGGCTCGCCCAGCAGCCCTGCTGCTGGCCTTGCCTTCGCTGCTGGCAAACCTCTGGGAGGAAAAAGAGCGTCTCTGGCAAGAATCAAAAAGTGCTTGCCATCCCCTGGCTAGGAGCGCCTCCTACACCCCTCTTTGTGCGGCGAGCACACACATCAACTACTACCCTCCAAGGAAGCTGCAGCTTTCCAGCCAGAAAGGCCTGCAGCCCTTGCCGTGAAACCACAGTCAACAGGCTGTTGGACTGGGCCAAGTGCCTTGTAGGAGGCCTTGGACGCGCAGGGCTGCACTGTTTTCCGTTGGGGCACACCGTTGGGGAGAAGGCTCTGGCCTAGCCATCAGCGCACACCCTCCTAGCCAGAGGCCCTTGGGGTCCACTGGGTGGGCAGGCTGAAGGCGCGAGCAGGGCTTTGGTGCTTGCAGAGTCAATTTGGGCCCTGCTTTGGAAGGGTTTCAGGGACCCAGTTCTAGGGAGGCTTAGCTTCCCTGCTGTGGCACACCCAGGTCAGGTAGCCCAGCTGCCACCCTAAAGGCTCCCTGCTTTGCCCTCACCCTGGGGTCTCCCACGTGGGTTCTGTCTCCCCAAGCACAACCTCAATGTGGATCCAGTCTGGACAGAAAAGCACACAATATCCCAGAGCACTCCAGGGCCTCAGCGGCTCAAAGGGGCATCAAGGCCTACCTAGGGGGCCTCTCTTCCCTAGGCCATACCCAGCCTGCACACTCTCTGTGGAGCAAGCTTCATTCCTGGAAGGGCCCAGGGGGTGGGCATGAGGGTCTCTTCGGGGCTCGGAACGTGCGGATAACAGAGGCTGTGGGACAACAGCAACATGAGACCCTGACAGGAGAGCTGTCGTTTCCCCTTTGGGAAGCAGGATGCTTGCGGCCCCCAGGCTGTGTGCCAATCCCCCTTGCTGCCTGGCTTCTGTTCACTGCTGGCTAGCGCTTCTGCAGCAGGTGAGCGTCTTGCCTAGAAACCGGGCGCTTGCCGTCCCTTGCTGGGAGCTCATGGCTCCACACACGTCCCTAGAGGGTGATGGCAACTTGGCTGAGAGCCAGCAGGTGAGCTGTAGTTCTCCATGCGGAGAGGCCTGCCACGGGTTTCGAGAATCCTGAGTCAGGGCTGTGCTTCAAGCGGAGGGTGAGTTCCGAGGCTGGAGGAGGCTCGGAGTCACACTGGTTCCCAAGGGGGAACACTCATTGCCAAAAGTCTCTCCCATGGCTCCAGTGCCCCCTTCCTGGGCCAGGGGCCCTTGGAAACCCCTCTGAATGGAAAGCCCAGCTCATCATCTGCTGGCCTCTCCTGCTGGCAGCGCTCGCGTTCGGCAGCCTTCAAACTGCTTCAGGAAGGCAGTTCCTTGGAGTCGGAGACTGGCAGGCTGGGCAGCCTGAGGGTGAGGCGTGCAGCTGCGTGAGGAAAGCCCTGGGCTTAGCATTCACCCTGGGACGTCGTGCCTGGGTTCTGGGTACCTCGGAGAGAACCTCCACTCACTCTCCAAGCTGAGATCAACAGGCAGGAGTTCCCTGAGCAGCGCTAAACCACAGCCCCTCCCAGGCTGTCCCAAGACGTCCGTGCGGCCTACTCCCACTTCAGCCATACAACACATGCAGACCCTGGGGGGAGCAACGTTCAAGATGGAAGGTCCCACTTGCACGGCCTGTGTGTCTCTTCCACTGCTCAGAAGCTGCTGAGGCACAGGCTGAGTGTCCACATTCACCCTGAGGCCTGAAGGCCAAACGGTCATTACTCCAGGGCGAAGTGGGTTGGATGTGGCTCCTTGGCGGCTCGCCCAGCAGCCCTGCTGCTGGCCTTGCCTTCGCTGCTGGCAAACCTCTGGGAGGAAAAAGAGCGTCTCTGGCAAGAATCAAAAAGTGCTTGCCATCCCCTGGCTAGGAGCGCCTCCTACACCCCTCTTTGTGCGGCGAGCACACACATCAAATACTACCCTCCAAGGAAGCTGCAGCTTTCCAGCCAGAAAGGCCTGCAGCCCTTGCCGTGAAACCACAGTCAACAGGCTGTTGGACTGGGCCAAGTGCCTTGTAGGAGGCCTTGGACGCGCAGGGCTGCACTGTTTTCCGTTGGGGCACACCGTTGGGGAGAAGGCTCTGGCCTAGCCATCAGCGCACACCCTCCTAGCCAGAGGCCCTTGGGATCCACTGGGTGGGCAGGCTGAAGGCGCGAGCAGGGCTTTGGTGCTTGCAGAGTCAATTTGGGCCCTGCTTTGGAAGGGTTTCAGGGACCCAGTTCTAGGGAGGCTTAGCTTCCCTGCTGTGGCACACCCAGGTCAGGTAGCCCAGCTGCCACCCTAAAGGCTCCCTGCTTTGCCCTCACCCTGGGGTCTCCCACGTGGGTTCTGTCTCCCCAAGCACAACCTCAATGTGGATCCAGTCTGGACAGAAAAGCACACAATATCCCAGAGCACTCCAGGGCCTCAGCGGCTCAAAGGGGCATCAAGGCCTACCTAGGGGGCCTCTCTTCCCTAGGCCATACCCAGCCTGCACACTCTCTGTGGAGCAAGCTTCATTCCTGGAAGGGCCCAGGGGGTGGGCATGAGGGTCTCTTCGGGGCTCGGAACGTGCGGATAACAGAGGCTGTGGGACAACAGCAACATGAGACCCTGACAGGAGAGCTGTCGTTTCCCCTTTGGGAAGCAGGATGCTTGCGGCCCCCAGGCTGCGTGCCAATCCCCCTTGCTGCCTGGCTTCTGTTCACTGCTGGCTAGCGCTTCTGCAGCAGGTGAGCGTCTTGCCTAGAAACCAGGCGCTTGCCGTCCCTTGCTGGGAGCTCATGGCCCCACACACGTCCCTAGAGGGTGATGGCAACTTGGCTGAGAGCCACCAGGTGAGCTGTAGTTCTCCATGCGGAGAGGCCTGCCGCGGGTTTCAAGAATCCTGAGTCAGGGCTGTGCTTCAAGCGGAGGGTGAGTTCCGAGGCTGGAGGAGGCTCGGAGTCACACTGGTTCCCAAGGGGGAACACTCATTGCCAAAAGTCTCTCCCGTGGCTCCAGTGCCCCCTTCCTGGGCCAGGGGCCCTTGGAAACCCCTCTGAATGGAAAGCCCAGCTCATCATCTGCCGGCCTCTCCTGCTGGCAGCGCTTGCGTTCGGCAGCCTTCAAACTGCTTCAGGAAGGCAGTTCCTTGGAGTCAGAGACTGGCAGGCTGGGCAGCCTGAGGGTGAGGTGTGCAGCTGCGTGAGGAAAGCCCTGGGCTTAGCATTCACCCTGGGACGTCGTGCCTGGGTTCTGGGTACCTCGGAGAGAACCTCCACTCACTCTCCAAGCTGAGATCAACAGGCAGGAGTTCCCTGAGCAGCGCTAAACCACAGCCCCTCCCAGGCTGTCCCAAGACGTCCATGCGGCCTACTCCCACTTCAGCCATACAACACATGCAGACCCTGGGGGGAGCAACGTTCAAGATGGAAGGTCCCACTTGCACGGCCTGTGTGTCTCTTCCACTGCTCAGAAGCTGCTGAGGCACAGGCTGAGTGTCCACATTCACCCTGAGGCCTGAAGGCCAAACGGTCATTACTCCAGGGCGAAGTGGGTTGGATGTGGCTCCTTGGCGGCTCGCCCAGCAGCCCTGCTGCTGGCCTTGCCTTCGCTGCTGGCAAACCTCTGGGAGGAAAAAGAGCGTCTCTGGCAAGAATCAAAAAGTGCTTGCCATCCCCTGGCTAGGAGCGCCTCCTACACCCCTCTTTGTGCGGCGAGCACACACATCAACTACTACCCTCCAAGGAAGCTGCAGCTTTCCAGCCAGAAAGGCCTGCAGCCCTTGCCGTGAAACCACAGTCAACAGGCTGTTGGACTGGGCCAAGTGCCTTGTAGGAGGCCTTGGACGCGCAGGGCTGCACTGTTTTCCGTTGGGGCACACCGTTGGGGAGAAGGCTCTGGCCTAGCCATCAGCGCACACCCTCCTAGCCAGAGGCCCTTGGGATCCACTGGGTGGGCAGGCTGAAGGCGAGAGCAGGGCTTTGGTGCTTGCAGAGTCAATTTGGGCCCTGCTTTGGAAGGGTTTCAGGGACCCAGTTCTAGGGAGGCTTAGCTTCCCTGCTGTGGCACACCCAGGTCAGGTAGCCCAGCTGCCACCCTAAAGGCTCCCTGCTTTGCCCTCACCCTGGGGTCTCCCACGTGGGTTCTGTCTCCCCAAGCACAACCTCAATGTGGATCCAGTCTGGACAGAAAAGCACACAATATCCCAGAGCACTCCAGGGCCTCAGCGGCTCAAAGGGGCATCAAGGCCTACCTAGGGGGCCTCTCTTCCCTAGGCCATACCCAGCCTGCACACTCTCTGTGGAGCAAGCTTCATTCCTGGAAGGGCCCAGGGGGTGGGCATGAGGGTCTCTTCGGGGCTCGGAACGTGCGGATAACAGAGGCTGTGGGACAACAGCAACATGAGACCCTGACAGGAGAGCTGTCGTTTCCCCTTTGGGAAGCAGGATGCTTGCGGCCCCCAGGCTGCGTGCCAATCCCCCTTGCTGCCTGGCTTCTGTTCACTGCTGGCTAGCGCTTCTGCAGCAGGTGAGCGTCTTGCCTAGAAACCAGGCGCTTGCCGTCCCTTGCTGGGAGCTCATGGCCCCACACACGTCCCTAGAGGGTGATGGCAACTTGGCTGAGAGCCACCAGGTGAGCTGTAGTTCTCCATGCGGAGAGGCCTGCCGCGGGTTTCAAGAATCCTGAGTCAGGGCTGTGCTTCAAGTGGAGGGTGAGTTCCGAGGCTGGAGGAGGCTCGGAGTCACACTGGTTCCCAAGGGGGAACACTCATTGCCAAAAGTCTCTCCCGTGGCTCCAGTGCCCCCTTCCTGGGCCAGGGGCCCTTGGAAACCCCTCTGAATGGAAAGCCCAGCTCATCATCTGCCGGCCTCTCCTGCTGGCAGCGCTTGCGTTCGGCAGCCTTCAAACTGCTTCAGGAAGGCAGTTCCTTGGAGTCAGAGACTGGCAGGCTGGGCAGCCTGAGGGTGAGGTGTGCAGCTGCGTGAGGAAAGCCCTGGGCTTAGCATTCACCCTGGGACGTCGTGCCTGGGTTCTGGGTACCTCGGAGAGAACCTCCACTCACTCTCCAAGCTGAGATCAACAGGCAGGAGTTCCCTGAGCAGCGCTAAACCACAGCCCCTCCCAGGCTGTCCCAAGACGTCCATGCGGCCTACTCCCACTTCAGCCATACAACACATGCAGACCCTGGGGGGAGCAACGTTCAAGATGGAAGGTCCCACTTGCACGGCCTGTGTGTCTCTTCCACTGCTCAGAAGCTGCTGAGGCACAGGCTGAGTGTCCACATTCACCCTGAGGCCTGAAGGCCAAACGGTCATTACCCCAGGGCGAAGTGGGCTGGATGTGGCTCCTTGGCGGCTCGCCCAGCAGCCCTGCTGCTGGCCTTGCCTTCGCTGCTGGCAAACCTCTGGGAGGAAAAAGAGCGTCTCTGGCAAGAATCAAAAAGTGCTTGCCATCCCCTGGCTAGGAGCGCCTCCTACACCCCTCTTTGTGCGGCGAGCACACACATCAACTACTACCCTCCAAGGAAGCTGCAGCTTTCCAGCCAGAAAGGCCTGCAGCCCTTGCCGTGAAACCACAGTCAACAGGCTGTTGGACTGGGCCAAGTGCCTTGTAGGAGGCCTTGGACGCGCAGGGCTGCACTGTTTTCCGTTGGGGCACACCGTTGGGGAGAAGGCTCTGGCCTAGCCATCAGCGCACACCCTCCTAGCCAGAGGCCCTTGGGGTCCACTGGGTGGGCAGGCTGAAGGCGCGAGCAGGGCTTTGGTGCTTGCAGAGTCAATTTGGGCCCTGCTTTGGAAGGGTTTCAGGGACCCAGTTCTAGAGAGGCTTAGCTTCCCTGCTGTGGCACACCCAGGTCAGGTAGCCCAGCTGCCACCCTAAAGGCTCCCTGCTTTGCCCTCACCCTGGGGTCTCCCACGTGGGTTCTGTCTCCCCAAGCACAACCTCAATGTGGATCCAGTCTGGACAGAAAAGCACACAATATCCCAGAGCACTCCAGGGCCTCAGCGGCTCAAAGGGGCATCAAGGCCTACCTAGGGGGCCTCTCTTCCCTAGGCCATACCCAGCCTGCACACTCTCTGTGGAGCAAGCTTCATTCCTGGAAGGGCCCAGGGTGTGGGCATGAGGGTCTCTTCGGGGCTCGGAACGTGCGGATAACAGAGGCTGTGGGACAACAGCAACATGAGACCCTGACAGGAGAGCTGTCGTTTCCCCTTTGGGAAGCAGGATGCTTGCGGCCCCCAGGCTGCGTGCCAATCCCCCTTGCTGCCTGGCTTCTGTTCACTGCTGGCTAGCGCTTCTGCAGCAGGTGAGCGTCTTGCCTAGAAACCAGGCGCTTGCCGTCCCTTGCTGGGAGCTCATGGCCCCACACACGTCCCTAGAGGGTGATGGCAACTTGGCTGAGAGCCACCAGGTGAGCTGTAGTTCTCCATGCGGAGAGGCCTGCCGCGGGTTTCAAGAATCCTGAGTCAGGGCTGTGCTTCAAGCGGAGGGTGAGTTCCGAGGCTGGAGGAGGCTCGGAGTCACACTGGTTCCCAAGGGGGAACACTCATTGCCAAAAGTCTCTCCCGTGGCTCCAGTGCCCCCTTCCTGGGCCAGGGGCCCTTGGAAACCCCTCTGAATGGAAAGCCCAGCTCATCATCTGCCGGCCTCTCCTGCTGGCAGCGCTCGCGTTCGGCAGCCTTCATACTGCTTCAGGAAGGCAGTTCCTTGGAGTCGGATACTGGCAGGCTGGGCAGCCTGAGGGTGAGGTGTGCAGCTGCGTGAGGAAAGCCCTGGGCTTAGCATTCACCCTGGGACGTCGTGCCTGGGTTCTGGGTACCTCGGAGAGAACCTCCACTCACTCTCCAAGCTGAGATCAACAGGCAGGAGTTCCCTGAGCAGCGCTAAACCACAGCCCCTCCCAGGCTGTCCCAAGACGTCCATGCGGCCTACTCCCACTTCAGCCATACAACACATGCAGACCCTGGGGGGAGCAACGTTCAAGATGGAAGGTCCCACTTGCACGGCCTGTGTGTCTCTTCCACTGCTCAGAAGCTGCTGAGGCACAGGCTGAGTGTCCACATTCACCCTGAGGCCTGAAGGCCAAACGGTCATTACCCCAGGGCGAAGTGGGCTGGATGTGGCTCCTTGGCGGCTCGCCCAGCAGCCCTGCTGCTGGCCTTGCCTTCGCTGCTGGCAAACCTCTGGGAGGAAAAAGAGCGTCTCTGGCAAGAATCAAAAAGTGCTTGCCATCCCCTGGCTAGGAGCGCCTCCTACACCCCTCTTTGTGCGGCGAGCACACACATCAACTACTACCCTCCAAGGAAGCTGCAGCTTTCCAGCCAGAAAGGCCTGCAGCCCTTGCCGTGAAACCACAGTCAACAGGCTGTTGGACTGGGCCAAGTGCCTTGTAGGAGGCCTTGGACGCGCAGGGCTGCACTGTTTTCCGTTGGGGCACACCGTTGGGGAGAAGGCTCTGGCCTAGCCATCAGCGCACACCCTCCTAGCCAGAGGCCCTTGGGATCCACTGGGTGGGCAGGCTGAAGGCGCGAGCAGGGCTTTGGTGCTTGCAGAGTCAATTTGGGCCCTGCTTTGGAAGGGTTTCAGGGACCCAGTTCTAGGGAGGCTTAGCTTCCCTGCTGTGGCACACCCAGGTCAGGTAGCCCAGCTGCCACCCTAAAGGCTCCCTGCTTTGCCCTCACCCTGGGGTCTCCCACGTGGGTTCTGTCTCCCCAAGCACAACCTCAATGTGGATCCAGTCTGGACAGAAAAGCACACAATATCCCAGAGCACTCCAGGGCCTCAGCGGCTCAAAGGGGCATCAAGGCCTACCTAGGGGGCCTCTCTTCCCTAGGCCATACCCAGCCTGCACACTCTCTGTGGAGCAAGCTTCATTCCTGGAAGGGCCCAGGGGGTGGGCATGAGGGTCTCTTCGGGGCTCGGAACGTGCGGATAACAGAGGCTGTGGGACAACAGCAACATGAGGCCCTGACAGGAGAGCTGTCGTTTCCCCTTTGGGAAGCAGGATGCTTGCGGCCCCCAGGCTGCGTGCCAATCCCCCTTGCTGCCTGGCTTCTGTTCACTGCTGGCTAGCGCTTCTGCAGCAGGTGAGCGTCTTGCCTAGAAACCGGGCGCTTGCCGTCCCTTGCTGGGAGCTCATGGCCCCACACACGTCCCTAGAGGGTGATGGCAACTTGGCTGAGAGCCACCAGGTGAGCTGTAGTTCTCCATGCGGAGAGGCCTGCCGCGGGTTTCGAGAATCCTGAGTCAGGGCTGTGCTTCAAGCGGAGGGTGAGTTCCGAGGCTGGAGGAGGCTCGGAGTCACACTGGTTCCCAAGGGGGAACACTCATTGCCAAAAGTCTCTCCCGTGGCTCCAGTGCCCCCTTCCTGGGCCAGGGGCCCTTGGAAACCCCTCTGAATGGAAAGCCCAGCTCATCATCTGCCGGCCTCTCCTGCTGGCAGCGCTCGCGTTCGGCAGCCTTCAAACTGCTTCAGGAAGGCAGTTCCTTGGAGTCGGAGACTGGCAGGCTGGGCAGCCTGAGGGTGAGGTGTGCAGCTGCGTGAGGAAAGCCCTGGGCTTAGCATTCACCCTGGGACGTCGTGCCTGGGTTCTGGGTACCTCGGAGAGAACCTCCACTCACTCTCCAAGCTGAGATCAACAGGCAGGAGTTCCCTGAGCAGCGCTAAACCACAGCCCCTCCCAGGCTGTCCCAAGACGTCCATGCGGCCTACTCCCACTTCAGCCATACAACACATGCAGACCCTGGGGGGAGCAACGTTCAAGATGGAAGGTCCCACTTGCACGGCCTGTGTGTCTCTTCCACTGCTCAGAAGCTGCTGAGGCACAGGCTGAGTGTCCACATTCACCCTGAGGCCTGAAGGCCAAACGGTCATTACCCCAGGGCGAAGTGGGCTGGATGTGGCTCCTTGGCGGCTCGCCCAGCAGCCCGGCTGCTGGCCTTGCCTTCGCTGCTGGCAAACCTCTGGGAGGAAAAAGAGCGTCTCTGGCAAGAATCAAAAAGTGCTTGCCATCCCCTGGCTAGGAGCGCCTCCTACACCCCTCTTTGTGCGGCAAGCACACACATCAACTACTACCCTCCAAGGAAGCTGCAGCTTTCCAGCCAGAAAGGCCTGCAGCCCTTGCCGTGAAACCACAGTCAACAGGCTGTTGGACTGGGCCAAGTGCCTTGTAGGAGGCCTTGGACGTGCAGGGCTGCACTGTTTTCCGTTGGGGCACACCGTTGGGGAGAAGGCTCTGGCCTAGCCATCAGCGCACACCCTCCTAGCCAGAGGCCCTTGGGATCCACTGGGTGGGCAGGCTGAAGGCGCGAGCAGGGCTTTGGTGCTTGCAGAGTCAATTTGGGCCCTGCTTTGGAAGGGTTTCAGGGACCCAGTTCTAGGGAGGCTTAGCTTCCCTGCTGTGGCACACCCAGGTCAGGTAGCCCAGCTGCCACCCTAAAGGCTCCCTGCTTTGCCCTCACCCTGGGGTCTCCCACGTGGGTTCTGTCTCCCCAAGCACAACCTCAATGTGGATCCAGTCTGGACAGAAAAGCACACAATATCCCAGAGCACTCCAGGGCCTCAGCGGCTCAAAGGGGCATCAAGGCCTACCTAGGGGGCCTCTCTTCCCTAGGCCATACCCAGCCTGCACACTCTCTGTGGAGCAAGCTTCATTCCTGGAAGGGCCCAGGGGGTGGGCATGAGGGTCTCTTCGGGGCTCGGAACGTGCGGATAACAGGCTGTGGGACAACAGCAACATGAGACCCTGACAGGAGAGCTGTCGTTTCCCCTTTGGGAAGCAGGATGCTTGCGGCCCCCAGGCTGCGTGCCAATCCCCCTTGCTGCCTGGCTTCTGTTCACTGCTGGCTAGCGCTTCTGCAGCAGGTGAGCGTCTTGCCTAGAAACCGGGCGCTTGCCGTCCCTTGCTGGGAGCTCATGGCCCCACACACGTCCCTAGAGGGTGATGGCAACTTGGCTGAGAGCCACCAGGTGAGCTGTAGTTCTCCATGCGGAGAGGCCTGCCGCGGGTTTCGAGAATCCTGAGTCAGGGCTGTGCTTCAAGCGGAGGGTGAGTTCCGAGGCTGGAGGAGGCTCAGAGTCACACTGGTTCCCAAGGGGGAACACTCATTGCCAAAAGTCTCTCCCGTGGCTCCAGTGCCCCCTTCCTGGGCCAGGGGCCCTTGGAAACCCCTCTGAATGGAAAGCCCAGCTCATCATCTGCTGGCCTCTCCTGCTGGCAGCGCTCGCGTTCGGCAGCCTTCAAACTGCTTCAGGAAGGCAGTTCCTTGGAGTCGGAGACTGGCAGGCTGGGCAGCCTGAGGGTGAGGCGTGCAGCTGCGTGAGGAAAGCCCTGGGCTTAGCATTCACCCTGGGACGTCGTGCCTGGGTTCTGGGTACCTCGGAGAGAACCTCCACTCACTCTCCAAGCTGAGATCAACAGGCAGGAGTTCCCTGAGCAGCGCTAAACCACAGCCCCTCCCAGGCTGTCCCAAGACGTCCGTGCGGCCTACTCCCACTTCAGCCATACAACACATGCAGACCCTGGGGGGAGCAACGTTCAAGATGGAAGGTCCCACTTGCACGGCCTGTGTGTCTCTTCCACTGCTCAGAAGCTGCTGAGGCACAGGCTGAGTGTCCACATTCACCCTGAGGCCTGAAGGCCAAACGGTCATTACTCCAGGGCGAAGTGGGTTGGATGTGGCTCCTTGGCGGCTCGCCCAGCAGCCCTGCTGCTGGCCTTGCCTTCGCTGCTGGCAAACCTCTGGGAGGAAAAAGAGCGTCTCTGGCAAGAATCAAAAAGTGCTTGCCATCCCCTGGCTAGGAGCGCCTCCTACACCCCTCTTTGTGCGGCGAGCACACACATCAAATACTACCCTCCAAGGAAGCTGCAGCTTTCCAGCCAGAAAGGCCTGCAGCCCTTGCCGTGAAACCACAGTCAACAGGCTGTTGGACTGGGCCAAGTGCCTTGTAGGAGGCCTTGGACGCGCAGGGCTGCACTGTTTTCCGTTGGGGCACACCGTTGGGGAGAAGGCTCTGGCCTAGCCATCAGCGCACACCCTCCTAGCCAGAGGCCCTTGGGATCCACTGGGTGGGCAGGCTGAAGGCGCGAGCAGGGCTTTGGTGCTTGCAGAGTCAATTTGGGCCCTGCTTTGGAAGGGTTTCAGGGACCCAGTTCTAGGGAGGCTTAGCTTCCCTGCTGTGGCACACCCAGGTCAGGTAGCCCAGCTGCCACCCTAAAGGCTCCCTGCTTTGCCCTCACCCTGGGGTCTCCCACGTGGGTTCTGTCTCCCCAAGCACAACCTCAATGTGGATCCAGTCTGGACAGAAAAGCACACAATATCCCAGAGCACTCCAGGGCCTCAGCGGCTCAAAGGGGCATCAAGGCCTACCTAGGGGGCCTCTCTTCCCTAGGCCATACCCAGCCTGCACACTCTCTGTGGAGCAAGCTTCATTCCTGGAAGGGCCCAGGGGGTGGGCATGAGGGTCTCTTCGGGGCTCGGAACGTGCGGATAACAGAGGCTGTGGGACAACAGCAACATGAGACCCTGACAGGAGAGCTGTCGTTTCCCCTTTGGGAAGCAGGATGCTTGCGGCCCCCAGGCTGCGTGCCAATCCCCCTTGCTGCCTGGCTTCTGTTCACTGCTGGCTAGCGCTTCTGCAGCAGGTGAGCGTCTTGCCTAGAAACCAGGCGCTTGCCGTCCCTTGCTGGGAGCTCATGGCCCCACACACGTCCCTAGAGGGTGATGGCAACTTGGCTGAGAGCCACCAGGTGAGCTGTAGTTCTCCATGCGGAGAGGCCTGCCGCGGGTTTCAAGAATCCTGAGTCAGGGCTGTGCTTCAAGCGGAGGGTGAGTTCCGAGGCTGGAGGAGGCTCGGAGTCACACTGGTTCCCAAGGGGGAACACTCATTGCCAAAAGTCTCTCCCGTGGCTCCAGTGCCCCCTTCCTGGGCCAGGGGCCCTTGGAAACCCCTCTGAATGGAAAGCCCAGCTCATCATCTGCCGGCCTCTCCTGCTGGCAGCGCTTGCGTTCGGCAGCCTTCAAACTGCTTCAGGAAGGCAGTTCCTTGGAGTCAGAGACTGGCAGGCTGGGCAGCCTGAGGGTGAGGTGTGCAGCTGCGTGAGGAAAGCCCTGGGCTTAGCATTCACCCTGGGACGTCGTGCCTGGGTTCTGGGTACCTCGGAGAGAACCTCCACTCACTCTCCAAGCTGAGATCAACAGGCAGGAGTTCCCTGAGCAGCGCTAAACCACAGCCCCTCCCAGGCTGTCCCAAGACGTCCATGCGGCCTACTCCCACTTCAGCCATACAACACATGCAGACCCTGGGGGGAGCAACGTTCAAGATGGAAGGTCCCACTTGCACGGCCTGTGTGTCTCTTCCACTGCTCAGAAGCTGCTGAGGCACAGGCTGAGTGTCCACATTCACCCTGAGGCCTGAAGGCCAAACGGTCATTACTCCAGGGCGAAGTGGGTTGGATGTGGCTCCTTGGCGGCTCGCCCAGCAGCCCTGCTGCTGGCCTTGCCTTCGCTGCTGGCAAACCTCTGGGAGGAAAAAGAGCGTCTCTGGCAAGAATCAAAAAGTGCTTGCCATCCCCTGGCTAGGAGCGCCTCCTACACCCCTCTTTGTGCGGCGAGCACACACATCAACTACTACCCTCCAAGGAAGCTGCAGCTTTCCAGCCAGAAAGGCCTGCAGCCCTTGCCGTGAAACCACAGTCAACAGGCTGTTGGACTGGGCCAAGTGCCTTGTAGGAGGCCTTGGACGCGCAGGGCTGCACTGTTTTCCGTTGGGGCACACCGTTGGGGAGAAGGCTCTGGCCTAGCCATCAGCGCACACCCTCCTAGCCAGAGGCCCTTGGGATCCACTGGGTGGGCAGGCTGAAGGCGAGAGCAGGGCTTTGGTGCTTGCAGAGTCAATTTGGGCCCTGCTTTGGAAGGGTTTCAGGGACCCAGTTCTAGGGAGGCTTAGCTTCCCTGCTGTGGCACACCCAGGTCAGGTAGCCCAGCTGCCACCCTAAAGGCTCCCTGCTTTGCCCTCACCCTGGGGTCTCCCACGTGGGTTCTGTCTCCCCAAGCACAACCTCAATGTGGATCCAGTCTGGACAGAAAAGCACACAATATCCCAGAGCACTCCAGGGCCTCAGCGGCTCAAAGGGGCATCAAGGCCTACCTAGGGGGCCTCTCTTCCCTAGGCCATACCCAGCCTGCACACTCTCTGTGGAGCAAGCTTCATTCCTGGAAGGGCCCAGGGGGTGGGCATGAGGGTCTCTTCGGGGCTCGGAACGTGCGGATAACAGAGGCTGTGGGACAACAGCAACATGAGACCCTGACAGGAGAGCTGTCGTTTCCCCTTTGGGAAGCAGGATGCTTGCGGCCCCCAGGCTGCGTGCCAATCCCCCTTGCTGCCTGGCTTCTGTTCACTGCTGGCTAGCGCTTCTGCAGCAGGTGAGCGTCTTGCCTAGAAACCAGGCGCTTGCCGTCCCTTGCTGGGAGCTCATGGCCCCACACACGTCCCTAGAGGGTGATGGCAACTTGGCTGAGAGCCACCAGGTGAGCTGTAGTTCTCCATGCGGAGAGGCCTGCCGCGGGTTTCAAGAATCCTGAGTCAGGGCTGTGCTTCAAGTGGAGGGTGAGTTCCGAGGCTGGAGGAGGCTCGGAGTCACACTGGTTCCCAAGGGGGAACACTCATTGCCAAAAGTCTCTCCCGTGGCTCCAGTGCCCCCTTCCTGGGCCAGGGGCCCTTGGAAACCCCTCTGAATGGAAAGCCCAGCTCATCATCTGCCGGCCTCTCCTGCTGGCAGCGCTTGCGTTCGGCAGCCTTCAAACTGCTTCAGGAAGGCAGTTCCTTGGAGTCAGAGACTGGCAGGCTGGGCAGCCTGAGGGTGAGGTGTGCAGCTGCGTGAGGAAAGCCCTGGGCTTAGCATTCACCCTGGGACGTCGTGCCTGGGTTCTGGGTACCTCGGAGAGAACCTCCACTCACTCTCCAAGCTGAGATCAACAGGCAGGAGTTCCCTGAGCAGCGCTAAACCACAGCCCCTCCCAGGCTGTCCCAAGACGTCCATGCGGCCTACTCCCACTTCAGCCATACAACACATGCAGACCCTGGGGGGAGCAACGTTCAAGATGGAAGGTCCCACTTGCACGGCCTGTGTGTCTCTTCCACTGCTCAGAAGCTGCTGAGGCACAGGCTGAGTGTCCACATTCACCCTGAGGCCTGAAGGCCAAACGGTCATTACCCCAGGGCGAAGTGGGCTGGATGTGGCTCCTTGGCGGCTCGCCCAGCAGCCCTGCTGCTGGCCTTGCCTTCGCTGCTGGCAAACCTCTGGGAGGAAAAAGAGCGTCTCTGGCAAGAATCAAAAAGTGCTTGCCATCCCCTGGCTAGGAGCGCCTCCTACACCCCTCTTTGTGCGGCGAGCACACACATCAACTACTACCCTCCAAGGAAGCTGCAGCTTTCCAGCCAGAAAGGCCTGCAGCCCTTGCCGTGAAACCACAGTCAACAGGCTGTTGGACTGGGCCAAGTGCCTTGTAGGAGGCCTTGGACGCGCAGGGCTGCACTGTTTTCCGTTGGGGCACACCGTTGGGGAGAAGGCTCTGGCCTAGCCATCAGCGCACACCCTCCTAGCCAGAGGCCCTTGGGGTCCACTGGGTGGGCAGGCTGAAGGCGCGAGCAGGGCTTTGGTGCTTGCAGAGTCAATTTGGGCCCTGCTTTGGAAGGGTTTCAGGGACCCAGTTCTAGAGAGGCTTAGCTTCCCTGCTGTGGCACACCCAGGTCAGGTAGCCCAGCTGCCACCCTAAAGGCTCCCTGCTTTGCCCTCACCCTGGGGTCTCCCACGTGGGTTCTGTCTCCCCAAGCACAACCTCAATGTGGATCCAGTCTGGACAGAAAAGCACACAATATCCCAGAGCACTCCAGGGCCTCAGCGGCTCAAAGGGGCATCAAGGCCTACCTAGGGGGCCTCTCTTCCCTAGGCCATACCCAGCCTGCACACTCTCTGTGGAGCAAGCTTCATTCCTGGAAGGGCCCAGGGTGTGGGCATGAGGGTCTCTTCGGGGCTCGGAACGTGCGGATAACAGAGGCTGTGGGACAACAGCAACATGAGACCCTGACAGGAGAGCTGTCGTTTCCCCTTTGGGAAGCAGGATGCTTGCGGCCCCCAGGCTGCGTGCCAATCCCCCTTGCTGCCTGGCTTCTGTTCACTGCTGGCTAGCGCTTCTGCAGCAGGTGAGCGTCTTGCCTAGAAACCAGGCGCTTGCCGTCCCTTGCTGGGAGCTCATGGCCCCACACACGTCCCTAGAGGGTGATGGCAACTTGGCTGAGAGCCACCAGGTGAGCTGTAGTTCTCCATGCGGAGAGGCCTGCCGCGGGTTTCAAGAATCCTGAGTCAGGGCTGTGCTTCAAGCGGAGGGTGAGTTCCGAGGCTGGAGGAGGCTCGGAGTCACACTGGTTCCCAAGGGGGAACACTCATTGCCAAAAGTCTCTCCCGTGGCTCCAGTGCCCCCTTCCTGGGCCAGGGGCCCTTGGAAACCCCTCTGAATGGAAAGCCCAGCTCATCATCTGCCGGCCTCTCCTGCTGGCAGCGCTCGCGTTCAGCAGCCTTCAAACTGCTTCAGGAAGGCAGTTCCTTGGAGTCGGATACTGGCAGGCTGGGCAGCCTGAGGGTGAGGTGTGCAGCTGCGTGAGGAAAGCCCTGGGCTTAGCATTCACCCTGGGACGTCGTGCCTGGGTTCTGGGTACCTCGGAGAGAACCTCCACTCACTCTCCAAGCTGAGATCAACAGGCAGGAGTTCCCTGAGCAGCGCTAAACCACAGCCCCTCCCAGGCTGTCCCAAGACGTCCATGCGGCCTACTCCCACTTCAGCCATACAACACATGCAGACCCTGGGGGGAGCAACGTTCAAGATGGAAGGTCCCACTTGCACGGCCTGTGTGTCTCTTCCACTGCTCAGAAGCTGCTGAGGCACAGGCTGAGTGTCCACATTCACCCTGAGGCCTGAAGGCCAAACGGTCATTACCCCAGGGCGAAGTGGGCTGGATGTGGCTCCTTGGCGGCTCGCCCAGCAGCCCTGCTGCTGGCCTTGCCTTCGCTGCTGGCAAACCTCTGGGAGGAAAAAGAGCGTCTCTGGCAAGAATCAAAAAGTGCTTGCCATCCCCTGGCTAGGAGCGCCTCCTACACCCCTCTTTGTGCGGCGAGCACACACATCAACTACTACCCTCCAAGGAAGCTGCAGCTTTCCAGCCAGAAAGGCCTGCAGCCCTTGCCGTGAAACCACAGTCAACAGGCTGTTGGACTGGGCCAAGTGCCTTGTAGGAGGCCTTGGACGCGCAGGGCTGCACTGTTTTCCGTTGGGGCACACCGTTGGGGAGAAGGCTCTGGCCTAGCCATCAGCGCACACCCTCCTAGCCAGAGGCCCTTGGGATCCACTGGGTGGGCAGGCTGAAGGCGCGAGCAGGGCTTTGGTGCTTGCAGAGTCAATTTGGGCCCTGCTTTGGAAGGGTTTCAGGGACCCAGTTCTAGGGAGGCTTAGCTTCCCTGCTGTGGCACACCCAGGTCAGGTAGCCCAGCTGCCACCCTAAAGGCTCCCTGCTTTGCCCTCACCCTGGGGTCTCCCACGTGGGTTCTGTCTCCCCAAGCACAACCTCAATGTGGATCCAGTCTGGACAGAAAAGCACACAATATCCCAGAGCACTCCAGGGCCTCAGCGGCTCAAAGGGGCATCAAGGCCTACCTAGGGGGCCTCTCTTCCCTAGGCCATACCCAGCCTGCACACTCTCTGTGGAGCAAGCTTCATTCCTGGAAGGGCCCAGGGGGTGGGCATGAGGGTCTCTTCGGGGCTCGGAACGTGCGGATAACAGAGGCTGTGGGACAACAGCAACATGAGGCCCTGACAGGAGAGCTGTCGTTTCCCCTTTGGGAAGCAGGATGCTTGCGGCCCCCAGGCTGCGTGCCAATCCCCCTTGCTGCCTGGCTTCTGTTCACTGCTGGCTAGCGCTTCTGCAGCAGGTGAGCGTCTTGCCTAGAAACCGGGCGCTTGCCGTCCCTTGCTGGGAGCTCATGGCCCCACACACGTCCCTAGAGGGTGATGGCAACTTGGCTGAGAGCCACCAGGTGAGCTGTAGTTCTCCATGCGGAGAGGCCTGCCGCGGGTTTCGAGAATCCTGAGTCAGGGCTGTGCTTCAAGCGGAGGGTGAGTTCCGAGGCTGGAGGAGGCTCGGAGTCACACTGGTTCCCAAGGGGGAACACTCATTGCCAAAAGTCTCTCCCGTGGCTCCAGTGCCCCCTTCCTGGGCCAGGGGCCCTTGGAAACCCCTCTGAATGGAAAGCCCAGCTCATCATCTGCCGGCCTCTCCTGCTGGCAGCGCTCGCGTTCGGCAGCCTTCAAACTGCTTCAGGAAGGCAGTTCCTTGGAGTCGGAGACTGGCAGGCTGGGCAGCCTGAGGGTGAGGTGTGCAGCTGCGTGAGGAAAGCCCTGGGCTTAGCATTCACCCTGGGACGTCGTGCCTGGGTTCTGGGTACCTCGGAGAGAACCTCCACTCACTCTCCAAGCTGAGATCAACAGGCAGGAGTTCCCTGAGCAGCGCTAAACCACAGCCCCTCCCAGGCTGTCCCAAGACGTCCATGCGGCCTACTCCCACTTCAGCCATACAACACATGCAGACCCTGGGGGGAGCAACGTTCAAGATGGAAGGTCCCACTTGCACGGCCTGTGTGTCTCTTCCACTGCTCAGAAGCTGCTGAGGCACAGGCTGAGTGTCCACATTCACCCTGAGGCCTGAAGGCCAAACGGTCATTACCCCAGGGCGAAGTGGGCTGGATGTGGCTCCTTGGCGGCTCGCCCAGCAGCCCGGCTGCTGGCCTTGCCTTCGCTGCTGGCAAACCTCTGGGAGGAAAAAGAGCGTCTCTGGCAAGAATCAAAAAGTGCTTGCCATCCCCTGGCTAGGAGCGCCTCCTACACCCCTCTTTGTGCGGCAAGCACACACATCAACTACTACCCTCCAAGGAAGCTGCAGCTTTCCAGCCAGAAAGGCCTGCAGCCCTTGCCGTGAAACCACAGTCAACAGGCTGTTGGACTGGGCCAAGTGCCTTGTAGGAGGCCTTGGACGTGCAGGGCTGCACTGTTTTCCGTTGGGGCACACCGTTGGGGAGAAGGCTCTGGCCTAGCCATCAGCGCACACCCTCCTAGCCAGAGGCCCTTGGGGTCCACTGGGTGGGCAGGCTGAAGGCGCGAGCAGGGCTTTGGTGCTTGCAGAGTCAATTTGGGCCCTGCTTTGGAAGGGTTTCAGGGACCCAGTTCTAGGGAGGCTTAGCTTCCCTGCTGTGGCACACCCAGGTCAGGTAGCCCAGCTGCCACCCTAAAGGCTCCCTGCTTTGCCCTCACCCTGGGGTCTCCCACGTGGGTTCTGTCTCCCCAAGCACAACCTCAATGTGGATCCAGTCTGGACAGAAAAGCACACAATATCCCAGAGCACTCCAGGGCCTCAGCGGCTCAAAGGGGCATCAAGGCCTACCTAGGGGGCCTCTCTTCCCTAGGCCATACCCAGCCTGCACACTCTCTGTGGAGCAAGCTTCATTCCTGGAAGGGCCCAGGGGGTGGGCATGAGGGTCTCTTCGGGGCTCGGAACGTGCGGATAACAGGCTGTGGGACAACAGCAACATGAGACCCTGACAGGAGAGCTGTCGTTTCCCCTTTGGGAAGCAGGATGCTTGCGGCCCCCAGGCTGCGTGCCAATCCCCCTTGCTGCCTGGCTTCTGTTCACTGCTGGCTAGCGCTTCTGCAGCAGGTGAGCGTCTTGCCTAGAAACCGGGCGCTTGCCGTCCCTTGCTGGGAGCTCATGGCCCCACACACGTCCCTAGAGGGTGATGGCAACTTGGCTGAGAGCCACCAGGTGAGCTGTAGTTCTCCATGCGGAGAGGCCTGCCGCGGGTTTCGAGAATCCTGAGTCAGGGCTGTGCTTCAAGCGGAGGGTGAGTTCCGAGGCTGGAGGAGGCTCAGAGTCACACTGGTTCCCAAGGGGGAACACTCATTGCCAAAAGTCTCTCCCGTGGCTCCAGTGCCCCCTTCCTGGGCCAGGGGCCCTTGGAAACCCCTCTGAATGGAAAGCCCAGCTCATCATCTGCCGGCCTCTCCTGCTGGCAGCGCTCGCGTTCAGCAGCCTTCAAACTGCTTCAGGAAGGCAGTTCCTTGGAGTCGGAGACTGGCAGGTTGGGCAGCCTGAGGGTGAGGCGTGCAGCTGCGTGAGGAAAGCCCTGGGCTTAGCATTCACCCTGGGACGTCGTGCCTGGGTTCTGGGTACCTCGGAGAGAACCTCCACTCACTCTCCAAGCTGAGATCAACAGGCAGGAGTTCCCTGAGCAGCGCTAAACCACAGCCCCTCCCAGGCTGTCCCAAGACGTCCATGCGGCCTACTCCCACTTCAGCCATACAACACATGCAGACCCTGGGGGGAGCAACGTTCAAGATGGAAGGTCCCACTTGCACGGCCTGTGTGTCTCTTCCACTGCTCAGAAGCTGCTGAGGCACAGGCTGAGTGTCCACATTCACCCTGAGGCCTGAAGGCCAAACGGTCATTACCCCAGGGCGAAGTGGGCTGGATGTGGCTCCTTGGCGGCTCGCCCAGCAGCCCTGCTGCTGGCCTTGCCTTCGCTGCTGGCAAACCTCTGGGAGGAAAAAGAGCGTCTCTGGCAAGAATCAAAAAGTGCTTGCCATCCCCTGGCTAGGAGCGCCTCCTACACCCCTCTTTGTGCGGCGAGCACACACATCAACTACTACCCTCCAAGGAAGCTGCAGCTTTCCAGCCAGAAAGGCCTGCAGCCCTTGCCGTGAAACCACAGTCAACAGGCTGTTGGACTGGGCCAAGTGCCTTGTAGGAGGCCTTGGACGCGCAGGGCTGCACTGTTTTCCGTTGGGGCACACCGTTGGGGAGAAGGCTCTGGCCTAGCCATCAGCGCACACCCTCCTAGCCAGAGGCCCTTGGGGTCCACTGGGTGGGCAGGCTGAACGCGCGAGCAGGGCTTTGGTGCTTGCAGAGTCAATTTGGGCCCTGCTTTGGAAGGGTTTCAGGGACCCAGTTCTAGGGAGGCTTAGCTTCCCTGCTGTGGCACACCCAGGTCAGGTAGCCCAGCTGCCACCCTAAAGGCTCCCTGCTTTGCCCTCACCCTGGGGTCTCCCACGTGGGTTCTGTCTCCCCAAGCACAACCTCAATGTGGATCCAGTCTGGACAGAAAAGCACACAATATCTAGAGCACTCCAGGGCCTCAGCGGCTCAAAGGGGCATCAAGGCCTACCTAGGGGGCCTCTCTTCCCTAGGCCATACCCAGCCTGCACACTCTCTGTGGAGCAAGCTTCATTCCTGGAAGGGCCCAGGGGGTGGGCATGAGGGTCTCTTCGGGGCTCGGAACGTGCGGATAACAGAGGCTGTGGGACAACAGCAACATGAGGCCCTGACAGGAGAGCTGTCGTTTCCCCTTTGGGAAGCAGGATGCTTGCGGCCCCCAGGCTGCGTGCCAATCCCCCTTGCTGCCTGGCTTCTGTTCACTGCTGGCTAGCGCTTCTGCAGCAGGTGAGCGTCTTGCCTAGAAACCGGGCGCTTGCCGTCCCTTGCTGGGAGCTCATGGCCCCACACACGTCCCTAGAGGGTGATGGCAACTTGGCTGAGAGCCACCAGGTGAGCTGTAGTTCTCCATGCGGAGAGGCCTGCCGCGGGTTTCGAGAATCCTTAGTCAGGGCTGTGCTTCAAGCGGAGGGTGAGTTCCGAGGCTGGAGGAGGCTCGGAGTCACACTGGTTCCCAAGGGGGAACACTCATTGCCAAAAGTCTCTCCCGTGGCTCCAGTGCCCCCTTCCTGGGCCAGGGGCCCTTGGAAAACCCTCTGAATGGAAAGCCCAGCTCATCATCTGCCGGCCTCTCCTGCTGGCAGCGCTCGCGTTCGGCAGCCTTCAAACTGCTTCAGGAAGGCAGTTCCTTGGAGTCGGAGACTGGCAGGCTGGGCAGCCTGAGGGTGAGGCGTGCAGCTGCGTGAGGAAAGCCCTGGGCTTAGCATTCACCCTGGGACGTCGTGCCTGGGTTCTGGGTACCTCGGAGAGAACCTCCACTCACTCTCCAAGCTGAGATCAACAGGCAGGAGTTCCCTGAGCAGCGCTAAACCACAGCCCCTCCCAGGCTGTCCCAAGACGTCCATGCGGCCTACTCCCACTTCAGCCATACAACACATGCAGACCCTGGGGGGAGCAACGTTCAAGATGGAAGGTCCCACTTGCACGGCCTGTGTGTCTCTTCCACTGCTCAGAAGCTGCTGAGGCACAGGCTGAGTGTCCACATTCACCCTGAGGCCTGAAGGCCAAACGGTCATTACCCCAGGGCGAAGTGGGCTGGATGTGGCTCCTTGGCGGCTCACCCAGCAGCCCTGCTGCTGGCCTTGCCTTCGCTGCTGGCAAACCTCTGGGAGGAAAAAGAGCGTCTCTGGCAAGAATCAAAAAGTGCTTGCCATCCCCTGGCTAGGAGCGCCTCCTACACCCCTCTTTGTGCGGCGAGCACACACATCAACTACTACCCTCCAAGGAAGCTGCAGCTTTCCAGCCAGAAAGGCCTGCAGCCCTTGCCGTGAAACCACAGTCAACAGGCTGTTGGACTGGGCCAAGTGCCTTGTAGGAGGCCTTGGACGCGCAGGGCTGCACTGTTTTCCGTTGGGGCACACCGTTGGGGAGAAGGCTCTGGCCTAGCCATCAGCGCACACCCTCCTAGCCAGAGGCCCTTGGGATCCACTGGGTGGGCAGGCTGAAGGCGCGAGCAGGGCTTTGGTGCTTGCAGAGTCAATTTGGGCCCTGCTTTGGAAGGGTTTCAGGGACCCAGTTCTAGGGAGGCTTAGCTTCCCTGCTGTGGCACACCCAGGTCAGGTAGCCCAGCTGCCACCCTAAAGGCTCCCTGCTTTGCCCTCACCCTGGGGTCTCCCACGTGGGTTCTGTCTCCCCAAGCACAACCTCAATGTGGATCCAGTCTGGACAGAAAAGCACACAATATCCCAGAGCACTCCAGGGCCTCAGCGGCTCAAAGGGGCATCAAGGCCTACCTAGGGGGCCTCTCTTCCCTAGGCCATACCCAGCCTGCACACTCTCTGTGGAGCAAGCTTCATTCCTGGAAGGGCCCAGGGGGTGGGCATGAGGGTCTCTTCGGGGCTCAGAACGTGCGGATAACAGAGGCTGTGGGACAACAGCAACATGAGACCCTGACAGGAGAGCTGTCGTTTCCCCTTTGGGAAGCAGGATGCTTGCGGCCCCCAGGCTGCGTGCCAATCCCCCTTGCTGCCTGGCTTCTGTTCACTGCTGGCTAGCGCTTCTGCAGCAGGTGCGCGTCTTGCCTAGAAACCAGGCGCTTGCCGTCCCTTGCTGGGAGCTCATGGCCCCACACACGTCCCTAGAGGGTGATGGCAACTTGGCTGGGAGCCACCAGGTGAGCTGTAGTTCTCCATGCGGAGAGGCCTGCCGCGGGTTTCAAGAATCCTGAGTCAGGGCTGTGCTTCAAGCGGAGGGTGAGTTCCGAGGCTGGAGGAGGCTCGGAGTCACACTGGTTCCCAAGGGGGAACACTCATTGCCAAAAGTCTCTCCCATGGCTCCAGTGCCCCCTTCCTGGGCCAGGGGCCCTTGGAAACCCCTCTGAATGGAATGCCCAGCTCATCATCTGCCGGCCTCTCCTGCTGGCAGCGCTCGCGTTCGGCAGCCTTCAAACTGCTTCAGGAAGGCAGTTCCTTGGAGTCGGAGACTGGCAGGCTGGGCAGCCTGAGGGTGAGGCGTGCAGCTGCGTGAGGAAAGCCCTGGGCTTAGCATTCACCCTGGGACGTCGTGCCTGGGTTCTGGGTACCTCGGAGAGAACCTCCACTCACTCTCCAAGCTGAGATCAACAGGCAGGAGTTCCCTGAGCAGCGCTAAACCACAGCCCCTCCCAGGCTGTCCCAAGACGTCCGTGCGGCCTACTCCCACTTCAGCCATACAACACATGCAGACCCTGGGGGGAGCAACGTTCAAGATGGAAGGTCCCACTTGCACGGCCTGTGTGTCTCTTCCACTGCTCAGAAGCTGCTGAGGCACAGGCTGAGTGTCCACATTCACCCTGAGGCCTGAAGGCCAAACGGTCATTACCCCAGGGCGAAGTGGGTTGGATGTGGCTCCTTGGCGGCTCGCCCAGCAGCCCTGCTGCTGGCCTTGCCTTCGCTGCTGGCAAACCTCTGGGAGGAAAAAGAGCGTCTCTGGCAAGAATCAAAAAGTGCTTGCCATCCCCTGGCTAGGAGCGCCTCCTACACCCCTCTTTGTGCGGCGAGCACACACATCAACTACTACCCTCCAAGGAAGCTGCAGCTTTCCAGCCAGAAAGGCCTGCAGCCCTTGCCGTGAAACCACAGTCAACAGGCTGTTGGACTGGGCCAAGTGCCTTGTAGGAGGCCTTGGACGCGCAGGGCTGCACTGTTTTCCGTTGGGGCACACCGTTGGGGAGAAGGCTCTGGCCTAGCCATCAGCGCACACCCTCCTAGCCAGAGGCCCTTGGGGTCCACTGGGTGGGCAGGCTGAAGGCGCGAGCAGGGTTTTGGTGCTTGCAGAGTCAATTTGGGCCCTGCTTTGGAAGGGTTTCAGGGACCCAGTTCTAGAGAGGCTTAGCTTCCCTGCTTTGGCACACCCAGGTCAGGTAGCCCAGCTGCCACCCTAAAGGCTCCCTGCTTTGCCCTCACCCTGGGGTCTCCCACGTGGGTTCTGTCTCCCCAAGCACAACCTCAATGTGGATCCAGTCTGGACAGAAAAGCACACAATATCTAGAGCACTCCAGGGCCTCAGCGGCTCAAAGGGGCATCAAGGCCTACCTAGGGGGCTTCTCTTCCCTAAGCCATACCCAGCCTGCACACTCTCTGTGGAGCAAGCTTCATTCCTAGAAGGGCCCAGGGGGTGGGCATGAGGGTCTCTTCGGGGCTCGGAACGTGCGGATCACAGAGGCGGTGGGACAACAGCAACATGAGACCCTGACAGGAGAGCTGTCATTTCCCCTTTGGGAAGCAGGAAGCTTGCGACCCGCAGGCTGCGTGCCAATCCCCCTTGCTGCCTGGCTTCTGTTCACCGCTGGCTAGCGCTTATGCAGCAGGTGAGCATCTTGCCTAGAAACCGGGCGCTTGCCGTCCCTTGCTGGGAGCTCATGGCCCCACACACGTCCCTAGAGGGTGATGGCAACTTGGCTGAGAGCCACCAGGTGCGCTGTAGTTCTCCACGCGGAGAGGCCTGCCGCGGGTTTCGAGAATCCTGAGTCAGGGCTGTGCTTCAAGCGGAGGGTGAGTTCCGAGGCTGGAGGAGGCTCGGAGTCACACTGGTTCCCAAGGGGGAACACTCATTGCCAAAAGTCTCTCCCGTGGCTCCAGTGCCCCCTTCCTGGGCCAGGGGCCCTTGGAAACCCCTCTGAATGGAAAGCCCAGCTCATCATCTGCCGGCCTCTCCTGCTGGCAGCGCTCGCGGTCGGCAGCCTTCAAACTGCTTCAGGAAGGCAGTTCCTTGGAGTCGGAGACTGGCAGGCTGGGCAGCCTGAGGGTGAGGCGTGCAGCTGCGTGAGGAAAGCCCTGGGCTTAGCATTCACCCTGGGACGTCGTGCCTGGGTTCTGGGTACCTCGGAGAGAACCTCCACTCACTCTCCAAGCTGAGATCAACAGGCAGGAGTTCCCTGAGCAGCGCTAAACCACAGCCCCTCCCAGGCTGTCCCAAGACGTCCATGCGGCCTACTCCCACTTCAGCCATACAACACATGCAGACCCTGGGGGGAGCAACGTTCAAGATGGAAGGTCCCACTTGCACGGCCTGTGTGTCTCTTCCACTGCTCAGAAGCTGCTGAGGCACAGGCTGAGTGTCCACATTCACCCTGAGGCCTGAAGGCCAAACGGTCATTACCCCAGGGCGAAGTGGGCTGGATGTGGCTCCTTGGCGGCTCGCCCAGCAGCCCTGCTGCTGGCCTTGCCTTCGCTGCTGGCAAACCTCTGGGAGGAAAAAGAGCGTCTCTGGCAAGAATCAAAAAGTGCTTGCCATCCCCTGGCTAGGAGCGCCTCCTACACCCCTCTTTGTGCGGCGAGCACACACATCAACTACTACCCTCCAAGGAAGCTGCAGCTTTCCAGCCAGAAAGGCCTGCAGCCCTTGCCGTGAAACCACAGTCAACAGGCTGTTGGACTGGGCCAAGTGCCTTGTAGGAGGCCTTGGACGCGCAGGGCTGCACTGTTTTCCGTTGGGGCACACCGTTGGGGAGAAGGCTCTGGCCTAGCCATCACCGCACACCCTCCTAGCCAGAGGCCCTTGGGGTCCACTGGGTGGGCAGGCTGAACGCGCGAGCAGGGCTTTGGTGCTTGCAGAGTCAATTTGGGCCCTGCTTTGGAAGGGTTTCAGGGACCCAGTTCTAGGGAGGCTTAGCTTCCCTGCTGTGGCACACCCAGGTCAGGTAGCCCAGCTGCCACCCTAAAGGCTCCCTGCTTTGCCCTCACCCTGGGGTCTCCCACGTGGGTTCTGTCTCCCCAAGCACAACCTCAATGTGGATCCAGTCTGGACAGAAAAGCACACAATATCTAGAGCACTCCAGGGCCTCAGCGGCTCAAAGGGGCATCAAGGCCTACCTAGGGGGCCTCTCTTCCCTAGGCCATACCCAGCCTGCACACTCTCTGTGGAGCAAGCTTCATTCCTGGAAGGGCCCAGGGGGTGGGCATGAGGGTCTCTTCGGGGCTCGGAACGTGCGGATAACAGAGGCTGTGGGACAACAGCAACATGAGGCCCTGACAGGAGAGCTGTCGTTTCCCCTTTGGGAAGCAGGATGCTTGCGGCCCCCAGGCTGCGTGCCAATCCCCCTTGCTGCCTGGCTTCTGTTCACTGCTGGCTAGCGCTTCTGCAGCAGGTGAGCGTCTTGCCTAGAAACCGGGCGCTTGCCGTCCCTTGCTGGGAGCTCATGGCCCCACACACGTCCCTAGAGGGTGATGGCAACTTGGCTGAGAGCCACCAGGTGAGCTGTAGTTCTCCATGCGGAGAGGCCTGCCGCGGGTTTCGAGAATCCTTAGTCAGGGCTGTGCTTCAAGCGGAGGGTGAGTTCCGAGGCTGGAGGAGGCTCGGAGTCACACTGGTTCCCAAGGGGGAACACTCATTGCCAAAAGTCTCTCCCGTGGCTCCAGTGCCCCCTTCCTGGGCCAGGGGCCCTTGGAAAACCCTCTGAATGGAAAGCCCAGCTCATCATCTGCCGGCCTCTCCTGCTGGCAGCGCTCGCGTTCGGCAGCCTTCAAACTGCTTCAGGAAGGCAGTTCCTTGGAGTCGGAGACTGGCAGGCTGGGCAGCCTGAGGGTGAGGCGTGCAGCTGCGTGAGGAAAGCCCTGGGCTTAGCATTCACCCTGGGACGTCGTGCCTGGGTTCTGGGTACCTCGGAGAGAACCTCCACTCACTCTCCAAGCTGAGATCAACAGGCAGGAGTTCCCTGAGCAGCGCTAAACCACAGCCCCTCCCAGGCTGTCCCAAGACGTCCATGCGGCCTACTCCCACTTCAGCCATACAACACATGCAGACCCTGGGGGGAGCAACGTTCAAGATGGAAGGTCCCACTTGCACGGCCTGTGTGTCTCTTCCACTGCTCAGAAGCTGCTGAGGCACAGGCTGAGTGTCCACATTCACCCTGAGGCCTGAAGGCCAAACGGTCATTACCCCAGGGCGAAGTGGGCTGGATGTGGCTCCTTGGCGGCTCACCCAGCAGCCCTGCTGCTGGCCTTGCCTTCGCTGCTGGCAAACCTCTGGGAGGAAAAAGAGCGTCTCTGGCAAGAATCAAAAAGTGCTTGCCATCCCCTGGCTAGGAGCGCCTCCTACACCCCTCTTTGTGCGGCGAGCACACACATCAACTACTACCCTCCAAGGAAGCTGCAGCTTTCCAGCCAGAAAGGCCTGCAGCCCTTGCCGTGAAACCACAGTCAACAGGCTGTTGGACTGGGCCAAGTGCCTTGTAGGAGGCCTTGGACGCGCAGGGCTGCACTGTTTTCCGTTGGGGCACACCGTTGGGGAGAAGGCTCTGGCCTAGCCATCAGCGCACACCCTCCTAGCCAGAGGCCCTTGGGATCCACTGGGTGGGCAGGCTGAAGGCGCGAGCAGGGCTTTGGTGCTTGCAGAGTCAATTTGGGCCCTGCTTTGGAAGGGTTTCAGGGACCCAGTTCTAGGGAGGCTTAGCTTCCCTGCTGTGGCACACCCAGGTCAGGTAGCCCAGCTGCCACCCTAAAGGCTCCCTGCTTTGCCCTCACCCTGGGGTCTCCCACGTGGGTTCTGTCTCCCCAAGCACAACCTCAATGTGGATCCAGTCTGGACAGAAAAGCACACAATATCCCAGAGCACTCCAGGGCCTCAGCGGCTCAAAGGGGCATCAAGGCCTACCTAGGGGGCCTCTCTTCCCTAGGCCATACCCAGCCTGCACACTCTCTGTGGAGCAAGCTTCATTCCTGGAAGGGCCCAGGGGGTGGGCATGAGGGTCTCTTCGGGGCTCAGAACGTGCGGATAACAGAGGCTGTGGGACAACAGCAACATGAGACCCTGACAGGAGAGCTGTCGTTTCCCCTTTGGGAAGCAGGATGCTTGCGGCCCCCAGGCTGCGTGCCAATCCCCCTTGCTGCCTGGCTTCTGTTCACTGCTGGCTAGCGCTTCTGCAGCAGGTGAGCGTCTTGCCTAGAAACCAGGCGCTTGCCGTCCCTTGCTGGGAGCTCATGGCCCCACACACGTCCCTAGAGGGTGATGGCAACTTGGCTGGGAGCCACCAGGTGAGCTGTAGTTCTCCATGCGGAGAGGCCTGCCGCGGGTTTCAAGAATCCTGAGTCAGGGCTGTGCTTCAAGCGGAGGGTGAGTTCCGAGGCTGGAGGAGGCTCGGAGTCACACTGGTTCCCAAGGGGGAACACTCATTGCCAAAAGTCTCTCCCATGGCTCCAGTGCCCCCTTCCTGGGCCAGGGGCCCTTGGAAACCCCTCTGAATGGAAAGCCCAGCTCATCATCTGCCGGCCTCTCCTGCTGGCAGCGCTCGCGTTCGGCAGCCTTCAAACTGCTTCAGGAAGGCAGTTCCTTGGAGTCGGAGACTGGCAGGCTGGGCAGCCTGAGGGTGAGGCGTGCAGCTGCGTGAGGAAAGCCCTGGGCTTAGCATTCACCCTGGGACGTCGTGCCTGGGTTCTGGGTACCTCGGAGAGAACCTCCACTCACTCTCCAAGCTGAGATCAACAGGCAGGAGTTCCCTGAGCAGCGCTAAACCACAGCCCCTCCCAGGCTGTCCCAAGACGTCCGTGCGGCCTACTCCCACTTCAGCCATACAACACATGCAGACCCTGGGGGGAGCAACGTTCAAGATGGAAGGTCCCACTTGCACGGCCTGTGTGTCTCTTCCACTGCTCAGAAGCTGCTGAGGCACAGGCTGAGTGTCCACATTCACCCTGAGGCCTGAAGGCCAAACGGTCATTACCCCAGGGCGAAGTGGGTTGGATGTGGCTCCTTGGCGGCTCGCCCAGCAGCCCTGCTGCTGGCCTTGCCTTCGCTGCTGGCAAACCTCTGGGAGGAAAAAGAGCGTCTCTGGCAAGAATCAAAAAGTGCTTGCCATCCCCTGGCTAGGAGCGCCTCCTACACCCCTCTTTGTGCGGCGAGCACACACATCAACTACTACCCTCCAAGGAAGCTGCAGCTTTCCAGCCAGAAAGGCCTGCAGCCCTTGCCGTGAAACCACAGTCAACAGGCTGTTGGACTGGGCCAAGTGCCTTGTAGGAGGCCTTGGACGCGCAGGGCTGCACTGTTTTCCGTTGGGGCACACCGTTTGGGAGAAGGCTCTGGCCTAGCCATCAGCGCACACCCTCCTAGCCAGAGGCCCTTGGGATCCACTGGGTGGGCAGGCTGAAGGCGCGAGCAGGGTTTTGGTGCTTGCAGAGTCAATTTGGGCCCTGCTTTGGAAGGGTTTCAGGGACCCAGTTCTAGAGAGGCTTAGCTTCCCTGCTTTGGCACACCCAGGTCAGGTAGCCCAGCTGCCACCCTAAAGGCTCCCTGCTTTGCCCTCACCCTGGGGTCTCCCACGTGGGTTCTGTCTCCCCAAGCACAACCTCAATGTGGATCCAGTCTGGACAGAAAAGCACACAATATCTAGAGCACTCCAGGGCCTCAGCGGCTCAAAGGGGCATCAAGGCCTACCTAGGGGGCTTCTCTTCCCTAAGCCATACCCAGCCTGCACACTCTCTGTGGAGCAAGCTTCATTCCTAGAAGGGCCCAGGGGGTGGGCATGAGGGTCTCTTCGGGGCTCGGAACGTGCGGATCACAGAGGCGGTGGGACAACAGCAACATGAGACCCTGACAGGAGAGCTGTCATTTCCCCTTTGGGAAGCAGGAAGCTTGCGACCCGCAGGCTGCGTGCCAATCCCCCTTGCTGCCTGGCTTCTGTTCACCGCTGGCTAGCGCTTCTGCAGCAGGTGAGCGTCTTGCCTAGAAACCGGGCGCTTGCCGTCCCTTGCTGGGAGCTCATGGCCCCACACACGTCCCTAGAGGGTGATGGCAACTTGGCTGAGAGCCACCAGGTGAGCTGTAGTTCTCCATGCGGAGAGGCCTGCCGCGGGTTTCGAGAATCCTGAGTCAGGGCTGTGCTTCAAGCGGAGGGTGAGTTCCGAGGCTGGAGGAGGCTCGGAGTCACACTGGTTCCCAAGGGGGAACACTCATTGCCAAAAGTCTCTCCCGTGGCTCCAGTGCCCCCTTCCTGGGCCAGGGGCCCTTGGAAACCCCTCTGAATGGAAAGCCCAGCTCATCATCTGCCGGCCTCTCCTGCTGGCAGCGCTCGCGTTCGGCAGCCTTCAAACTGCTTCAGGAAGGCAGTTCCTTGGAGTCGGAGACTGGCAGGCTGGGCAGCCTGAGGGTGAGGTGTGCAGCTGCGTGAGGAAAGCCCTGGGCTTAGCATTCACCCTGGGACGTCGTGCCTGGGTTCTGGGTACCTCAGAGAGAACCTCCACTCACTCTCCAAGCTGAGATCAACAGGCAGGAGTTCCCTGAGCAGCGCTAAACCACAGCCCCTCCCAGGCTGTCCCAAGACGTCCATGCGGCCTACTCCCACTTCAGCCATACAACACATGCAGACCCTGGGGGGAGCAACGTTCAAGATGGAAGGTCCCACTTGCACGGCCTGTGTGTCTCTTCCACTGCTCAGAAGCTGCTGAGGCACAGGCTGAGTGTCCACATTCACCCTGAGGCCTGAAGGCCAAACGGTCATTACCCCAGGGCGAAGTGGGCTGGATGTGGCTCCTTGGCGGCTCACCCAGCAGCCCTGCTGCTGGCCTTGCCTTCGCTGCTGGCAAACCTCTGGGAGGAAAAAGAGCGTCTCTGGCAAGAATCAAAAAGTGCTTGCCATCCCCTGGCTAGGAGCGCCTCCTACACCCCTCTTTGTGCGGCGAGCACACACATCAACTACTACCCTCCAAGGAAGCTGCAGCTTTCCAGCCAGAAAGGCCTGCAGCCCTTGCCGTGAAACCACAGTCAACAGGCTGTTGGACTGGGCCAAGTGCCTTGTAGGAGGCCTTGGACGCGCAGGGCTGCACTGTTTTCCGTTGGGGCACACCGTTGGGGAGAAGGCTCTGGCCTAGCCATCAGCGCACACCCTCCTAGCCAGAGGCCCTTGGGATCCACTGGGTGGGCAGGCTGAAGGCGCGAGCAGGGCTTTGGTGCTTGCAGAGTCAATTTGGGCCCTGCTTTGGAAGGGTTTCAGGGACCCAGTTCTAGGGAGGCTTAGCTTCCCTGCTGTGGCACACCCAGGTCAGGTAGCCCAGCTGCCACCCTAAAGGCTCCCTGCTTTGCCCTCACCCTGGGGTCTCCCACGTGGGTTCTGTCTCCCCAAGCACAACCTCAATGTGGATCCAGTCTGGACAGAAAAGCACACAATATCCCAGAGCACTCCAGGGCCTCAGCGGCTCAAAGGGGCATCAAGGCCTACCTAGGGGGCCTCTCTTCCCTAGGCCATACCCAGCCTGCACACTCTCTGTGGAGCAAGCTTCATTCCTGGAAGGGCCCAGGGGGTGGGCATGAGGGTCTCTTCGGGGCTCAGAACGTGCGGATAACAGAGGCTGTGGGACAACAGCAACATGAGACCCTGACAGGAGAGCTGTCGTTTCCCCTTTGGGAAGCAGGATGCTTGCGGCCCCCAGGCTGCGTGCCAATCCCCCTTGCTGCCTGGCTTCTGTTCACTGCTGGCTAGCGCTTCTGCAGCAGGTGAGCGTCTTGCCTAGAAACCAGGCGCTTGCCGTCCCTTGCTGGGAGCTCATGGCCCCACACACGTCCCTAGAGGGTGATGGCAACTTGGCTGGGAGCCACCAGGTGAGCTGTAGTTCTCCATGCGGAGAGGCCTGCCGCGGGTTTCAAGAATCCTGAGTCAGGGCTGTGCTTCAAGCGGAGGGTGAGTTCCGAGGCTGGAGGAGGCTCGGAGTCACACTGGTTCCCAAGGGGGAACACTCATTGCCAAAAGTCTCTCCCATGGCTCCATTGCCCCCTTCCTGGGCCAGGGGCCCTTGGAAACCCCTCTGAATGGAAAGCCCAGCTCATCATCTGCCGGCCTCTCCTGCTGGCAGCGCTCGCGTTCGGCAGCCTTCAAACTGCTTCAGGAAGGCAGTTCCTTGGAGTCGGAGACTGGCAGGCTGGGCAGCCTGAGGGTGAGGCGTGCAGCTGCGTGAGGAAAGCCCTGGGCTTAGCATTCACCCTGGGAGGTCGTGCGTGGGTTCTGGGTACCTCGGAGAGAACCTCCACTCACTCTCCAAGCTGAGATCAACAGGCAGGAGTTCCCTGAGCAGCGCTAAACCACAGCCCCTCCCAGGCTGTCCCAAGACGTCCATGCGGCCTACTCCCACTTCAGCCATACAACACATGCAGACCTTGGGGGGAGCAACGTTCAAGATGGAAGGTCCCACTTGCACGGCCTGTGTGTCTCTTCCACTGCTCAGAAGCTGCTGAGGCACAGGCTGAGTGTCCACATTCACCCTGAGGCCTGAAGGCCAAACGGTCATTACCCCAGGGCGAAGTGGGCTGGATGTGGCTCCTTGGCGGCTCGCCCAGCAGCCCTGCTGCTGGCCTTGCCTTCGCTGCTGGCAAACCTCTGGGAGGAAAAAGAGCGTCTCTGGCAAGAATCAAAAAGTGCTTGCCATCCCCTGGCTAGGAGCGCCTCCTACACCCCTCTTTGTGCGGCGAGCACACACATCAACTACTACCCTCCAAGGAAGCTGCAGCTTTCCAGCCAGAAAGGCCTGCAGCCCTTGCCGTGAAACCACAGTCAACAGGCTGTTGGACTGGGCCAAGTGCCTTGTAGGAGGCCTTGGACGCGCAGGGCTGCACTGTTTTCCGTTGGGGCACACCGTTGGGGAGAAGGCTCTGGCCTAGCCATCAGCGCACACCCTCCTAGCCAGAGGCCCTTGGGGTCCACTGGGTGGGCAGGCTGAAGGCGCGAGCAGGGTTTTGGTGCTTGCAGAGTCAATTTGGGCCCTGCTTTGGAAGGGTTTCAGGGACCCAGTTCTAGAGAGGCTTAGCTTCCCTGCTTTGGCACACCCAGGTCAGGTAGCCCAGCTGCCACCCTAAAGGCTCCCTGCTTTGCCCTCACCCTGGGGTCTCCCACGTGGGTTCTGTCTCCCCAAGCACAACCTCAATGTGGATCCAGTCTGGACAGAAAAGCACACAATATCTAGAGCACTCCAGGGCCTCAGCGGCTCAAAGGGGCATCAAGGCCTACCTAGGGGGCTTCTCTTCCCTAAGCCATACCCAGCCTGCACACTCTCTGTGGAGCAAGCTTCATTCCTAGAAGGGCCCAGGGGGTGGGCATGAGGGTCTCTTCGGGGCTCGGAACGTGCGGATCACAGAGGCGGTGGGACAACAGCAACATGAGACCCTGACAGGAGAGCTGTCATTTCCCCTTTGGGAAGCAGGAAGCTTGCGACCCGCAGGCTGCGTGCCAATCCCCCTTGCTGCCTGGCTTCTGTTCACCGCTGGCTAGCGCTTCTGCAGCAGGTGAGCGTCTTGCCTAGAAACCGGGCGCTTGCCGTCCCTTGCTGGGAGCTCATGGCCCCACACACGTCCCTAGAGGGTGATGGCAACTTGGCTGAGAGCCACCAGGTGAGCTGTAGTTCTCCATGCGGAGAGGCCTGCCGCGGGTTTCGAGAATCCTGAGTCAGGGCTGTGCTTCAAGCGGAGGGTGAGTTCCGAGGCTGGAGGAGGCTCGGAGTCACACTGGTTCCCAAGGGGGAACACTCATTGCCAAAAGTCTCTCCCGTGGCTCCAGTGCCCCCTTCCTGGGCCAGGGGCCCTTGGAAACCCCTCTGAATGGAAAGCCCAGCTCATCATCTGCCGGCCTCTCCTGCTGGCAGCGCTCGCGTTCGGCAGCCTTCAAACTGCTTCAGGAAGGCAGTTCCTTGGAGTCGGAGACTGGCAGGCTGGGCAGCCTGAGGGTGAGGTGTGCAGCTGCGTGAGGAAAGCCCTGGGCTTAGCATTCACCCTGGGACGTCGTGCCTGGGTTCTGGGTACCTCAGAGAGAACCTCCACTCACTCTCCAAGCTGAGATCAACAGGCAGGAGTTCCCTGAGCAGCGCTAAACCACAGCCCCTCCCAGGCTGTCCCAAGACGTCCATGCGGCCTACTCCCACTTCAGCCATACAACACATGCAGACCCTGGGGGGAGCAACGTTCAAGATGGAAGGTCCCACTTGCACGGCCTGTGTGTCTCTTCCACTGCTCAGAAGCTGCTGAGGCACAGGCTGAGTGTCCACATTCACCCTGAGGCCTGAAGGCCAAACGGTCATTACCCCAGGGCGAAGTGGGCTGGATGTGGCTCCTTGGCGGCTCACCCAGCAGCCCTGCTGCTGGCCTTGCCTTCGCTGCTGGCAAACCTCTGGGAGGAAAAAGAGCGTCTCTGGCAAGAATCAAAAAGTGCTTGCCATCCCCTGGCTAGGAGCGCCTCCTACACCCCTCTTTGTGCGGCGAGCACACACATCAACTACTACCCTCCAAGGAAGCTGCAGCTTTCCAGCCAGAAAGGCCTGCAGCCCTTGCCGTGAAACCACAGTCAACAGGCTGTTGGACTGGGCCAAGTGCCTTGTAGGAGGCCTTGGACGCGCAGGGCTGCACTGTTTTCCGTTGGGGCACACCGTTGGGGAGAAGGCTCTGGCCTAGCCATCAGCGCACACCCTCCTAGCCAGAGGCCCTTGGGATCCACTGGGTGGGCAGGCTGAAGGCGCGAGCAGGGCTTTGGTGCTTGCAGAGTCAATTTGGGCCCTGCTTTGGAAGGGTTTCAGGGACCCAGTTCTAGGGAGGCTTAGCTTCCCTGCTGTGGCACACCCAGGTCAGGTAGCCCAGCTGCCACCCTAAAGGCTCCCTGCTTTGCCCTCACCCTGGGGTCTCCCACGTGGGTTCTGTCTCCCCAAGCACAACCTCAATGTGGATCCAGTCTGGACAGAAAAGCACACAATATCCCAGAGCACTCCAGGGCCTCAGCGGCTCAAAGGGGCATCAAGGCCTACCTAGGGGGCCTCTCTTCCCTAGGCCATACCCAGCCTGCACACTCTCTGTGGAGCAAGCTTCATTCCTGGAAGGGCCCAGGGGGTGGGCATGAGGGTCTCTTCGGGGCTCAGAACGTGCGGATAACAGAGGCTGTGGGACAACAGCAACATGAGACCCTGACAGGAGAGCTGTCGTTTCCCCTTTGGGAAGCAGGATGCTTGCGGCCCCCAGGCTGCGTGCCAATCCCCCTTGCTGCCTGGCTTCTGTTCACTGCTGGCTAGCGCTTCTGCAGCAGGTGAGCGTCTTGCCTAGAAACCAGGCGCTTGCCGTCCCTTGCTGGGAGCTCATGGCCCCACACACGTCCCTAGAGGGTGATGGCAACTTGGCTGGGAGCCACCAGGTGAGCTGTAGTTCTCCATGCGGAGAGGCCTGCCGCGGGTTTCAAGAATCCTGAGTCAGGGCTGTGCTTCAAGCGGAGGGTGAGTTCCGAGGCTGGAGGAGGCTCGGAGTCACACTGGTTCCCAAGGGGGAACACTCATTGCCAAAAGTCTCTCCCATGGCTCCATTGCCCCCTTCCTGGGCCAGGGGCCCTTGGAAACCCCTCTGAATGGAAAGCCCAGCTCATCATCTGCCGGCCTCTCCTGCTGGCAGCGCTCGCGTTCGGCAGCCTTCAAACTGCTTCAGGAAGGCAGTTCCTTGGAGTCGGAGACTGGCAGGCTGGGCAGCCTGAGGGTGAGGCGTGCAGCTGCGTGAGGAAAGCCCTGGGCTTAGCATTCACCCTGGGAGGTCGTGCGTGGGTTCTGGGTACCTCGGAGAGAACCTCCACTCACTCTCCAAGCTGAGATCAACAGGCAGGAGTTCCCTGAGCAGCGCTAAACCACAGCCCCTCCCAGGCTGTCCCAAGACGTCCATGCGGCCTACTCCCACTTCAGCCATACAACACATGCAGACCTTGGGGGGAGCAACGTTCAAGATGGAAGGTCCCACTTGCACGGCCTGTGTGTCTCTTCCACTGCTCAGAAGCTGCTGAGGCACAGGCTGAGTGTCCACATTCACCCTGAGGCCTGAAGGCCAAACGGTCATTACCCCAGGGCGAAGTGGGCTGGATGTGGCTCCTTGGCGGCTCGCCCAGCAGCCCTGCTGCTGGCCTTGCCTTCGCTGCTGGCAAACCTCTGGGAGGAAAAAGAGCGTCTCTGGCAAGAATCAAAAAGTGCTTGCCATCCCCTGGCTAGGAGCGCCTCCTACACCCCTCTTTGTGCGGCGAGCACACACATCAACTACTACCCTCCAAGGAAGCTGCAGCTTTCCAGCCAGAAAGGCCTGCAGCCCTTGCCGTGAAACCACAGTCAACAGGCTGTTGGACTGGGCCAAGTGCCTTGTAGGAGGCCTTGGACGCGCAGGGCTGCACTGTTTTCCGTTGGGGCACACCGTTGGGGAGAAGGCTCTGGCCTAGCCATCAGCGCACACCCTCCTAGCCAGAGGCCCTTGGGGTCCACTGGGTGGGCAGGCTGAAGGCGCGAGCAGGGTTTTGGTGCTTGCAGAGTCAATTTGGGCCCTGCTTTGGAAGGGTTTCAGGGACCCAGTTCTAGAGAGGCTTAGCTTCCCTGCTTTGGCACACCCAGGTCAGGTAGCCCAGCTGCCACCCTAAAGGCTCCCTGCTTTGCCCTCACCCTGGGGTCTCCCACGTGGGTTCTGTCTCCCCAAGCACAACCTCAATGTGGATCCAGTCTGGACAGAAAAGCACACAATATCTAGAGCACTCCAGGGCCTCAGCGGCTCAAAGGGGCATCAAGGCCTACCTAGGGGGCGTCTCTTCCCTAAGCCATACCCAGCCTGCACACTCTCTGTGGAGCAAGCTTCATTCCTAGAAGGGCCCAGGGGGTGGGCATGAGGGTCTCTTCGGGGCTCGGAACGTGCGGATCACAGAGGCGGTGGGACAACAGCAACATGAGACCCTGACAGGAGAGCTGTCATTTCCCCTTTGGGAAGCAGGAAGCTTGCGACCCGCAGGCTGCGTGCCAATCCCCCTTGCTGCCTGGCTTCTGTTCACCGCTGGCTAGCGCTTCTGCAGCAGGTGAGCGTCTTGCCTAGAAACCGGGCGCTTGCCGTCCCTTGCTGGGAGCTCATGGCCCCACACACGTCCCTAGAGGGTGATGGCAACTTGGCTGAGAGCCACCAGGTGAGCTGTAGTTCTCCACGCGGAGAGGCCTGCCGCGGGTTTCGAGAATCCTGAGTCAGGGCTGTGCTTCAAGCGGAGGGTGAGTTCCGAGGCTGGAGGAGGCTCGGAGTCACACTGGTTCCCAAGGGGGAACACTCATTGCCAAAAGTCTCTCCCGTGGCTCCAGTGCCCCCTTCCTGGGCCAGGGGCCCTTGGAAACCCCTCTGAATGGAAAGCCCAGCTCATCATCTGCCGGCCTCTCCTGCTGGCAGCGCTCGCGTTCGGCAGCCTTCAAACTGCTTCAGGAAGGCAGTTCCTTGGAGTCGGAGACTGGCAGGCTGGGCAGCCTGAGGGTGAGGCGTGCAGCTGCGTGAGGAAAGCCCTGGGCTTAGCATTCACCCTGGGACGTCGTGCCTGGGTTCTGGGTACCTCGGAGAGAACCTCCACTCACTCTCCAAGCTGAGATCAACAGGCAGGAGTTCCCTGAGCAGCGCTAAACCACAGCCCCTCCCAGGCTGTCCCAAGACGTCCATGCGGCCTACTCCCACTTCAGCCATACAACACATGCAGACCCTGGGGGGAGCAACGTTCAAGATGGAAGGTCCCACTTGCACGGCCTGTGTGTCTCTTCCACTGCTCAGAAGCTGCTGAGGCACAGGCTGAGTGTCCACATTCACCCTGAGGCCTGAAGGCCAAACGGTCATTACCCCAGGGCGAAGTGGGCTGGATGTGGCTCCTTGGCGGCTCACCCAGCAGCCCTGCTGCTGGCCTTGCCTTCGCTGCTGGCAAACCTCTGGGAGGAAAAAGAGCGTCTCTGGCAAGAATCAAAAAGTGCTTGCCATCCCCTGGCTAGGAGCGCCTCCTACACCCCTCTTTGTGCGGCGAGCACACACATCAACTACTACCCTCCAAGGAAGCTGCAGCTTTCCAGCCAGAAAGGCCTGCAGCCCTTGCCGTGAAACCACAGTCAACAGGCTGTTGGACTGGGCCAAGTGCCTTGTAGGAGGCCTTGGACGCGCAGGGCTGCACTGTTTTCCGTTGGGGCACACCGTTGGGGAGAAGGCTCTGGCCTAGCCATCAGCGCACACCCTCCTAGCCAGAGGCCCTTGGGATCCACTGGGTGGGCAGGCTGAAGGCGCGAGCAGGGCTTTGGTGCTTGCAGAGTCAATTTGGGCCCTGCTTTGGAAGGGTTTCAGGGACCCAGTTCTAGGGAGGCTTAGCTTCCCTGCTGTGGCACACCCAGGTCAGGTAGCCCAGCTGCCACCCTAAAGGCTCCCTGCTTTGCCCTCACCCTGGGGTCTCCCACGTGGGTTCTGTCTCCCCAAGCACAACCTCAATGTGGATCCAGTCTGGACAGAAAAGCACACAATATCCCAGAGCACTCCAGGGCCTCAGCGGCTCAAAGGGGCATCAAGGCCTACCTAGGGGGCCTCTCTTCCCTAGGCCATACCCAGCCTGCACACTCTCTGTGGAGCAAGCTTCATTCCTGGAAGGGCCCAGGGGGTGGGCATGAGGGTCTCTTCGGGGCTCAGAACGTGCGGATAACAGAGGCTGTGGGACAACAGCAACATGAGACCCTGACAGGAGAGCTGTCGTTTCCCCTTTGGGAAGCAGGATGCTTGCGGCCCCCAGGCTGCGTGCCAATCCCCCTTGCTGCCTGGCTTCTGTTCACTGCTGGCTAGCGCTTCTGCAGCAGGTGAGCGTCTTGCCTAGAAACCAGGCGCTTGCCGTCCCTTGCTGGGAGCTCATGGCCCCACACACGTCCCTAGAGGGTGATGGCAACTTGGCTGGGAGCCACCAGGTGAGCTGTAGTTCTCCATGCGGAGAGGCCTGCCGCGGGTTTCAAGAATCCTGAGTCAGGGCTGTGCTTCAAGCGGAGGGTGAGTTCCGAGGCTGGAGGAGGCTCGGAGTCACACTGGTTCCCAAGGGGGAACACTCATTGCCAAAAGTCTCTCCCATGGCTCCATTGCCCCCTTCCTGGGCCAGGGGCCCTTGGAAACCCCTCTGAATGGAAAGCCCAGCTCATCATCTGCCGGCCTCTCCTGCTGGCAGCGCTCGCGTTCGGCAGCCTTCAAACTGCTTCAGGAAGGCAGTTCCTTGGAGTCGGAGACTGGCAGGCTGGGCAGCCTGAGGGTGAGGCGTGCAGCTGCGTGAGGAAAGCCCTGGGCTTAGCATTCACCCTGGGAGGTCGTGCGTGGGTTCTGGGTACCTCGGAGAGAACCTCCACTCACTCTCCAAGCTGAGATCAACAGGCAGGAGTTCCCTGAGCAGCGCTAAACCACAGCCCCTCCCAGGCTGTCCCAAGACGTCCATGCGGCCTACTCCCACTTCAGCCATACAACACATGCAGACCCTGGGGGGAGCAACGTTCAAGATGGAAGGTCCCACTTGCACGGCCTGTGTGTCTCTTCCACTGCTCAGAAGCTGCTGAGGCACAGGCTGAGTGTCCACATTCACCCTGAGGCCTGAAGGCCAAACGGTCATTACCCCAGGGCGAAGTGGGCTGGATGTGGCTCCTTGGCGGCTCGCCCAGCAGCCCTGCTGCTGGCCTTGCCTTCGCTGCTGGCAAACCTCTGGGAGGAAAAAGAGCGTCTCTGGCAAGAATCAAAAAGTGCTTGCCATCCCCTGGCTAGGAGCGCCTCCTACACCCCTCTTTGTGCGGCGAGCACACACATCAACTACTACCCTCCAAGGAAGCTGCAGCTTTCCAGCCAGAAAGGCCTGCAGCCCTTGCCGTGAAACCACAGTCAACAGGCTGTTGGACTGGGCCAAGTGCCTTGTAGGAGGCCTTGGACGCGCAGGGCTGCACTGTTTTCCGTTGGGGCACACCGTTGGGGAGAAGGCTCTGGCCTAGCCATCAGCGCACACCCTCCTAGCCAGAGGCCCTTGGGGTCCACTGGGTGGGCAGGCTGAAGGCGCGAGCAGGGTTTTGGTGCTTGCAGAGTCAATTTGGGCCCTGCTTTGGAAGGGTTTCAGGGACCCAGTTCTAGAGAGGCTTAGCTTCCCTGCTTTGGCACACCCAGGTCAGGTAGCCCAGCTGCCACCCTAAAGGCTCCCTGCTTTGCCCTCACCCTGGGGTCTCCCACGTGGGTTCTGTCTCCCCAAGCACAACCTCAATGTGGATCCAGTCTGGACAGAAAAGCACACAATATCTAGAGCACTCCAGGGCCTCAGCGGCTCAAAGGGGCATCAAGGCCTACCTAGGGGGCGTCTCTTCCCTAAGCCATACCCAGCCTGCACACTCTCTGTGGAGCAAGCTTCATTCCTAGAAGGGCCCAGGGGGTGGGCATGAGGGTCTCTTCGGGGCTCGGAACGTGCGGATCACAGAGGCGGTGGGACAACAGCAACATGAGACCCTGACAGGAGAGCTGTCATTTCCCCTTTGGGAAGCAGGAAGCTTGCGACCCGCAGGCTGCGTGCCAATCCCCCTTGCTGCCTGGCTTCTGTTCACCGCTGGCTAGCGCTTCTGCAGCAGGTGAGCGTCTTGCCTAGAAACCGGGCGCTTGCCGTCCCTTGCTGGGAGCTCATGGCCCCACACACGTCCCTAGAGGGTGATGGCAACTTGGCTGAGAGCCACCAGGTGAGCTGTAGTTCTCCACGCGGAGAGGCCTGCCGCGGGTTTCGAGAATCCTGAGTCAGGGCTGTGCTTCAAGCGGAGGGTGAGTTCCGAGGCTGGAGGAGGCTCGGAGTCACACTGGTTCCCAAGGGGGAACACTCATTGCCAAAAGTCTCTCCCGTGGCTCCAGTGCCCCCTTCCTGGGCCAGGGGCCCTTGGAAACCCCTCTGAATGGAAAGCCCAGCTCATCATCTGCCGGCCTCTCCTGCTGGCAGCGCTCGCGTTCGGCAGCCTTCAAACTGCTTCAGGAAGGCAGTTCCTTGGAGTCGGAGACTGGCAGGCTGGGCAGCCTGAGGGTGAGGCGTGCAGCTGCGTGAGGAAAGCCCTGGGCTTAGCATTCACCCTGGGACGTCGTGCCTGGGTTCTGGGTACCTCGGAGAGAACCTCCACTCACTCTCCAAGCTGAGATCAACAGGCAGGAGTTCCCTGAGCAGCGCTAAACCACAGCCCCTCCCAGGCTGTCCCAAGACGTCCATGCGGCCTACTCCCACTTCAGCCATACAACACATGCAGACCCTGGGGGGAGCAACGTTCAAGATGGAAGGTCCCACTTGCACGGCCTGTGTGTCTCTTCCACTGCTCAGAAGCTGCTGAGGCACAGGCTGAGTGTCCACATTCACCCTGAGGCCTGAAGGCCAAACGGTCATTACCCCAGGGCGAAGTGGGCTGGATGTGGCTCCTTGGCGGCTCGCCCAGCAGCCCTACTGCTGGCCTTGCCTTCGCTGCTGGCAAACCTCTGGGAGGAAAAAGAGCGTCTCTGGCAAGAATCAAAAAGTGCTTGCCATCCCCTGGCTAGGAGCGCCTCCTACACCCCTCTTTGTGCGGCGAGCACACACATCAACTACTACCCTCCAAGGAAGCTGCAGCTTTCCAGCCAGAAAGGCCTGCAGCCCTTGCCGTGAAACCACAGTCAACAGGCTGTTGGACTGGGCCAAGTGCCTTGTAGGAGGCCTTGGACGCGCAGGGCTGCACTGTTTTCCGTTGGGGCACACCGTTGGGGAGAAGGCTCTGGCCTAGCCATCAGCGCACACCCTCCTAGCCAGAGGCCCTTGGGATCCACTGGGTGGGCAGGCTGAAGGCGCGAGCAGGGCTTTGGTGCTTGCAGAGTCAATTTGGGCCCTGCTTTGGAAGGGTTTCAGGGACCCAGTTCTAGGGAGGCTTAGCTTCCCTGCTTTGGCACACCCAGGTCAGGTAGCCCAGCTGCCACCCTAAAGGCTCCCTGCTTTGCCCTCACCCTGGGGTCTCCCACGTGGGTTCTGTCTCCCCAAGCACAACCTCAATGTGGATCCAGTCTGGACAGAAAAGCACACAATATCTAGAGCACTCCAGGGCCTCAGCGGCTCAAAGGGGCATCAAGGCCTACCTAGGGGGCGTCTCTTCCCTAAGCCATACCCAGCCTGCACACTCTCTGTGGAGCAAGCTTCATTCCTAGAAGGGCCCAGGGGGTGGGCATGAGGGTCTCTTCGGGGCTCGGAACGTGCGGATCACAGAGGCGGTGGGACAACAGCAACATGAGACCCTGACAGGAGAGCTGTCATTTCCCCTTTGGGAAGCAGGAAGCTTGCGACCCGCAGGCTGCGTGCCAATCCCCCTTGCTGCCTGGCTTCTGTTCACCGCTGGCTAGCGCTTCTGCAGCAGGTGAGCGTCTTGCCTAGAAACCGGGCGCTTGCCGTCCCTTGCTGGGAGCTCATGGCCCCACACACGTCCCTAGAGGGTGATGGCAACTTGGCTGAGAGCCACCAGGTGAGCTGTAGTTCTCCACGCGGAGAGGCCTGCCGCGGGTTTCGAGAATCCTGAGTCAGGGCTGTGCTTCAAGCGGAGGGTGAGTTCCGAGGCTGGAGGAGGCTCGGAGTCACACTGGTTCCCAAGGGGGAACACTCATTGCCAAAAGTCTCTCCCGTGGCTCCAGTGCCCCCTTCCTGGGCCAGGGGCCCTTGGAAACCCCTCTGAATGGAAAGCCCAGCTCATCATCTGCCGGCCTCTCCTGCTGGCAGCGCTCGCGTTCGGCAGCCTTCAAACTGCTTCAGGAAGGCAGTTCCTTGGAGTGGGAGACTGGCAGGCTGGGCAGCCTGAGGGTGAGGCGTGCAGCTGCGTGAGGAAAGCCCTGGGCTTAGCATTCACCCTGGGACGTCGTGCCTGGGTTCTGGGTACCTCGGAGAGAACCTCCACTCACTCTCCAAGCTGAGATCAACAGGCAGGAGTTCCCTGAGCAGCGCTAAACCACAGCCCCTCCCAGGCTGTCCCAAGACGTCCATGCGGCCTACTCCCACTTCAGCCATACAACACATGCAGACCCTGGGGGGAGCAACGTTCAAGATGGAAGGTCCCACTTGCACGGCCTGTGTGTCTCTTCCACTGCTCAGAAGCTGCTGAGGCAGAGGCTGAGTGTCCACATTCACCCTGAGGCCTGAAGGCCAAACGGTCATTACCCCAGGGCTAAGTGGGCTGGATGTGGCTCCTTGGCAGCTCGCCCAGCAGCCCTACTGCTGGCCTTGCCTTCGCTGCTGGCAAACCTCTGGGAGGAAAAAGAGCGTCTCTGGCAAGAATCAAAAAGTGCTTGCCATCCCCTGGCTAGGAGCGCCTCCTACACCCCTCTTTGTGCGGCGAGCACACACATCAACTACTACCCTCCAAGGAAGCTGCAGCTTTCCAGCCAGAAAGGCCTGCAGCCCTTGCCGTGAAACCACAGTCAACAGGCTGTTGGACTGGGCCAAGTGCCTTGTAGGAGGCCTTGGACGCGCAGGGCTGCACTGTTTTCCGTTGGGGCACACCGTTGGGGAGAAGGCTCTGGCCTAGCCATCAGCACACACCCTCCTAGCCAGAGGCCCTTGGGATCCACTGGGTGGGCAGGCTGAAGGCGCGAGCAGGGTTTTGGTGCTTGCAGAGTCAATTTGGGCCCTGCTTTGGAAGGGTTTCAGGGACCCAGTTCTAGAGAGGCTTAGCTTCCCTGCTTTGGCACACCCAGGTCAGGTAGCCCAGCTGCCACCCTAAAGGCTCCCTGCTTTGCCCTCACCCTGGGGTCTCCCACGTGGGTTCTGTCTCCCCAAGCACAACCTCAATGTGGATCCAGTCTGGACAGAAAAGCACACAATATCTAGAGCACTCCAGGGCCTCAGCGGCTCAAAGGGGCATCAAGGCCTACCTAGGGGGCGTCTCTTCCCTAAGCCATACCCAGCCTGCACACTCTCTGTGGAGCAAGCTTCATTCCTAGAAGGGCCCAGGGGGTGGGCATGAGGGTCTCTTCGGGGCTCGGAACGTGCGGATCACAGAGGCTGTGGGACAACAGCAACATGAGACCCTGACAGGAGAGCTGTCATTTCCCCTTTGGGAAGCAGGAAGCTTGCGACCCGCAGGCTGCGTGCCAATCCCCCTTGCTGCCTGGCTTCTGTTCACCGCTGGCTAGCGCTTCTGCAGCAGGTGAGCGTCTTGCCTAGAAACCGGGCGCTTGCCGTCCCTTGCTGGGAGCTCATGGCCCCACACACGTCCCTAGAGGGTGATGGCAACTTGGCTGAGAGCCACCAGGTGAGCTGTAGTTCTCCACGCGGAGAGGCCTGCCGCGGGTTTCGAGAATCCTGAGTCAGGGCTGTGCTTCAAGCGGAGGGTGAGTTCCGAGGCTGGAGGAGGCTCGGAGTCACACTGGTTCCCAAGGGGGAACACTCATTGCCAAAAGTCTCTCCCGTGGCTCCAGTGCCCCCTTCCTGGGCCAGGGGCCCTTGGAAACCCCTCTGAATGGAAAGCCCAGCTCATCATCTGCCGGCCTCTCCTGCTGGCAGCGCTCGCGTTCGGCAGCCTTCAAACTGCTTCAGGAAGGCAGTTCCTTGGAGTCGGAGACTGGCAGGCTGGGCAGCCTGAGGGTGAGGCGTGCAGCTGCGTGAGGAAAGCCCTGGGCTTAGCATTCACCCTGGGACGTCGTGCCTGGGTTCTGGGTACCTCGGAGAGAACCTCCACTCACTCTCCAAGCTGAGATCAACAGGCAGGAGTTCCCTGAGCAGCGCTAAACCACAGCCCCTCCCAGGCTGTCCCAAGACGTCCATGCGGCCTACTCCCACTTCAGCCATACAAAACATGCAGACTCTGGGGGGAGCAACGTTCAAGATGGAAGGTCCCACTTGCACGGCCTGTGTGTCTCTTCCACTGCTCAGAAGCTGCTGAGGCACAGGCTGAGTGTCCACATTCACCCTGAGGCCTGAAGGCCAAACAGTCATTACCCCAGGGCAAAGTGGGCTGGATGTGGCTCCTTGGCGGCTCGCCCAGCAGCCCTGCTGCTGGCCTTGCCTTCGCTGCTGGCAAACCTCTGGGAGGAAAAAGAGCGTCTCTGGCAAGAATCAAAAAGTGCTTGCCATCCCCTGGCTAGGAGCGCCTCCTACACCCCTCTTTGTGCGGCGAGCACACACATCAACTACTACCTTCCAAGGAAGCTGCAGCTTTCCAGCCAGAAAGGCCTGCAGCCCTTGCCGTGAAACCACAGTCAACAGGCTGTTGGACTGGGCCAAGTGCCTTGTAGGAGGCCTTGGACGCGCAGGGCTGCACTGTTTTCCGTTGGGGCACACCGTTGGGGAGAAGGCTCTGGCATAGCCATCAGCGCACACCCTCCTAGCCAGAGGCCCTTGGGGTCCACTGGGTGGGCAGGCTGAAGGCGTGAGCAGGGCTTTGGTGCTTGCAGAGTCAATTTGGGCCCTGCTTTGGAAGGGTTTCAGGGACCCAGTTCTAGGGAGGCTTAGCTTCCCTGCTGTGGCACACCCAGGTCAGGTAGCCCAGCTGCCACCCTAAAGGCTCCCTGCTTTGCCCTCACCCTGGGGTCTCCCACGTGGGTTCTGTCTCCCCAAGCACAACCTCAATGTGGATCCAGTCTGGACAGAAAAGCACACAATATCCCAGAGCACTCCAGGGCCTCAGCGGCTCAAAGGGGCATCAAGGCCTACCTAGGGGGCCTCTTCCCTAGGCCATACCCAGCCTGCACACTCTCTGTGGAGCAAGCTTCATTCCTGGAAGGGCCCAGGGGGTGGGCATGAGGGTCTCTTCGGGGCTCGGAACGTGCGGATAACAGAGGCTGTGGGACAACAGCAACATGAGACCCTGACAGGAGAGCTGTCGTTTCCCCTTTGGGAAGCAGGAAGCTTGCGACCCGCAGGCTGCGTGCCAATCCCCCTTGCTGCCTGGCTTCTGTTCACTGCTGGCTAGCGCTTCTGCAGCAGGTGAGCGTCTTGCCTAGAAACCGGGCGCTTGCCGTCCCTTGCTGGGAGCTCATGGCCCCACACACGTCCCTAGAGGGTGATGGCAACTTGGCTGAGAGCCACCAGGTGAGCTGTAGTTCTCCACGCGGAGAGGCCTGCCGCGGGTTTCGAGAATCCTGAGTCAGGGCTGTGCTTCAAGCGGAGGGTGAGTTCCGAGGCTGGAGGAGGCTTGGAGTCACACTGGTTCCCAAGGGGGAACACTCATTGCCAAAAGTCTCTCCCGTGGCTCCAGTGCCCCCTTCCTGGGCCAGGGGCCCTTAGAAACCCCTCTGAATGGAAAGCCCAGCTCATCATCTGCCGGCCTCTCCTGCTGGCAGCGCTCGCGTTCGGCAGCCTTCAAACTGCTTCAGGAAGGCAGTTCCTTGGAGTCGGAGACTGGCAGGCTGGGCAGCCTGAGGGTGAGGTGTGCAGCTGCGTGAGGAAAGCCCTGGGCTTAGCATTCACCCTGGGACGTCGTGCCTGGGTTCTGGGTACCTCGGAGAGAACCTCCACTCACTCTCCAAGCTGAGATCAACAGGCAGGAGTTCCCTGAGCAGCGCTAAACCACAGCCCCTCCCAGGCTGTCCCAAGACGTCCGTGCGGCCTACTCCCACTTCAGCCATACAACACATGCAGACCCTGGGGGGAGCAACGTTCAAGATGGAAGGTCCCACTTGCACGGCCTGTGTGTCTCTTCCACTGCTCAGAAGCTGCTGAGGCACAGGCTGAGTGTCCACATTCACCCTGAGGCCTGAAGGCCAAACGGTCATTACCCCAGGGCTAAGTGGGCTGGATGTGGCTCCTTGGCGGCTCGCCCAGCAGCCCTACTGCTGGCCTTGCCTTCGCTGCTGGCAAACCTCTGGGAGGAAAAAGAGCGTCTCTGGCAAGAATCAAAAAGTGCTTGCCATCCCCTGGCTAGGAGCGCCTCCTACACCCCTCTTTGTGCGGCGAGCACACACATCAACTACTACCCTCCAAGGAAGCTGCAGCTTTCCAGCCAGAAAGGCCTGCAGCCCTTGCCGTGAAACCACAGTCAACAGGCTGTTGGACTGGGCCAAGTGCCTTGTAGGAGGCCTTGGACGCGCAGGGCTGCACTGTTTTCCGTTGGGGCACACCGTTGGGGAGAAGGCTCTGGCCTAGCCATCAGCGCACACCCTCCTAGCCAGAGGCCCTTGGGATCCACTGGGTGGGCAGGCTGAAGGCGCGAGCAGGGTTTTGGTGCTTGCAGAGTCAATTTGGGCCCTGCTTTGGAAGGGTTTCAGGGACCCAGTTCTAGAGAGGCTTAGCTTCCCTGCTGTGGCACACCCAGGTCAGGTAGCCCAGCTGCCACCCTAAAGGCTCCCTGCTTTGCCCTCACCCTGGGGTCTCCCACGTGGGTTCTGTCTCCCCAAGCACAACCTCAATGTGGATCCAGTCTGGACAGAAAAGCACACAATATCCCAGAGCACTCCAGGGCCTCAGCGGCTCAAAGGGGCATCAAGGCCTACCTAAGGGGCCTCTCTTCCCTAGGCCATACCCAGCCTGCACACTCTCTGTGGAGCAAGCTTCATTCCTGGAAGGGCCCAGGGGGTGGGCATGAGGGTCTCTTCGGGGCTCGGAACGTGCGGATCACAGAGGCTGTGGGACAACAGCAACATGAGGCCCTGACAGGAGAGCTGTCGTTTCCCCTTTGGGAAGCAGGATGCTTGCGGCCCCCAGGCTGCGTGCCAATCCCCCTTGCTGCCTGGCTTCTGTTCACTGCTGGCTAGCGCTTCTGCAGCAGGTGAGCGTCTTGCCTAGAAACCGGGCACTTGCCGTCCCTTGCTGGGAGCTCATGGCCCCACACACGTCCCTAGAGGGTGATGGCAACTTGGCTGAGAGCCACCAGGTGAGCTGTAGTTCTCCATGCAGAGAGGCCTGCCGCGGGTTTCGAGAATCCTGAATCAGGGCTGTGCTTCAAGCGGAGGGTGAGTTCCGAGGCTGGAGGAGGCTCGGAGTCACACTGGTTCCCAAGGGGGAACACTCATTGCCAAGTCTCTCCCGTGGTTCCAGTGCCCCCTTCCTGGGCCAGGGGCCCTTGGAAACCCCTCTGAATGGAAAGCCCAGCTCATCATCTGCCGGCCTTTCCTGCTGGCAGCGCTCGCGTTCGGCAGCCTTCAAACTGCTTCAGGAAGGCAGTTCCTTGGAGTCGGAGACTGGCAGGCTGGGCAGCCTGAGGGTGAGGCGTGCAGCTGCGTGAGGAAAGCCCTGGGCTTAGCATTCACCCTGGGACGTCGTGCCTGGGTTCTGGGTACCTCGGAGAGAACCTCCACTCACTCTCCAAGCTGAGATCAACAGGCAGGAGTTCCCTGAGCAGCGCTAAACCACAGCCCCTCCCAGGCTGTCCCAAGACGTCCATGCGGCCTACTCCCACTTCAGCCATACAAAACATGCAGACTCTGGGGGGAGCAACGTTCAAGATGGAAGGTCCCACTTGCACGGCCTGTGTGTCTCTTCCACTGCTCAGAAGCTGCTGAGGCACAGGCTGAGTGTCCACATTCACCCTGAGGCCTGAAGGCCAAACAGTCATTACCCCAGGGCGAAGTGGGCTGGATGTGGCTCCTTGGCGGCTCGCCCAGCAGCCCTGCTGCTGGCCTTGCCTTCGCTGCTGGCAAACCTCTGGGAGGAAAAAGAGCGTCTCTGGCAAGAATCAAAAAGTGCTTGCCATCCCCTGGCTAGGAGCGCCTCCTACACCCCTCTTTGTGCGGCGAGCACACACATCAACTACTACCTTCCAAGGAAGCTGCAGCTTTCCAGCCAGAAAGGCCTGCAGCCCTTGCCGTGAAACCACAGTCAACAGGCTGTTGGACTGGGCCAAGTGCCTTGTAGGAGGCCTTGGACGCGCAGGGCTGCACTGTTTTCCGTTGGGGCACACCGTTGGGGAGAAGGCTCTGGCATAGCCATCAGCGCACACCCTCCTAGCCAGAGGCCCTTGGGGTCCACTGGGTGGGCAGGCTGAAGGCGCGAGCAGGGCTTTGGTGCTTGCAGAGTCAATTTGGGCCCTGCTTTGGAAGGGTTTCAGGGACCCAGTTCTAGGGAGGCTTAGCTTCCCTGCTGTGGCACACCCAGGTCAGGTAGCCCAGCTGCCACCCTAAAGGCTCCCTGCTTTGCCCTCACCCTGGGGTCTCCCACGTGGGTTCTGTCTCCCCAAGCACAACCTCAATGTGGATCCAGTCTGGACAGAAAAGCACACAATATCCCAGAGCACTCCAGGGCCTCAGCGGCTCAAAGGGGCATCAAGGCCTACCTAGGGGGCCTCTCTTCCCTAGGCCATACCCAGCCTGCACACTCTCTGTGGAGCAAGCTTCATTCCTGGAAGGGCCCAAGGGGTGGGCATGAGGGTCTCTTCGGGGCTCGGAACATGCGGATAACAGAGGCTGTGGGACAACAGCAACATGAGACCCTGACAGGAGAGCTGTGGTTTCCCCTTTGGGAAGCAGGATGCTTGCGGCCCCCAGGCTGCGTGCCAATCCCCCTTGCTGCCTGGCTTCTGTTCACTGCTGGCTAGCGCTTCTGCAGCAGGTGAGCATCTTGCCTAGAAACCGGGTGCTTGCCGTCCCTTGCTGGGAGCTCATGGCCCCACACACGTCCCTAGAGGGTTATGGCAACTTGGCTGAGAGCCACCAGGTGAGCTGTAGTTCTCCATGCGGAGAGGCCTGCCGCGGGTTTCGAGAATCCTGAGTCAGGGCTGTGCTTCAAGCGGAGGGTGAGTTCCGAGGCTGGAGGAGGCTCGGAGTCACACTGGTTCCCAAGGGGGAACACTCATTGCCAAAAGTCTCTCCCGTGGCTCCAGTGCCCCCTTCCTGGGCCAGGGGCCCTTGGAAACCCCTCTGAATGGAAAGCCCAGCTCATCATCTGCCGGCCTCTCCTGCTGACAGCGCTTGCGTTCGGCAGCCTTGAAACTGCTTCAGGAAGGCAGTTCCTTGGAGTCGGAGACTGGCAGGCTGGGCAGCCTGAGGGTGAGGCGTGCAGCTGCGTGAGGAAAGCCCTGGGCTTAGCATTCACCCTGGGACGTCGTGCCTGGGTTCTGGGTACCTCGGAGAGAACCTCCACTCACTCTCCAAGCTGAGATCAACAGGCAGGAGTTCCCTGAGCAGCGCTAAACCACAGCCCCTCCCAGGCTGTCCCAAGACGTCCGTGCGGCCTACTCCCACTTCAGCCATACAACACATGCAGACTCTGGGGGGAGCAACGTTCAAGATGGAAGGTCCCACTTGCACGGCCTGTGTGTCTCTTCCACTGCTCAGAAGCTGCTGAGGCACAGGCTGAGTGTCCACATTCACCCTGAGGCCTGAAGGCCAAACGGTCATTACCCCAGGGCGAAGTGGGTTGGATGTGGCTCCTTGGCGGCTCGCCCAGCAGCCCTGCTGCTGGCCTTGCCTTCGCTGCTGGCAAACCTCTGGGAGGAAAAAGAGCGTCTCTGGCAAGAATCAAAAAGTGCTTGCCATCCCCTGGCTAGGAGCGCCTCCTACACCCCTCTTTGTGCGGCGAGCACACACATCAACTACTACCCTCCAAGGAAGCTGCAGCTTTCCAGCCAGAAAGGCCTGCAGCCCTTGCCGTGAAACCACAGTCAACAGGCTGTTGGACTGGGCCAAGTGCCTTGTAGGAGGCCTTGGACGCGCAGGGCTGCACTGTTTTCCGTTGGGGCACACCGTTGGGGAGAAGGCTCTGGCCTAGCCATCAGCGCACACCCTCCTAGCCAGAGGCCCTTGGGATCCACTGGGTGGGCAGGCTGAAGGCGCGAGCAGGGCTTTGGTGCTTGCAGAGTCAATTTGGGCCCTGCTTTGGAAGGGTTTCAGGGACCCAGTTCTAGGGAGGCTTAGCTTCCCTTCTGTGGCACACCCAGGTCAGGTAGCCCAGCTGCCACCCTAAAGGCTCCCTGCTTTGCCCTCACCCTGGGGTCTCCCACGTGGGTTCTGTCTCCCCAAGCACAACCTCAATGTGGATCCAGTCTGGACAGAAAAGCACACAATATCCCAGAGCACTCCAGGGCCTCAGCAGCTCAAAGGGGCATCAAGGCCTACCTAGGGGGCGTCTCTTCCCTAGGCCATACCCAGCCTGCACACTCTCTGTGGAGCAAGCTTCATTCCTAGAAGGGCCCAGGGGGTGGGCATGAGGGTCTCTTCGGGGCTCGGAACGTGCGGATAACAGAGGCTGTGGGACAACAGCAACATGAGACCCTGACAGGAGAGCTGTCGTTTCCCCTTTGGGAAGCAGGATGCTTGCGGCCCCCAGGCTGCGTGCCAATCCCCCTTGCTGCCTGGCTTCTGTTCACTGCTGGCTAGCGCTTCTGCAGCAGGTGAGCGTCTTGCCTAGAAACCGGGCGCTTGACGTCCCTTTCAGGGAGCTCATGGCCCCACACACGTCCCTAGAGGGTGATGGCAACTTGGCTGAGAGCCAGCAGGTGAGCTGTAGTTCTCCATGCGGAGAGGCCTGCCGCGGGTTTCGAGAATCCTGAGTCAGGGCTGTGCTTCAAGCAGAGGGTGAGTTCCGAGGCTGGAGGAGGCTCGGAGTCACACTGGTTCCCAAGGGGGAACACTCATTGCCAAAAGTCTCTCCCGTGGCTCCAGTGCCCCCTTCCTGGGCCAGGGGCCCTTGGAAACCCCTCTGAATGGAAAGCCCAGCTCATCATCTGCCGGCCTCTCCTGCTGGCAGCGCTCGCGTTCGGCAGCCTTCAAACTGCTTCAGGAAGGCAGTTCCTTGGAGTCGGAGACTGGCAGGCTGGGCAGCCTGAGGGTGAGGCGTGCAGCTGCGTGAGGAAAGCCCTGGGCTTAGCATTCACCCTGGGACGTCGTGCCTGTGTTCTGGGTACCTCGGAGAGAACCTCCACTCACTCTCCAAGCTGAGATCAACAGGCAGGAGTTCCCTGAGCAGCGCTAAACCACAGCCCCTCCCAGGCTGTCCCAAGACGTCCGTGCGGCCTACTCCCACTTCAGCCATACAACACATGCAGACCCTGGGGGGAGCAACGTTCAAGATGGAAGGTCCCACTTGCACGGCCTGTGTGTCTCTTCCACTGCTCAGAAGCTGCTGAGGCACAGGCTGAGTGTCCACATTCACCCTGAGGCCTGAAGGCCAAACGGTCATTACCCCAGGGCTAAGTGGGCTGGGTGTGGCTCCTTGGTGGCTCGCCCAGCAGCCCTGCTGCTGGCCTTGCCTTCGCTGCTGGCAAACCTCTGGGAGGAAAAAGAGCGTCTCTGGCAAGAATCAAAAAGTGCTTGCCATCCCCTGGCTAGGAGCGCCTCCTTCACCCCTCTTTGTGCGGCGAGCACACACATCAACTACTACCCTCCAAGGAAGCTGCAGCTTTCCAGCCAGAAAGGCCTGCAGCCCTTGCAGTGAAACTGCAGTCAACAGGCTGTTGGACTGGGCCTAGTGCCTTGTAGGAGGCCTTGGACGCGCAGGGCTGCACTGTTTTCCGTTGGGGCACACTGTTGGGGAGAAGGCTCTGGCCTAGCCATCAGCGCACACCCTCCTAGCCAGAGGCCCTTGGGATCCACTGGGTGGGCAGGCTGAAGGCGCGAGCAGGGCTTTGGTGCTTGCAGAGTCAATTTGGGCCCTGCTTTGGAAGGGTTTCAGGGACCCAGTTCTAGGGAGGCTTAGCTTCCCTGCTGTGGCACACCCAGGTCAGGTAGCCCAGCTGCCACCCTAAAGGCTCCCTGCTTTGCCCTCACCCTGGGGTCTCCCACGTGGGTTCTGTCTCCCCAAGCACAACCTCAATGTGGATCCAGTCTGGACAGAAAAGCACACAATATCCCAGAGCACTCCAGGGCCTCAGCGGCTCAAAGGGGCATCAAGGCCTACCTAGGGGGCCTCTCTTCCCTAGGCCATACCCAGCCTGCACACTCTCTGTGGAGCAAGCTTCATTCCTGGAAGGGCCCAGGGGGTGGGCATGAGGGTCTCTTCGGGGCTCGGAACGTGCGGATAACAGAGGCTGTGGGACAACAGCAACATGAGACCCTGACAGGAGAGCTGTCGTTTCCCCTTTGGGAAGCAGGATGCTTGCGGCCCCCAGGCTGCGTGCCATGCCCCTTGCTGCCTGGCTTCTGTCCACCGCTGGCTAGCACTTCTGCAGCAGGTGAGCGTCTTGCCTAGAAACCGGGCGCTTGCCGTCCCTTGCTGGGAGCTCATGGCTCCACACACGTCCCTAGAGGGTGATGGCAACTTGGCTGAGAGCCACCAGGTGAGCTGTAGTTCTCCATGCGGAGAGTCCTGCCGTGGGTGTCGAGAATCCTGAGTCAGGGCTGTGCTTCAAGCGGAGGGTGAGTTCCGAGGCTGGAGGAGGCTCGGAGTCACACTGGTTCCCAAGGGGGAACACTCATTGCCAAAAGTCTCTCCCGTGGCTCCAGTGCCCCCTTCCTGGGCCAGGGGCCCTTGGAAACCCCTCTGAATGGAAAGCCCAGCTCATCATCTGCCGGCCTCTCCTGCTGGCAGCGCTCGCGTTTGGCAGCCTTGAAACTGCTTCAGGAAGGCAGTTCCTTGGAGTGGGAGACTGGCAGGCTGGGCAGCCTAAGGGTGAGGCGTGCAGCTGCGTGAGGAAAGCCCTGGGCTTAGCATTCACCCTGGGACGTCGTGCCTGGGTTCTGGGTACCTCGGAGAGAACCTCCACTCACTCTCCAAGCTGAGATCAACAGGCAGGAGTTCCCTGAGCAGCGCTAAACCACAGCCCCTCCCAGGCTGTCCCAAGACGTCCGTGCGGCCTACTCCCACTTCAGCCATACAACACATGCAGACCCTGGGGGGAGCAACGTTCAAGATGGAAGATCCCACTTGCACGGCCTGTGTGTCTCTTCCACTGCTCAGAAGCTGCTGAGGCACAGGCTGAGTGTCCACATTCACCCTGAGGCCTGAAGGCCAAACGGTCATTACCCCACGGTGAAGTGGGTTGGATGTGGCTCCTTGGTAGCTCTCCCAGCAGCCCTGCTGCTGGCCTTGCCTTCGCTGCTGGCAAACCTCTGGGAGGAAAAAGAGCGTCTCTGGCAAGAATCAAAAAGTGCTTGCCATCCCCTGGCTAGGAGCGCCTCCTACACCCCTCTTTGTGCGGCGAGCACACACATCAACTACTACCCTCCAAGGAAGCTGCAGCTTTCCAGCCAGAAAGGCCTGCAGCCCTTGCAGTGAAACCACAGTCAACAGGCTGTTGGACTGGGCCAAGTGCCTGGTAGGAGGCCTTGGACGCGCAGGGCTGCACTGTTTTCCGTTGGGGCACACCGTTGGGGAGAAGGCTCTGGCCTAGCCATCAGCGCACACCCTCCTAGCCAGAGGCCCTTGGGATCCACTGGGTGGGCAGGCTGAAGGCGCGAGCAGGGCTTTGGTGCTTGCAGAGTCAATTTGGGCCCTGCTTTGGAAGGGTTTCAGGGACCCAGTTCTAGGGAGGCTTAGCTTCCCTGCTGTGGCACACCCAGGTCAGGTAGCCCAGCTGCCACCCTAAAGGCTCCCTGCTTTGCCCTCACCCTGGTGTCTCCCACGTGGGTTCTGTCTCCCCAAGCACAACCTCAATGTGGATCCAGTCTGGACAGAAAAGCACACAATATCCCAGAGCACTCCAGGGCCTCAGCGGCTCAAAGGGGCATCAAGACCTACCTAGGGGGCCTCTCTTCCCTAGGCCATACCCAGCCTGCACACTCTCTGTGGAGCAAGCTTCATTCCTGGAAGGGCCCAGGGGGTGGGCATGAGGGTCTCTTCGGGGCTCGGAACGTGCGGATAACAGAGGCTGTGGGACAACAGCAACATGAGACCCTGACAGGAGAGCTGTCGTTTCCCCTTTGGGAAGCAGGATGCTTGCGGCCCCCAGGCTGCGTGCCAATCCCCCTTGCTGCCTGGCTTCTGTTCACCGCTGGCTAGCGCTTCTGCAGCAGGTGAGCGTCTTGCCTAGAAACCGGGCGCTTGCCGTCCCTTGCTGGGAGCTCATGGCCCCACACACGTCCCTAGAGGGTGATGGCAACTTGGCTGAGAGCCACCAGGTGAGCTGTAGTTCTCCATGCGGAGAGGCCTGCCGCGGGTTTCGAGAATCCTGAGTCAGGGCTGTGCTTCAAGCGGAGGGTGAGTTCCGAGGCTGGAGGAGGCTCGGAGTCACACTGGTTCCCAAGGGGGAACACTCATTGCCAAAAGTCTCTCCCGTGGCTCCAGTGCCCCCTTCCTGGGCCAGGGGCCCTTGGAAACCCCTCTGAATGGAAAGCCCAGCTCATCATCTGCCGGCCTCTCCTGCCGGCAGCGCTCGCGTTCGGCAGTCTTCAAACTGCTTCAGGGAGGCAGTTCCTTGGAGTCGGAGACTGGCAGGCTGGGCAGCCTGAGGGTGAGGCATGCAGCTGCGTGAGGAAAGCCCTGGGCTTAGCATTCACCCTGGGACGTCGTGCCTGGGTTCTGGGTACCTCGGAGAGAACCTCCACTCACTCTCCAAGCTGAGATCAACAGGCAGGAGTTCCCTGAGCAGCGCTAAACCACAGCCCCTCCCAGGCTGTCCCAAGACGTCCGTGCGGCCTACTCCCACTTCAGCCATACAACACATGCAGACCCTGGGGGGAGCAACGTTCAAGATGGAAGGTCCCACTTGCACGGCCTGTGTGTCTCTTCCACTGCTCAGAAGCTGCTGAGGCACAGGCTGAGTGTCCACATTCACCCTGAGGCCTGAAGGCCAAGCGGTCATTACCCCAGGGCGAAGTGGGTTGGATGTGGCTCCTTGGCGGCTCGCCCAGCAGCCCTGCTGCTGGCCTTGCCTTCGCTGCTGGCAAACCTCTGGGAGGAAAAAGAGCGTCTCTGGCAAGAATCAAAAAGTGCTTGCCATCCCCTGGCTAGGAGCGCCTCCTACACCCCTCTTTGTGCGGCAAACACACACATCAACTACTACCCTCCAAGGAAGCTGCAGCTTTCCAGCCAGAAAGGCCTGCAGCCCTTGCCATGAAACCACAGTCAACAGGCTGTTGGACTGGGCCAAGTGCCTTGTAGGAGGCCTTGGACGCGCAGGGCTGCACTGTTTTCCGTTGGGGCACACCGTTGGGGAGAAGGCTCTGGCCTAGCCATCAGCGCACACCCTCTTAGCCAGAGGCCCTTGGGATCCACTGGGTGGGCAGGCTGAAGGCGCGAGCAGGGCTTTGGTGCTTGCAGAGTCAATTTGGGCCCTGCTTTGGAAGGGTTTCAGGGACCCAGTTCGAGGGAGGCTTAGCTTCCCTGCTGTGGCACACCCAGGTCAGGTAGCCCAGCTGCCACCCTAAAGGCTCCCTGCTTTGCCCTCACCCTGGGGTCTCCCACGTGGGTTCTGTCTCCCCAAGCACAACCTCAATGTGGATCCAGTCTGGACAGAAAAGCACACAATATCCCAGAGCACTCCAGGGCCTCAGCGGCTCAAAGGGGCATCAAGGCCTACCTAGGGGGCCTCTCTTCCCTAGGCCATACCCAGCCTGCACACTCTCTGTGGAGCAAGCTTCATTCCTGGAAGGCCCCAGGGGGTGGGCATGAGGGTCTCTTCGGGGCTCGGAACGTGCGGATAACAGAGGCTGTGGGACAACAGCAACATGAGACCCTGACAGGAGAGCTGTCGTTTCCCCTTTGGGAAGCAGGATGCTTGCGGCCCCCAGGCTGCGTGCCAATCCCCCTTGCTGCCTGGCTTCTGTTCACCGCTGGCTAGCACTTCTGCAGCAGGTGAGCGTCTTGCCTAGAAACCGGGCGCTTGCCGTCCCTTGCTGGGAGCTCATGGCCCCACACACGTCCCTAGAGGGTGATGGCAACTTGGCTGAGAGCCACCAGGTGAGCTGTAGTTCTCCATGCGGAGAGGCCTGCCGCGGGTTTCGAGAATCCTGAGTCAGGGCTGTGCTTCAAGCGGAGGGTGAGTTCCGAGGCTGGAGGAGGCTCGGAGTCACACTGGTTCCCAAGGGGGAACACTCATTGCCAAAAGTCTCTCCCGTGGCTCCAGTGCCCCCTTCCTGGGCCAGGGGCCCTTGGAAACCCCTCTGAATGGAAAGCCCAGATCATCATCTGCCGGCCTCTCCTGCTGGCAGCGCTCGCGTTCGGCAGCCTTCAAACTGCTTCAGGAAGGCAGTTCCTTGGAGTCGGAGACTGGCAGGCTGGGCAGCCTAAGGGTGAGGCGTGCAGCTGCGTGAGGAAAGCCCTGGGCTTAGCATTCACCCTGGGACGTCGTGCCTGGGTTCTGGGTACCTCGGAGAGAACCTCCACTCACTCTCCAAGCTGAGATCAACAGGCAGGAGTTCCCTGAGCAGCGCTAAACCACAGCCCCTCCCAGGCTGTCCCAAGACGTCCGTGCGGCCTACTCCCACTTCAGCCATACAACACATGCAGACCCTGGGGGGAGCAACGTTCAAGATGGAAGATCCCACTTGCACGGCCTGTGTGTCTCTTCCACTGCTCAGAAGCTGCTGAGGCACAGGCTGAGTGTCCACATTCACCCTGAGGCCTGAAGGCCAAACGGTCATTACCCCACGGTGAAGTGGGTTGGATGTGGCTCCTTGGTAGCTCTCCCAGCAGCCCTGCTGCTGGCCTTGCCTTCGCTGCTGGCAAACCTCTGGGAGGAAAAAGAGCGTCTCTGGCAAGAATCAAAAAGTGCTTGCCATCCCCTGGCTAGGAGCGCCTCCTACACCCCTCTTTGTGCGGCGAGCACACACATCAACTACTACCCTCCAAGGAAGCTGCAGCTTTCCAGCCAGAAAGGCCTGCAGCCCTTGCAGTGAAACCGCAGTCAACAGGCTGTTGCACTGGGCCTAGTGCCTTGTAGGAGGCCTTGGACGCGCAGGGCTGCACTGTTTTCCGTTGGGGCACACCGTTGGGGAGAAGGCTCTGGCCTAGCCATCAGCGCACACCCTCCTAGCCAGAGGCCCTTGGGATCCACTGGGTGGGCAGGCTGAAGGCGCGAGCAGGGCTTTGGTGCTTGCAGAGTCAATTTGGGCCCTGCTTTGGAAGGGTTTCAGGGACCCAGTTCTAGGGAGGCTTAGCTTCCCTGCTGTGGCACACCCAGGTCAGGTAGCCCAGCTGCCACCCTAAAGGCTCCCTGCTTTGCCCTCACCCTGGGGTCTCCCACGTGGGTTCTGTCTCCCCAAGCACAACCTCAATGTGGATCCAGTCTGGACAGAAAAGCACACAATATCCCAGAGCACTCCAGGGCCTCAGCGGCTCAAAGGGGCATCAAGACCTACCTAGGGGGCCTCTCTTCCCTAGGCCATACCCAGCCTGCACACTCTCTGTGGAGCAAGCTTCATTCCTGGAAGGGCCCAGGGGGTGGGCATGAGGGTCTCTTCGGGGCTCGGAACGTGCGGATAACAGAGGCTGTGGGACAACAGCAACATGAGACCCTGACAGGAGAGCTGTCGTTTCCCCTTTGGGAAGCAGGATGCTTGCGGCCCGCAGGCTGCGTGCCAATCCCCCTTGCTGCCTGGCTTCTGTTCACCGCTGGCTAGCGCTTCTGCAGCAGGTGAGCGTCTTGCCTAGAAACCGGGCGCTTGCCGTCCCTTGCTGGGAGCTCATGGCCCCACACACGTCCCTAGAGGGTGATGGCAACTTGGCTGAGAGCCACCAGGTGAGCTGTAGTTCTCCACGCGGAGAGGCCTGCCGCGGGTTTCGAGAATCCTGAGTCAGGGCTGTGCTTCAAGCGGAGGGTGAGTTCCGAGGCTGGAGGAGGCTCGGAGTCACACTGGTTCCCAAGGGGGAACACTCATTGCCAAAAGTCTCTCCCGTGGCTCCAGTGCCCCCTTCCTGGGCCAGGGGCCCTTGGAAACCCCTCTGAATGGAAAGCCCAGCTCATCATCTGCCGGCCTCTCCTGCCGGCAGCGCTCGCGTTCGGCAGTCTTCAAACTGCTTCAGGGAGGCAGTTCCTTGGAGTCGGAGACTGGCAGGCTGGGCAGCCTGATGGTGAGGCGTGCAGCTGCGTGAGGAAAGCCCTGGGCTTAGCATTCACCCTGGGACGTCGTGCCTGGGTTCTGGGTACCTCGGAGAGAACCTCCACTCACTCTCCAAGCTGAGATCAACAGGCAGGAGTTCCCTGAGCAGCGCTAAACCACAGCCCCTCCCAGGCTGTCCCAAGACGTCCGTGCGGCCTACTCCCACTTCAGCCATACAACACATGCAGACCCTGGGGGGAGCAACGTTCAAGATGGAAGGTCCCACTTGCACGGCCTGTGTGTCTCTTCCACTGCTCAGAAGCTGCTGAGGCACAGGCTGAGTGTCCACATTCACCCTGAGGCCTGAAGGCCAAGCGGTCATTACCCCAGGGCGAAGTGGGTTGGATGTGGCTCCTTGGCGGCTCGCCCAGCAGCCCTGCTGCTGGCCTTGCCTTCGCTGCTGGCAAACCTCTGGGAGGAAAAAGAGCGTCTCTGGCAAGAATCAAAAAGTGCTTGCCATCCCCTGGCTAGGAGCGCCTCCTACACCCCTCTTTGTGCGGCGAGCACACACATCAACTACTACCCTCCAAGGAAGCTGCAGCTTTCCAGCCAGAAAGGCCTGCAGCCCTTGCCGTGAAACCACAGTCAACAGGCTGTTGGACTGGGCCAAGTGCCTTGTAGGAGGCCTTGGACGCGCAGGGCTGCACTGTTTTCCGTTGGGGCACACCGTTGGGGAGAAGGCTCTGGCCTAGCCATCAGCGCACACCCTCCTAGCCAGAGGTCCTTGGGATCCACTGGGTGGGCAGGCTGAAGGTGCGAGCAGGGCTTTGGTGCTTGCAGAGTCAATTTGGGCCCTGCTTTGGAAGGGTTTCAGGGACCCAGTTCTAGGGAGGCTTAGCTTCCCTGCTGTGGCACACCCAGGTCAGGTAGCCCAGCTGCCACCCTAAAGGCTCCCTGCTTTGCCCTCACCCTGGGGTCTCCATGTGGGTTCTGTCTCCCCAAGCACAACCTCAATGTGGATCCAGTCTGGACAGAAAAGCACACAATATCCCAGAGCACTCCAGGGCCTCAGCGGCTCAAAGGGGCATCAAGGCCTACCTAGGGGGCCTCTCTTCCCTAGGCCATACCCAGCCTGCACATTCTCTGTGGAGCAAGCTTCATTCCTGGAAGGGCCCAGGGGGTGGGCATGAGGGTCTCTTCGGGGCTCGGAACATGCGGATAACAGAGGCTGTGGGACAACAGCAACATGAGACCCTGACAGGAGAGCTGTCGTTTCCCCTTTGGGAAGCAGGATGCTTGCGGCCCGCAGGCTGCGTGCCAATCCCCCTTGCTGCCTGGCTTCTGTTCACCGCTGGCTAGCGCTTCTGCAGCAGGTGAGCGTCTTGCCTAGAAACCGGGCGCTTGCCGTCCCTTGCTGGGAGCTCATGGCCCCACACACGTCCCTAGAGGGTGATGGCAACTTGGCTGAGAGCCAGCAGGTGAGCTGTAGTTCTCCACGGGGAGAGGCCTGCCGCGGGTTTCGAGAATCCTGAGTCAGGGCTGTGCTTCAAGCGGAGGGTGAGTTCCGAGGCTGGAGGAGGCTCGGAGTCACACTGGTTCCCAAGGGGGAACACTCATTGCCAAAAGTCTCTCCCGTGGCTCCAGTGCCCCCTTCCTGGGCCAGGGGCCCTTGGAAACCCCTCTGAATGGAAAGCCCAGCTCATCATCTGCCGGCCTCTACTGCTGGCAGCGCTCGCGTTCGGCAGCCTTCAAACTGCTTCAGGAAGGCAGTTCCTTGGAGTCGGAGACTGGCAGGCTGGGCAGCCTGAGGGTGAGGCGTGCAGCTGCGTGAGGAAAGCCCTGGGCTTAGCATTCACCCTGGGACGTCGTGCCTGGGTTCTGGGTACCTCGGAGAGAACCTCCACTCACTCTCCAAGCTGAGATCAACAGGCAGGAGTTCCCTGAGCAGCGCTAAACCACAGCCCCTCCCAGGCTGTCCCAAGACGTCCGTGCGGCCTACTCCCACTTCAGCCATACAACACATGCAGACCCTGGGGGGAGCAACGTTCAAGATGGAAGGTCCCACTTGCACGGCCTGTGTGTCTCTTCCACTGCTCAGAAGCTGCTGAGGCACAGGCTGAGTGTCCACATTCACCCTGAGGCCTGAAGGCCAAACGGTCATTACCCCAGGGCGAAGTGGGTTGGATGTGGCTCCTTGGCGGCTCGCCCAGCAGCCCTGCTGCTGGCCTTGCCTTCGCTGCTGGCAAACCTCTGGGAGGAAAAAGAGCGTCTCTGGCAAGAATCAAAAAGTGCTTGCCATCCCCTGGCTAGGAGCGCCTCCTACACCCCTCTTTGTGCGGCAAACACACACATCAAATACTACCCTCCAAGGAAGCTGCAGCTTTCCAGCCAGAAAGGCCTGCAGCCCTTGCCGTGAAACCACAGTCAACAGGCTGTTGGACTGGGCCAAGTGCCTGGTAGGAGGCCTTGGACGCGCAGGGCTGCACTGTTTTCCGTTGGGGCACACCGTTGGGGAGAAGGCTCTGGCCTAGCCATCAGCGCACACCCTCCTAGCCAGAGGCCCTTGGGATCCACTGGGTGGGCAGGCTGAAGGCGCGAGCAGGGCTTTGGTGCTTGCAGAGTCAATTTGGGCCCTGCTTTGGAAGGGTTTCAGGGACCCAGTTCGAGGGAGGCTTAGCTTCCCTGCTGTGGCACACCCAGGTCAGGTAGCCCAGCTGCCACCCTAAAGGCTCCCTGCTTTGCCCTCACCCTGGGGTCTCCCACGTGGGTTCTGTCTCCCCAAGCACAACCTCAATGTGGATCCAGTCTGGACAGAAAAGCACACAATATCCCAGAGCACTCCAGGGCCTCAGCGGCTCAAAGGGGCATCAAGACCTACCTAGGGGGCCTCTCTTCCCTAGGCCATACCCAGCCTGCACACTCTCTGTGGAGCAAGCTTCATTCCTGGAAGGGCCCAGGGGGTGGGCATGAGGGTCTCTTCGGGGCTCGGAACGTGCGGATAACAGAGGCTGTGGGACAACAGCAACATGAGACCCTGACAGGAGAGCTGTCGTTTCCCCTTTGGGAAGCAGGATGCTTGCGGCCCCCAGGCTGCGTGCCAATCCCCCTTGCTGCCTGGCTTCTGTTCACCGCTGGCTAGCGCTTCTGCAGCAGGTGAGCGTCTTGCCTAGAAACCGGGCGCTTGCCGTCCCTTGCTGGGAGCTCATGGCCCCACACACGTCCCTAGAGGGTGATGGCAACTTGGCTGAGAGCCACCAGGTGAGCTGTAGTTCTCCATGCGGAGAGGCCTGCCGCGGGTTTCGAGAATCCTGAGTCAGGGCTGTTCTTCAAGCGGAGGGTGAGTTCCGAGGCTGGAGGAGGCTCGGAGTCACACTGGTTCCCAAGGGGGAACACTCATTGCCAAAAGTCTCTCCCGTGGCTCCAGTGCCCCCTTCCTGGGCCAGGGGCCCTTGGAAACCCCTCTGAATGGAAAGCCCAGCTCATCATCTGCTGGCCTCTCCTGCTGGCAGCGCTCGCGTTCGGCAGTCTTCAAACTGCTTCAGGGAGGCAGTTCCTTGGAGTCGGAGACTGGCAGGCTGGGCAGCCTGAGGGTGAGGCGTGCAGCTGCGTGAGGAAAGCCCTGGGCTTAGCATTCACCCTGGGACGTCGTGCCTGGGTTCTGGGTACCTCGGAGAGAACCTCCACTCACTCTCCAAGCTGAGATCAACAGGCAGGAGTTCCCTGAGCAGCGCTAAACCACAGCCCCTCCCAGGCTGTCCCAAGACGTCCATGCGGCCTACTCCCACTTCAGCCATACAACACATGCAGACCCTGGGGGGAGCAACGTTCAAGATGGAAGGTCCCACTTGCACGGCCTGTGTGTCTCTTCCACTGCTCAGAAGCTGCTGAGGCACAGGCTGAGTGTCCACATTCACCCTGAGGCCTGAAGGCCAAGCGGTCATTACCCCAGGGCGAAGTGGGTTGGATGTGGCTCCTTGGCGGCTCGCCCAGCAGCCCTGCTGCTGGCCTTGCCTTCGCTGCTGGCAAACCTCTGGGAGGAAAAAGAGCGTCTCTGGCAAGAATCAAAAAGTGCTTGCCATCCCCTGGCTAGGAGCGCCTCCTACACCCCTCTTTGTGCGGCAAACACACACATCAACTACTACCCTCCAAGGAAGCTGCAGCTTTCCAGCCAGAAAGGCCTGCAGCCCTTGCCATGAAACCACAGTCAACAGGCTGTTGGACTGGGCCAAGTGCCTTGTAGGAGGCCTTGGACGCGCAGGGCTGCACTGTTTTCCGTTGGGGCACACCGTTGGGGAGAAGGCTCTGGCCTAGCCATCAGCGCACACCCTCCTAGCCAGAGGCCCTTGGGATCCACTGGGTGGGCAGGCTGAAGGCGCGAGCAGGGCTTTGGTGCTTGCAGAGTCAATTTGGGCCCTGCTTTGGAAGGGTTTCAGGGACCCAGTTCGAGGGAGGCTTAGCTTCCCTGCTGTGGCACACCCAGGTCAGGTAGCCCAGCTGCCACCCTAAAGGCTCCCTGCTTTGCCCTCACCCTGGGGTCTCCCACGTGGGTTCTGTCTCCCCAAGCACAACCTCAATGTGGATCCAGTCTGGACAGAAAAGCACACAATATCCCAGAGCACTCCAGGGCCTCAGCGGCTCAAAGGGGCATCAAGGCCTACCTAGGGGGCCTCTCTTCCCTAGGCCATACCCAGCCTGCACACTCTCTGTGGAGCAAGCTTCATTCCTGGAAGGCCCCAGGGGGTGGGCATGAGGGTCTCTTCGGGGCTCGGAACGTGCGGATAACAGAGGCTGTGGGACAACAGCAACATGAGACCCTGACAGGAGAGCTGTCGTTTCCCCTTTGGGAAGCAGGATGCTTGCGGCCCCCAGGCTGCGTGCCAATCCCCCTTGCTGCCTGGCTTCTGTTCACCGCTGGCTAGCACTTCTGCAGCAGGTGAGCGTCTTGCCTAGAAACCGGGCGCTTGCCGTCCCTTGCTGGGAGCTCATGGCCCCACACACGTCCCTAGAGGGTGATGGCAACTTGGCTGAGAGCCACCAGGTGAGCTGTAGTTCTCCATGCGGAGAGGCCTGCCGCGGGTTTCGAGAATCCTGAGTCAGGGCTGTGCTTCAAGCGGAGGGTGAGTTCCGAGGCTGGAGGAGGCTCGGAGTCACACTGGTTCCCAAGGGGGAACACTCATTGCCAAAAGTCTCTCCCGTGGCTCCAGTGCCCCCTTCCTGGGCCAGGGGCCCTTGGAAACCCCTCTGAATGGAAAGCCCAGCTCATCATCTGCCGGCCTCTCCTGCTGGCAGCGCTCGCGTTCGGCAGCCTTCAAACTGCTTCAGGAAGGCAGTTCCTTGGAGTCGGAGACTGGCAGGCTGGGCAGCCTAAGGGTGAGGCGTGCAGCTGCGTGAGGAAAGCCCTGGGCTTAGCATTCACCCTGGGACGTCGTGCCTGGGTTCTGGGTACCTCGGAGAGAACCTCCACTCACTCTCCAAGCTGAGATCAACAGGCAGGAGTTCCCTGAGCAGCACTAAACCACAGCCCCTCCCAGGCTGTCCCAAGACGTCCGTGCGGCCTACTCCCACTTCAGCCATACAACACATGCAGACCCTGGGGGGAGCAACGTTCAAGATGGAAGATCCCACTTGCACGGCCTGTGTGTCTCTTCCACTGCTCAGAAGCTGCTGAGGCACAGGCTGAGTGTCCACATTCACCCTGAGGCCTGAAGGCCAAACGGTCATTACCCCACGGTGAAGTGGGTTGGATGTGGCTCCTTGGTAGCTCTCCCAGCAGCCTTGCTGCTGGCCTTGCCTTCGCTGCTGGCAAACCTCTGGGAGGAAAAAGAGCGTCTCTGGCAAGAATCAAAAAGTGCTTGCCATCCCCTGGCTAGGAGCGCCTCCTACACCCCTCTTTGTGCGGCGAGCACACACATCAACTACTACCCTCCAAGGAAGCTGCAGCTTTCCAGCCAGAAAGGCCTGCAGCCCTTGCAGTGAAACCGCAGTCAACAGGCTGTTGCACTGGGCCTAGTGCCTTGTAGGAGGCCTTGGACGCGCAGGGCTGCACTGTTTTCCGTTGGGGCACACCGTTGGGGAGAAGGCTCTGGCCTAGCCATCAGCGCACACCCTCCTAGCCAGAGGCCCTTGGGATCCACTGGGTGGGCAGGCTGAAGGCGCGAGCAGGGCTTTGGTGCTTGCAGAGTCAATTTGGGCCCTGCTTTGGAAGGGTTTCAGGGACCCAGTTCTAGGGAGGCTTAGCTTCCCTGCTGTGGCACACCCAGGTCAGGTAGCCCAGCTGCCACCCTAAAGGCTCCCTGCTTTGCCCTCACCCTGGGGTCTCCCACGTGGGTTCTGTCTCCCCAAGCACAACCTCAATGTGGATCCAGTCTGGACAGAAAAGCACACAATATCCCAGAGCACTCCAGGGCCTCAGCGGCTCAAAGGGGCATCAAGACCTACCTAGGGGGCCTCTCTTCCCTAGGCCATACCCAGCCTGCACACTCTCTGTGGAGCAAGCTTCATTCCTGGAAGGGCCCAGGGGGTGGGCATGAGGGTCTCTTCGGGGCTCGGAACGTGCGGATAACAGAGGCTGTGGGACAACAGCAACATGAGACCCTGACAGGAGAGCTGTCGTTTCCCCTTTGGGAAGCAGGATGCTTGCGGCCCCCAGGCTGCATGCCAATCCCCCTTGCTGCCTGGCTTCTGTTCACTGCTGGCTAGCGCTTCTGCAGCAGGTGAGCGTCTTGCCTAGAAACCGGGCGCTTGCCATCCCTTGCTGGGAGCTCATGGCCCCACACACGTCCCTAGAGGGTGATGGCAACTTGGCTGAGAGCCACCAGGTGAGCTGTAGTTCTCCATGCGGAGAGGCCTGCCGCGGGTTTCGAGAATCCTGAGTCAGGGCTGTGCTTCAAGCGGAGGGTGAGTTCCGAGGCTGGAGGAGGCTCAGAGTCACACTGGTTCCCAAGGGGGAACACTCATTGCCAAAAGTCTCTCCCGTGGCTCCAGTGCCCCCTTCCTGGGCCAGGGGCCCTTGGAAACCCCTCTGAATGGAAAGCCCAGCTCATCATCTGCCGGCCTCTCCTGCTGGCAGCGCTCGCGTTCGGCAGCCTTCAAACTGCTTCAGGAAGGCAGTTCCTTGGAGTCGGAGACTGGCAGGCTGGGCAGCCTAAGGGTGAGGCATGCAGCTGCGTGAGGAAAGCCCTGGGCTTAGCATTCACCCTGGGACGTCGTGCCTGGGTTCTGGGTACCTCGGAGAGAACCTCCACTCACTCTCCAAGCTGAGATCAACAGGCAGGAGTTCCCTGAGCAGCGCTAAACCACAGCCCCTCCCAGGCTGTCCCAAGACGTCCGTGCGGCCTACTCCCACTTCAGCCATACAACACATGCAGACCCTGGGGGAGCAACGTTCAAGATGGAAGGTCCCACTTGCACGGCCTGTGTGTCTCTTCCACTGCTCAGAAGCTGCTGAGGCACAGGCTGAGTGTCCACATTCACCCTGAGGCCTGAAGGCCAAACGGTCATTACCCCACGGTGAAGTGGGTTGGATGTGGCTCCTTGGTAGCTCTCCCAGCAGCCCTGCTGCTGGCCTTGCCTTCGCTGCTGGCAAACCTCTGGGAGGAAAAAGAGCGTCTCTGGCAAGAATCAAAAAGTGCTTGCCATCCCCTGGCTAGGAGCGCCTCCTACACCCCTCTTTGTGCGGCGAGCACACACATCAACTACTACCCTCCAAGGAAGCTGCAGCTTTCCAGCCAGAAAGGCCTGCAGCCCTTGCAGTGAAACCGCAGTCAACAGGCTGTTGCACTGGGCCTAGTGCCTTGTAGGAGGCCTTGGACGCGCAGGGCTGCACTGTTTTCCGTTGGGGCACACCGTTGGGGAGAAGGCTCTGGCCTAGCCATCAGCGCACACCCTCCTAGCCAGAGGCCCTTGGGATCCACTGGGTGGGCAGGCTGAAGGCGCGAGCAGGGCTTTGGTGCTTGCAGAGTCAATTTGGGCCCTGCTTTGGAAGGGTTTCAGGGACCCAGTTCGAGGGAGGCTTAGCTTCCCTGCTGTGGCACACCCAGGTCAGGTAGCCCAGCTGCCACCCTAAAGGCTCCCTGCTTTGCCCTCACCCTGGGGTTTCCCACGTGGGTTCTGTCTCCCCAAGCACAACCTCAATGTGGATCCAGTCTGGACAGAAAAGCACACAATATCCCAGAGCACTCCAGGGCCTCAGCGGCTCAAAGGGGCATCAAGACCTACCTAGGGGGCCTCTCTTCCCTAGGCCATACCCAGCCTGCACACTCTCTGTGGAGCAAGCTTCATTCCTGGAAGGGCCCAGGGGGTGGGCATGAGGGTCTCTTCGGGGCTCGGAACGTGCGGATAACAGAGGCTGTGGGACAACAGCAACATGAGACCCTGACAGGAGAGCTGTCGTTTCCCCTTTGGGAAGCAGGATGCTTGCGGCCCCCAGGCTGCGTGCCAATCCCCCTTGCTGCCTGGCTTCTGTTCACCGCTGGCTAGCGCTTCTGCAGCAGGTGAGCGTCTTGCCTAGAAACCGGGCGCTTGCCGTCCCTTGCTGGGAGCTCATGGCCCCACACACGTCCCTAGAGGGTGATGGCAACTTGGCTGAGAGCCACCAGGTGAGCTGTAGTTCTCCATGCGGAGAGGCCTGCCGCGGGTTTCGAGAATCCTGAGTCAGGGCTGTGCTTCAAGCGGAGGGTGAGTTCCGAGGCTGGAGGAGGCTCGGAGTCACACTGGTTCCCAAGGGGGAACACTCATTGCCAAAAGTCTCTCCCGTGGCTCCAGTGCCCCCTTCCTGGGCCAGGGGCCCTTGGAAACCCCTCTGAATGGAAAGCCCAGCTCATCATCTGCCGGCCTCTCCTGCTGGCAGCGCTCGCGTTCGGCAGTCTTCAAACTGCTTCAGGGAGGCAGTTCCTTGGAGTCGGAGACTGGCAGGCTGGGCAGCCTGAGGGTGAGGCGTGCAGCTGCGTGAGGAAAGCCCTGGGCTTAGCATTCACCCTGGGACGTCGTGCCTGGGTTCTGGGTACCTCGGAGAGAACCTCCACTCACTCTCCAAGCTGAGAGCAACAGGCAGGAGTTCCCTGAGCAGCGCTAAACCACAGCCCCTCCCAGGCTGTCCCAAGACGTCCGTGCGGCCTACTCCCACTTCAGCCATACAACACATGCAGACCCTGGGGGGAGCAACGTTCAAGATGGAAGGTCCCACTTGCACGGCCTGTGTGTCTCTTCCACTGCTCAGAAGCTGCTGAGGCACAGGCTGAGTGTCCACATTCACCCTGAGGCCTGAAGGCCAAGCGGTCATTACCCCAGGGCGAAGTGGGTTGGATGTGGCTCCTTGGCGGCTCGCCCAGCAGCCCTGCTGCTGGCCTTGCCTTCGCTGCTGGCAAACCTCTGGGAGGAAAAAGAGCGTCTCTGGCAAGAATCAAAAAGTGCTTGCCATCCCCTCGCTAGGAGCGCCTCCTACACCCCTCTTTGTGCGGCGAGCACACACATCAACTACTACCCTCCAAGGAAGCTGCAGCTTTCCAGCCAGAAAGGCCTGCAGCCCTTGCCGTGAAACCGCAGTCAACAGGCTGTTGGACTGGGCCAAGTGCCTTGTAGGAGGCCTTGGACGCGCAGGGCTGCACTGTTTTCTGTTGGGGCACACCGTTGGGGAGAAGGCTCTGGCCTAGCCATCAGCGCACACCCTCCTAGCCAGAGGCCCTTGGGGTCCACTGGGTGGGCAGGCTGAAGGCGCGTGCAAGGCTTTGGTGCTTGCAGAGTCAATTTGGGCCCTGCTTTGGAAGGGTTTCAGGGACCCAGTTCTAGGGAGGCTTAACTTCCCTGCTGTGGCACACCCAGGTCAGGTAGCCCAGCTGCCACCCTAAAGGCTCCCTGCTTTGCCCTCACCCTGGGGTCTCCCACGTGGGTTCTGTCTCCCCAAGCACAACCTCAATGTGGATCCAGTCTGGACAGAAAAGCACACAATATCCCAGAGCACTCCAGGGCCTCAGCGGCTCAAAGGGGCATCAAGGCCTACCTAGGGGGCCTCTCTTCCCTAGGCCATACCCAGCCTGCACACTCTCTGTGGAGCAAGCTTCATTCCTGGAAGGGCCCAGGGGGTGGGCATGAGGGTCTCTTCGGGGCTCGGAACGTGCGGATAACAGAGGCTGTGGGACAACAGCAACATGAGACCCTGACAGGAGAGCTGTCATTTCCCCTTTGGGAAGCAGGATGCTTGCGGCCCCCAGGCTGCGTGCCAATCCCCCTTGCTGCCTGGCTTCTGTTCACTGCTGGCTAGCGCTTCTGCAGCAGGTGAGCGTCTTGCCTAGAAACCGGGCGCTTGCCGTCCCTTGCTGGGAGCTCATGGCCCCACACACGTCCCTAGAGGGTGATGGCAACTTGGCTGAGAGCCACCAGGTGAGCTGTAGTTCTCCACGCGGAGAGGCCTGCCGCGGGTTTCGAGAATCCTGAGTCAGGGCTGTGCTTCAAGCGGAGGGTGAGTTCCGAGGCTGGAGGAGGCTCGGAGTCACACTGGTTCCCAAGGGGGAACACTCATTGCCAAAAGTCTCTCCCGTGGCTCCAGTGCCCCCTTCCTGGGCCAGGGGCCCTTGGAAACCCCTCTGAATGGAAAGCCCAGCTCATCATCTGCCGGCCTCTCCTGCTGGCAGCGCTCGCGTTCGGCAGCCTTCAAACTGCTTCAGGAAGGCAGTTCCTTGGAGTGGGAGACTGGCAGGCTGGGCAGCCTGAGGGTGAGGCGTGCAGCTGCGTGAGGAAAGCCCTGGGCTTAGCATTCACCCTGGGACGTCGTGCCTGGGTTCTGGGTACCTCGGAGAGAACCTCCACTCACTCTCCAAGCTGAGATCAACAGGCAGGAGTTCCCTGAGCAGCGCTAAACCACAGCCCCTCCCAGGCTGTCCCAAGACGTCCGTGCGGCCTACTCCCACTTCAGCCATACAACACATGCAGACCCTGGGGGGAGCAACGTTCAAGATGGAAGGTCCCACTTGCACGGCCTGTGTGTCTCTTCCACTGCTCAGAAGCTGCTGAGGCACAGGCTGAGTGTCCACATTCACCCTGAGGCCTGAAGGCCAAACGGTCATTACCCCAGGGCGAAGTGGGTTGGATGTGGCTCCTTGGCGGCTCGCCCAGCAGCCCTGCTGCTGGCCTTGCCTTCGCTGCTGGCAAACCTCTGGGAGGAAAAAGAGCGTCTCTGGCAAGAATCAAAAAGTGCTTGCCATCCCCTCGCTAGGAGCGCCTCCTACACCCCTCTTTGTGCGGCGAGCACACACATCAACTACTACCCTCCAAGGAAGCTGCAGCTTTCCAGCCAGAAAGGCCTGCAGCCCTTGCCGTGAAACCACAGTCAACAGGCTGTTGGACTGGGCCAAGTGCCTTGTAGGAGGCCTTGGACGCGCAGGGCTGCACTGTTTTCCGTTGGGGCACACCGTTGGGGAGAAGGCTCTGGCCTAGCCATCAGCGCACACCCTCCTAGCCAGAGGTCCTTGGGATCCACTGGGTGGGCAGGCTGAAGGTGCGAGCAGGGCTTTGGTGCTTGCAGAGTCAATTTGGGCCCTGCTTTGGAAGGGTTTCAGGGACCCAGTTCTAGGGAGGCTTAGCTTCCCTGCTGTGGCACACCCAGGTCAGGTAGCCCAGCTGCCACCCTAAAGGCTCCCTGCTTTGCCCTCACCCTGGGGTCTCCCACGTGGGTTCTGTCTCCCCAAGCACAACCTCAATGTGGATCCAGTCTGGACAGAAAAGCACACAATATCCCAGAGCACTCCAGGGCCTCAGCGGCTCAAAGGGGCATCAAGGCCTACCTAGGGGGCCTCTCTTCCCTAGGCCATACCCAGCCTGCACATTCTCTGTGGAGCAAGCTTCATTCCTGGAAGGGCCCAGGGGGTGGGCATGAGGGTCTCTTAGGGGCTCAGAACGTGCGGATAACAGAGGCTGTGGGACAACAGCAACATGAGACCCTGACAGGAGAGCTGTCGTTTCCCCTTTGGGAAGCAGGAAGCTTGCGGCCCGCAGGCTGCGTGCCAATCCCCCTTGCTGCCTGGCTTCTGTTCACCGCTGGCTAGCGCTTCTGCAGCAGGTGAGCGTCTTGCCTAGAAACCGGGCGCTTGCCGTCCCTTGCTGGGAGCTCATGGCCCCACACACGTCCCTAGAGGGTGATGGCAACTTGGCTGAGAGCCAGCAGGTGAGCTGTAGTTCTCCACGCGGAGAGGCCTGCCGCGGGTTTCGAGAATCCTGAGTCAGGGCTGTGCTTCAAGCGGAGGGTGAGTTCCGAGGCTGGAGGAGGCTCGGAGTCACACTGGTTCCCAAGGGGGAACACTCATTGCCAAAAGTCTCTCCCGTGGCTCCAGTGCCCCCTTCCTGGGCCAGGGGCCCTTGGAAACCCCTCTGAATGGAAAGCCCAGCTCATCATCTGCCGGCCTCTCCTGCTGGCAGCGCTCGCGTTCGGCAGCCTTCAAACTGCTTCAGGGAGGCAGTTCCTTGGAGTCGGAGACTGGCAGGCTGGGCAGCCTGAGGGTGAGGCGTGCAGCTGCGTGAGGAAAGCCCTGGGCTTAGCATTCACCCTGGGACGTCGTGCCTGGGTTCTGGGTACCTCGGAGAGAACCTCCACTCACTCTCCAAGCTGAGATCAACAGGCAGGAGTTCCCTGAGCAGCGCTAAACCACAGCCCCTCCCAGGCTGTCCCAAGACGTCCGTGCGGCCTACTCCCACTTCAGCCATACAACACATGCAGACCCTGGGGGGAGCAACGTTCAAGATGGAAGGTCCCACTTGCACGGCCTGTGTGTCTCTTCCACTGCTCAGAAGCTGCTGAGGCACAGGCTGAGTGTCCACATTCACCCTGAGGCCTGAAGGCCAAACGGTCATTACCCCAGGGCGAAGTGGGTTGGATGTGGCTCCTTGGCGGCTCGCCCAGCAGCCCTGCTGCTGGCCTTGCCTTCGCTGCTGGCAAACCTCTGGGAGGAAAAAGAGCGTCTCTGGCAAGAATCAAAAAGTGCTTGCCATCCCCTGGCTAGGAGCGCCTCCTACACCCCTCTTTGTGCGGCAAACACACACATCAACAACTACCCTCCAAGGAAGCTGCAGCTTTCCAGCCAGAAAGGCCTGCAGCCCTTGCCGTGAAACCACAGTCAACAGGCTGTTGGACTGGGCCAAGTGCCTTGTAGGAGGCCTTGGACGCGCAGGGCTGCACTGTTTTCCGTTGGGGCACACCGTTGGGGAGAAGGCTCTGGCCTAGCCATCAGCGCACACCCTCCTAGCCAGAGGCCCTTGGGATCCACTGGGTGGGCAGGCTGAAGGCGCGAGCAGGGCTTTGGTGCTTGCAGAGTCAATTTGGGCCCTGCTTTGGAAGGGTTTCAGGGACCCAGTTCTAGGGAGGCTTAGCTTCCCTGCTGTGGCACACCCAGGTCAGGTAGCCCAGCTGCCACCCTAAAGGCTCCCTGCTTTGCCCTCACCCTGGGGTCTCCCACGTGGGTTCTGTCTCCCCAAGCACAACCTCAATGTGGATCCAGTCTGGACAGAAAAGCACACAATATCCCAGAGCACTCCAGGGCCTCAGTGGCTCAAAGGGGCATCAAGGCCTACCTAGGGGGCCTCTCTTCCCTAGGCCATACCCAGCCTGCACACTCTCTGTGGAGCAAGCTTCATTCCTGGAAGGGCCCAGGGGGTGGGCATGAGGGTCTCTTCGGGGCTCGGAACGTGCGGATAACAGAGGCTGTGGGACAACAGCAACATGAGACCCTGACAGGAGAGCTGTCGTTTCCCCTTTGGGAAGCAGGAAGCTTGCGGCCCGCAGGCTGCGTGCCAATCCCCCTTGCTGCCTGGCTTTTGTTCACCGCTGGCTAGCGCTTCTGCAGCAGGTGAGCGTCTTGCCTAGAAACCGGGCGCTTGCCGTCCCTTGCTGGGAGCTCATGGCCCCACACACGTCCCTAGAGGGTGATGGCAACTTGGCTGAGAGCCAGCAGGTGAGCTGTAGTTCTCCACGCGGAGAGGCCTGCCGCGGGTTTTGAGAATCCTGAGTCAGGGCTGTGCTTCAAGCGGAGGGTGAGTTCCGAGGCTGGAGGAGGCTCGGAGTCACACTGGTTCCCAAGGGGGAACACTCATTGCCAAAAGTCTCTCCCGTGGCTCCAGTGCCCCCTTCCTGGGCCAGGGGCCCTTGGAAACCCCTCTGAATGGAAAGCCCAGCTCATCATCTGCCGGCCTCTCCTGCTGGCAGCGCTCGCGTTCGGCAGCCTTCAAACTGCTTCAGGAAGGCAGTTCCTTGGAGTCGGAGACTGGCAGGCTGGGCAGCCTAAGGGTGAGGCGTGCAGCTGCGTGAGGAAAGCCCTGGGCTTAGCATTCACCCTGGGACGTCGTGCCTGTGTTCTGGGTACCTCGGAGAGAACCTCCACTCACTCTCCAAGCTGAGATCAACAGGCAGGAGTTCCCTGAGCAGCGCTAAACCACAGCCCCTCCCAGGCTGTCCCAAGACGTCCGTGCAGCCTACTCCCACTTCAGCCATACAACACATGCAGACCCTGGGGGGAGCAACGTTCAAGATGGAAGGTCCCACTTGCACGGCCTGTGTGTCTCTTCCACTGCTCAGAAGCTGCTGAGGCACAGGCTGAGTGTCCACATTCACCCTGAGGCCTGAAGGCCAAACGGTCATTACCCCACGGTGAAGTGGGTTGGATGTGGCTCCTTGGTGGCTTGCCCAGCAGCCCTGCTGCTGGCCTTGCCTTCGCTGCTGGCAAACCTCTGGGAGGAAAAAGAGCGTCTCTGGCAAGAATCAAAAAGTGCTTGCCATCCCCTGGCTAGGAGCGCCTCCTACACCCCTCTTTGTGCGGCGAGCACACACATCAACTACTACCCTCCAAGGAAGCTGCAGCTTTCCAGCCAGAAAGGCCTGCAGCCCTTGCAGTGAAACCGCAGTCAACAGGCTGTTGGACTGGGCCTAGTGCCTTGTAGGAGGCCTTGGACGCGCAGGGCTGCACTGTTTTCCGTTGGGGCACACCGTTGGGGAGAAGGCTCTGGCCTAGCCATCAGCGCACACCCTCCTAGCCAAAGGCCCTTGGGATCCACTGGGTGGGCAGGCTGAAGGCGCGAGGAGGGCTTTGGTGCTTGCAGAGTCAATTTGGGCCCTGCTTTGGAAGGGTTTCAGGGACCCAGTTCTAGGGAGGCTTAGCTTCCCTGCTGTGGCACACCCAGGTCAGGTAGCCCAGCTGCCACCCTAAAGGCTCCCTGCTTTGCCCTCACCCTGGGGTCTCCCACGTGGGTTCTGTCTCCCCAAGCACAACCTCAATGTGGATCCAGTCTGGACAGAAAAGCACACAATATCCCAGAGCACTCCAGGGCCTCAGCGGCTCAAAGGGGCATCAAGGCCTACCTAGGGGGCCTCTCTTCCCTAGGCCATACCCAGCCTGCACACTCTCTGTGGAGCAAGCTTCATTCCTGGAAGGGCCCAGGGGGTGGGCATGAGGGTCTCTTCGGGGCTCGGAACGTGCGGATAACAGAGGCTGTGGGACAACAGCAACATGAGACCCTGACAGGAGAGCTGTCGTTTCCCCTTTGGGAAGCAGGATGCTTGCGGCCCCCAGGCTGCGTGCCAATCCCCCTGGCTGCCTGGCTTCTGTTCACCGCTGGCTAGCACTTCTGCAGCAGGTGAGCGTCTTGCCTAGAAACCGGGCGCTTGCCGTCCCTTGCTGGGAGCTCATGGCCCCACACACGTCCCTAGAGGGTGATGGCAACTTGGCTGAGAGCCACCAGGTGAGCTGTAGTTCTCCATGCGGAGAGGCCTGCCGCAGGTTTCGAGAATCCTGAGTCAGGGCTGTGCTTCAAGCGGAGGGTGAGTTCCGAGGCTGGAGGAGGCTCGGAGTCACACTGGTTCCCAAGGGGGAACACTCATTGCCAAAAGTCTCTCCCGTGGCTCCAGTGCCCCCTTCCTGGGCCAGGGGCCCTTGGAAACCCCTCTGAATGGAAAGCCCAGCTCATCATCTGCCGGCCTCTCCTGCTGGCAGCGCTCGCGTTCGGCAGCCTTCAAACTGCTTCAGGAAGGCAGTTCCTTGGAGTCGGAGACTGGCAGGCTGGGCAGCCTGAGGGTGAGGCGTGCAGCTGCGTGAGGAAAGCCCTGGGCTTAGCATTCACCCTGGGACGTCGTGCCTGGGTTCTGGGTACCTCGGAGAGAACCTCCACTCACTCTCCAAGCTGAGATCAACAGGCAGGAGTTCCCTGAGCAGCGCTAAACCACAGCCCCTCCCAGGCTGTCCCAAGACGTCCGTGCGGCCTACTCCCACTTCAGCCATACAACACATGCAGACCCTGGGGGGAGCAACGTTCAAGATGGAAGATCCCACTTGCACGGCCTGTGTGTCTCTTCCACTGCTCAGAAGCTGCTGAGGCACAGGCTGAGTGTCCACATTCACCCTGAGGCCTGAAGGCCAAACGGTCATTACCCCACGGTGAAGTGGGTTGGATGTGGCTCCTTGGTAGCTCTCCCAGCAGCCCTGCTGCTGGCCTTGCCTTCGCTGCTGGCAAACCTCTGGGAGGAAAAAGAGCGTCTCTGGCAAGAATCAAAAAGTGCTTGCCATCCCCTGGCTAGGAGCGCCTCCTACACCCCTCTTTGTGCGGCGAGCACACACATCAACTACTACCCTCCAAGGAAGCTGCAGCTTTCCAGCCAGAAAGGCCTGCAGCCCTTGCCGTGAAACCACAGTCAACAGGCTGTTGGACTGGGCCAAGTGCCTTGTAGGAGGCCTTGGACGCGCAGGGCTGCACTGTTTTCCGTTGGGGCACACCGTTGGGGAGAAGGCTCTGGCCTAGCCATCAGCGCACACCCTCCTAGCCAGAGGCCCTTGGGATCCACTGGGTGGGCAGGCTGAAGGTGTGAGCAGGGCTTTGGTGCTTGCAGAGTCAATTTGGGCCCTGCTTTGGAAGGGTTTCAGGGACCCAGTTCTAGGGAGGCTTAGCTTCCCTGCTGTGGCACACCCAGGTCAGGTAGCCCAGCTGCCACCCTAAAGGCTCCCTGCTTTGCCCTCACCCTGGGGTCTCCCACGTGGGTTCTGTCTCCCCAAGCACAACCTCAATGTGGATCCAGTCTGGACAGAAAAGCACACAATATCCCAGAGCACTCCAGGGCCTCAGCGGCTCAAAGGGGCATCAAGGCCTACCTAGGGGGCCTCTCTTCCCTAGGCCATATCCAGCCTGCACACTCTGTGGAGCAAGCTTCATTCCTAGAAGGGCCAAGGGGGTGGGCATGAGGGTCTCTTCGGGGCTCGGAATGTGCGGCTAACGGAGGATGTGGGACAACAGCAACATGAGACCCTGACAGGAGAGCTGTCATATCCCCTTTGGGAAGCAGGATGCTTGCGGCCCCCAGGCTGCGTGCCAATCCCCCTTGCTGCCTGGCTTCTGTTCACTGCTGGCTAGCGCTTCTGCAGCAGGTGAGCATCTTGCCTAGAAACCGGGCGCTTGCCGTCCCTTGCTGGGAGCTCATGGCCCCACACACGTCCCTAGAGGGTGATGGCAATTTGGCTGAGAGCCACCAGGTGAGCTGTAGTTCTCCATGCGGAGAGGCCTGCCGCGGGTTTCGAGAATCCTGAGTCAGGGCTGTGCTTCAAGCGGAGGGTGAGTTCCGAGGCTGGAGGAGGCTCGGAGTCACACTGGTTCCCAAGGGGGAATACTCATTGCCAAAAGTCTCTCCCGTGGCTCCAGTGCCCCCTTCCTGGGCCAGGGGCCCTTGGAAACCCCTCTGAATGGAAAGCCCAGCTCATCATCTGCCGGCCTCTCCTGCTGGCAGCGCTCGCGTTCGGCAGCCTTCAAACTGCTTCAGGAAGGCAGTTCCTTGGAGTGGGAGACTGGCAGGCTGGGCAGCCTGAGGGTGAGGCGTGCAGCTGCGTGAGGAAAGCCCTGGGCTTAGCATTCACCCTGGGACGTCGTGCCTGGGTTCTGGGTACCTCGGAGAGAACCTCCACTCACTCTCCAAGCTGAGATCAACAGGCAGGAGTTCCCTGAGCAGCGCTAAACCACAGCCCCTCCCAGGCTGTCCCAAGACGTCCGTGCGGCCTACTCCCACTTCAGCCATACAACACATGCAGACCCTGGGGGGAGCAACGTTCAAGATGGAAGGTCCCACTTGCACGGCCTGTGTGTCTCTTCCACTGCTCAGAAGCTGCTGAGGCACAGGCTGAGTGTCCACATTCACCCTGAGGCCTGAAGGCCAAACGGTCATTACCCCAGGGCGAAGTGGGTTGGATGTGGCTCCTTGGCGGCTCGCCCAGCAGCCCTGCTGCTGGCCTTGCCTTCGCTGCTGGCAAACCTCTGGGAGGAAAAAGAGCGTCTCTGGCAAGAATCAAAAAGTGCTTGCCATCCCCTGGCTAGGAGCGCCTCCTACACCCCTCTTTGTGCGGCGAGCACACACATCAACTACTACCCTCCAAGTAAGCTGCAGCTTTCCAGCCAGAAAGGCCTGCAGCCCTTGCCGTGAAACCACAGTCAAGAGGCTGTTGGACTGGGCCAAGTGCCTTGTAGGAGGCCTTGGACGCGCAGGGCTGCACTGTTTTCCGTTGGGGCACACCGTTGGGGAGAAGGCTCTGGCCTAGCCATCAGCGCACACCCTCCTAGCCAGAGGCCCTTGGGATCCACTGGGTGGGCAGGCTGAAGGCGCGAGCAGGGCTTTGGTGCTTGCAGAGTCAATTTGGGCCCTGCTTTGGAAGGGTTTCAGGGACCCAGTTCTAGGGATGCTTAGCTTCCCTGCTGTGGCACGCCCAGGTCAGGTAGCCCAGCTGCCACCCTAAAGGATCCCTGCTTTGCCCTCACCCTGGGGTCTCCCACGTGGGTTCTGTCTCCCCAAGCACAACCTCAATGTGGATCCAGTCTGGACAGAAAAGCACACAATATCCCAGAGCACTCCAGGGCCTCAGCGGCTCAAAGGGGCATCAAGGCCTACCTAGGGGGCCTCTCTTCCCTAGGCCATACCCAGCCTGCACACTCTCTGTGGAGCAAGCTTCATTCCTGGAAGGGCCAAGGGGGTGGGCAAGAGGGTCTCTTCGGCGCTCGGAACGTGCGGCTAACGGAGGCTGTGGGACAACAGCAACATGAGACCCTGACAGGAGAGCTGTCGTTTCCCCTTTGGGAAGCAGGATGCTTGCGGCCCCCAGGCTGCGTGCCAATCCCCCTTGCTGCCTGGCTTCTGTTCACTGCTGGCTAGCGCTTCTGCAGCAGGTGAGCGTCTTGCCTAGAAACCGGGCGCTTGCCGTCCCTTGCTGGGAGCTCATGGCTCCACACACGTCCCTAGAGGGTGATGGCAACTTGGCTGAGAGCCAGCAGGTGAGCTGTAGATCTCCATGCGGAGAGGCCTGCCGCGGGTTTCGAGAATCCTGAGTCAGGGCTGTGCTTCAAGCGGAGGGTGAGTTCCGAGGCTGGAGGAGGCTCGGAGTCACACTGGTTCCCAAGGGGGAACACTCATTGCCAAAAGTCTCTCCCGTGGCTCCAGTGCCCCCTTCCTGGGCCAGGGGCCCTTGGAAACCCCTCTGAATGGAAAGCCCAGCTCATCATCTGCCGGCCTCTCCTGCTGGCAGCGCTCGCGTTCGGCAGCCTTCAAACTGCTTCAGGAAGGCAGTTCCTTGGAGTCGGAGACTGGCAGGCTGGGCAGCCTGAGGGTGAGGCGTGCAGCTGCGTGAGGAAAGCCCTGGGCTTAGCATTCACCCTGGGACGTCGTGCCTGGGTTCTGGGTACCTCGGAGAGAACCTCCACTCACTCTCCAAGCTGAGATCAACAGGCAGGAGTTCCCTGAGCAGCGCTAAACCACAGCCCCTCCCAGGCTGTCCCAAGACGTCCGTGCGGCCTACTCCCACTTCAGCCATACAACACATGCAGACCCTGGGGGGAGCAACGTTCAAGATGGAAGGTCCCACTTGCACGGCCTGTGTGTCTCTTCCACTGCTCAGAAGCTGCTGAGGCACAGGCTGAGTGTCCACATTCACCCTGAGGCCTGAAGGCCAAACGGTCATTACCCCAGGGTGAAGTGGGTTGGATGTGGCTCCTTGGCGGCTCGCCCAGCAGCCCTGCTGCTGGCCTTGCCTTCGCTGCTGGCAAACCTCTGGGAGGAAAAAGAGCGTCTCTGGCAAGAATCAAAAAGTGCTTGCCATCCCCTGGCTAGGAGCGCCTCCTACACCCCTCTTTGTGCGGCGAGCACACACATCAACTACTACCCTCCAAGGAAGCTGCAGCTTTCCAGCCAGAAAGGCCTGCAGCCCTTGCCGTGAAACCACAGTCAACAGGCTGTTGGACTGGGCCAAGTGCCTTGTAGGAGGCCTTGGACGCGCAGGGCTGCACTGTTTTCCGTTGGGGCACACCGTTGGGGAGAAGGCTCTGGCCTAGCCATCAGCGCACACCCTCCTAGCCAGAGGCCCTTGGGATCCACTGGGTGGGCAGGCTGAAGGCGCGAGCAGGGCTTTGGTGCTTGCAGAGTCAATTTGGGCCCTGCTTTGGAAGGGTTTCAGGGACCCAGTTCGAGGGAGGCTTAGCTTCCCTGCTGTGGCACACCCAGGTCAGGTAGCCCAGCTGCCACCCTAAAGGCTCCCTGCTTTGCCCTCACCCTGGGGTCTCCCACGTGGGTTCTGTCTCCCCAAGCACAACCTCAATGTGGATCCAGTCTGGACAGAAAAGCACACAATATCCCAGAGCACTCCAGGGCCTCAGCGGCTCAAAGGGGCATCAAGGCCTACCTAGGGGGCCTCTCTTCCCTAGGCCATACCCAGCCTGCACACTCTCTGTGGAGCAAGCTTCATTCCTAGAAGGGCCCAGGGGGTGGGCATGAGGGTCTCTTCGGGGCTCAGAACGTGCGGCTAACGGAGGCTGTGGGACAACAGCAACATGAGACCCTGACAGGAGAGCTGTCGTTTCCCCTTTGGGAAGCAGGATGCTTGCGGCCCCCAGGCTGCGTGCCAATCCCCCTTGCTGCCTGGCTTCTGTTCACTGCTGGCTAGCGCTTCTGCAGCAGGTGAGCGTCTTGCCTAGAAACCGGGCGCTTGCCGTCCCTTGCTGGGAGCTCATGGCTCCACACACGTCCCTAGAGGGTGATGGCAACTTGGCTGAGAGCCAGCAGGTGAGCTGTAGATCTCCATGCGGAGAGGCCTGCCGTGGGTTTCGAGAATCCTGAGTCAGGGCTGTGCTTCAAGCGGAGGGTGAGTTCCGAGGCTGGAGGAGGCTCGGAGTCACACTGGTTCCCAAGGGGGAACACTCATTGCCAAAAGTCTCTCCCGTGGCTCCAGTGCCCCCTTCCTGGGCCAGGGGCCCTTGGAAACCCCTCTGAATGGAAAGCCCAGCTCATCATCTGCCGGCCTCTCCTGCTGGCAGCGCTCGCGTTCGGCAGCCTTCAAACTGCTTCAGGAAGGCAGTTCCTTGGAGTGGGAGACTGGCAGGCTGGGCAGCCTGAGGGTGAGGCGTGCAGCTGCGTGAGGAAAGCCCTGGGCTTAGCATTCACCCTGGGACGTCGTGCCTGGGTTCTGGGTACCTCGGAGAGAACCTCCACTCACTCTCCAAGCTGAGATCAACAGGCAGGAGTTCCCTGAGCAGCGCTAAACCACAGCCCCTCCCAGGCTGTCCCAAGACGTCCGTGCGGCCTACTCCCACTTCAGCCATACAACACATGCAGACCCTGGGGGGAGCAACGTTCAAGATGGAAGGTCCCACTTGCACGGCCTGTGTGTCTCTTCCACTGCTCAGAAGCTGCTGAGGCACAGGCTGAGTGTCCACATTCACCCTGAGGCCTGAAGGCCAAACGGTCATTACCCCAGGGTGAAGTGGGTTGGATGTGGCTCCTTGGCGGCTCGCCCAGCAGCCCTGCTGCTGGCCTTGCCTTCGCTGCTGGCAAACCTCTGGGAGGAAAAAGAGCGTCTCTGGCAAGAATCAAAAAGTGCTTGCCATCCCCTGGCTAGGAGCGCCTCCTACACCCCTCTTTGTGCGGCGAGCACACACATCAACTACTACCCTCCAAGGAAGCTGCAGCTTTCCAGCCAGAAAGGCCTGCAGCCCTTGCCGTGAAACCACAGTCAACAGGCTGTTGGACTGGGCCAAGTGCCTTGTAGGAGGCCTTGGACGCGCAGGGCTGCACTGTTTTCCGTTGGGGCACACCGTTGGGGAGAAGGCTCTGGCCTAGCCATCAGCGCACACCCTCCTAGCCAGAGGCCCTTGGGATCCACTGGGTGGGCAGGCTGAAGGCGCGAGCAGGGCTTTGGTGCTTGCAGAGTCAATTTGGGCCCTGCTTTGGAAGGGTTTCAGGGACCCAGTTCGAGGGAGGCTTAGCTTCCCTGCTGTGGCACACCCAGGTCAGGTAGCCCAGCTGCCACCCTAAAGGCTCCCTGCTTTGCCCTCACCCTGGGGTCTCCCACGTGGGTTCTGTCTCCCCAAGCACAACCTCAATGTGGATCCAGTCTGGACAGAAAAGCACACAATATCCCAGAGCACTCCAGGGCCTCAGCGGCTCAAAGGGGCATCAAGGCCTACCTAGGGGGCCTCTCTTCCCTAGGCCATACCCAGCCTGCACACTCTCTGTGGAGCAAGCTTCATTCCTAGAAGGGCCCAGGGGGTGGGCATGAGGGTCTCTTCGGGGCTCAGAACGTGCGGCTAACGGAGGCTGTGGGACAACAGCAACATGAGACCCTGACAGGAGAGCTGTCGTTTCCCCTTTGGGAAGCAGGATGCTTGCGGCCCCCAGGCTGCGTGCCAATCCCCCTTGCGGCCTGGCTTCTGTTCACTGCTGGCTAGCGCTTCTGCAGCAGGTGAGCATCTTGCCTAGAAACCGGGTGCTTGCCGTCCCTTGCTGGGAGCTCATGGCCCCACACACGTCCCTAGAGGGTGATGGCAACTTGGCTGAGAGCCACCAGGTGAGCTGTAGTTCTCCATGCGGAGAGGCCTGCCGCGGGTTTCGAGAATCCTGAGTCAGGGCTGTGCTTCAAGCGGAGGGTGAGTTCCGAGGCTGGAGGAGGCTCGGAGTCACACTGGTTCCCAAGGGGGAACACTCATTGCCAAAAGTCTCTCCCGTGGCTCCAGTGCCCCCTTCCTGGGCCAGGGGCCCTTGGAAACCCCTCTGAATGGAAAGCCCAGCTCATCATCTGCCGGCCTCTCCTGCTGGCAGCGCTCGCGTTCGGCAGCCTTCAAACTGCTTCAGGAAGGCAGTTCCTTGGAGTCGGAGACTGGCAGGCTGGGCAGCCTGAGGGTGAGGCATGCAGCTGCGTGAGGAAAGCCCTGGGCTTAGCATTCACCCTGGGACGTCGTGCCTGGGTTCTGGGTACCTCGGAGAGAACCTCCACTCACTCTCCAAGCTGCGATCAACAGGCAGGAGTTCCCTGAGCAGCGCTAAACCACAGCCCCTCCCAGGCTGTCCCAAGACGTCCGTGCGGCCTACTCCCACTTCAGCCATACAACACATGCAGACCCTGGGGGGAGCAACGTTCAAGATGGAAGGTCCCACTTGCACGGCCTGTGTGTCTCTTCCACTGCTCAGAAGCTGCTGAGGCACAGGCTGAGTGTCCACATTCACCCTGAGGCCTGAAGGCCAAACGGTCATTACCCCAGGGCGAAGTGGGTTGGATGTGGCTCCTTGGCAGCTCGCCCAGCAGCCCTGCTGCTGGCCTTGCCTTCGCTGCTGGCAAACCTCTGGGAGGAAAAAGAGCGTCTCTGGCAAGAATCAAAAAGTGCTTGCCATCCCCTGGCTAGGAGCGCCTCCTACACCCCTCTTTGTGCGGCGAGCACACACATCGACTACTACCCTCCAAGGAAGCTGCAGCTTTCCAGCCAGAAAGGCCTGCAGCCCTTGCCGTGAAACCACAGTCAACAGGCTGTTGGACTGGGCCAAGTGCCTTGTAGGAGGCCTTGGACGCGCAGGGCTGCACTGTTTTCCGTTGGGGCACACCGTTGGGGAGAAGGCTCTGGCCTAGCCATCAGCGCACACCCTCCTAGCCAGAGGCCCTTGGGGTCCACTGGGTGGGCAGGCTGAAGGCGCGAGCAGGGCTTTGGTGCTTGCAGAGTCAATTTGGGCCCTGCTTTGGAAGGGTTTCAGGGACCCAGTTCTAGGGAGGCTTAGCTTCCCTGCTGTGGCACACCCAGGTCAGGTAGCCCAGCTGCCACCCTAAAGGCTCCCTGCTTTGCCCTCACCCTGGGGTCTCCCACGTGGGTTCTGTCTCCCCAAGCACAACCTCAATGTGGATCCAGTCTGGACAGAAAAGCACACAATATCCCAGAGCACTCCAGGGCCTCAGCGGCTCAAAGGGGCATCAAGGCCTACCTAGGGGGCCTCTCTTCCCTAGGCCATACCCAGCCTGCACACTCTGTGGAGCAAGCTTCATTCCTAGAAGGGCCCAGGGGGTGGGCATGAGGGTCTCTTCGGGGCTCGGAACGTGCGGCTAACGGAGGCTGTGGGACAACAGCAACATGAGACCCTGACAGGAGAGCTGTCGTTTCCCCTTTGGGAAGCAGGATGCTTGCGGCCCCCAGGCTGCGTGCCAATCCCCCTTGCTGCCTGGCTTCTGTTCACTGCTGGCTAGCGCTTCTGCAGCAGGTGAGCGTCTTGCCTAGAAACCGGGCGCTTGCCGTCCCTTGCTGGGAGCTCATGGCCCCACACACGTCCCTAGAGGGTGATGGCAACTTGGCTGAGAGCCACCAGGTGAGCTGTAGTTCTCCATGCAGAGAGGCCTGCCGCGGGTTTCGAGAATCCTGAGTCAGGGCTGTGCTTCAAGCGGAGGGTGAGTTCCGAGGCTGGAGGAGGCTTGGAGTCACACTGGTTCCCAAGGGGGAACACTCATTGCCAAAAGTCTCTCCCGTGGCTCCAGTGCCCCCTTCCTGGGCCAGGGGCCCTTGGAAACCCCTCTGAATGGAAAGCCCAGCTCATCATCTGCCGGCCTCTCCTGCTGGCAGCGCTCGCGTTCGGCAGCCTTCAAACTGCTTCAGGAAGGCAGTTCCTTGGAGTCGGAGACTGGCAGGCTGGGCAGCCTGAGGGTGAGGCGTGCAGCTGCGTGAGGAAAGCCCTGGGCTTAGCATTCACCCTGGGACGTCGTGCCTGGGTTCTGGGTACCTCGGAGAGAACCTCCACTCACTCTCCAAGCTGAGATCAACAGGCAGGAGTTCCCTGAGCAGCGCTAAACCACAGCCCCTCCCAGGCTGTCCCAAGACGTCCGTGCGGCCTACTCCCACTTCAGCCATACAACACATGCAGACCCTGGGGGGAGCAACGTTCAAGATGGAAGGTCCCACTTGCACGGCCTGTGTGTCTCTTCCACTGCTCAGAAGCTGCTGAGGCACAGGCTGAGTGTCCACATTCACCCTGAGGCCTGAAGGCCAAACGGTCATTACCCCAGGGCGAAGTGGGTTGGATGTGGCTCCTTGGCGGCTCGCCCAGCAGCCCTGCTGCTGGCCTTGCCTTCGCTGCTGGCAAACCTCTGGGAGGAAAAAGAGCGTCTCTGGCAAGAATCAAAAAGTGCTTGCCATCCCCTGGCTAGGAGCGCCTCCTACACCCCTCTTTGTGCGGCGAGCACACACATCAACTACTACCCTCCAAGGAAGCTGCAGCTTTCCAGCCAGAAAGGCCTGCAGCCCTTGCCGTGAAACCACAGTCAACAGGCTGTTGGACTGGGCCAAGTGCCTTGTAGGAGGCCTTGGACGCGCAGGGCTGCACTGTTTTCCGTTGGGGCACACCGTTGGGGAGAAGGCTCTGGCCTAGCCATCAGCGCACACCCTCCTAGCCAGAGGCCCTTGGGGTCCACTGGGTGGGCAGGCTGAAGGCGCGAGCAGGGCTTTGGTGCTTGCAGAGTCAATTTGGGCCCTGCTTTGGAAGGGTTTCAGGGACCCAGTTCGAGGGAGGCTTAGCTTCCCTGCTGTGGCACACCCAGGTCAGGTAGCCCAGCTGCCACCCTAAAGGCTCCCTGCTTTGCCCTCACCCTGGGGTCTCCCACGTGGGTTCTGTCTCCCCAAGCACAACCTCAATGTGGATCCAGTCTGGACAGAAAAGCACACAATATCCCAGAGCACTCCAGGGCCTCAGCGGCTCAAAGGGGCATCAAGGCCTACCTAGGGGGCCTCTCTTCCCTAGGCCATACCCAGCCTGCACACTCTCTGTGGAGCAAGCTTCATTCCTGGAAGGGCCCAGGGGGTGGGCATGAGGGTCTCTTCGGGGCTCGGAACGTGCGGATAACAGAGGCTGTGGGACAACAGCAACATGAGACCCTGACAGGAGAGCTGTCGTTTCCCCTTTGGGAAGCAGGATGCTTGCGGCCCCCAGGCTGCGTGCCAATCCCCCTTGCTGCCTGGCTTCTGTTCACTGCTGGCTAGCGCTTCTGCAGCAGGTGAGCGTCTTGCCTAGAAACCGGGCGCTTGCCGTCCCTTGCTGGGAGCTCATGGCCCCACACACGTCCCTAGAGGGTGATGGCAACTTGGCTGAGAGCCACCAGGTGAGCTGTAGTTCTCCATGCAGAGAGGCCTGCTGCGGGTTTCGAGAATCCTGAGTCAGGGCTGTGCTTCAAGCGGAGGGTGAGTTCCGAGGCTGGAGGAGGCTTGGAGTCACACTGGTTCCCAAGGGGGAACACTCATTGCCAAAAGTCTCTCCCGTGGCTCCAGTGCCCCCTTCCTGGGCCAGGGGCCCTTGGAAACCCCTCTGAATGGAAAGCCCAGCTCATCATCTGCCGGCCTCTCCTGCTGGCAGCGCTCGCGTTCGGCAGCCTTCAAACTGCTTCAGGAAGGCAGTTCCTTGGAGTGGGAGACTGGCAGGCTGGGCAGCCTGAGGGTGAGGCGTGCAGCTGCGTGAGGAAAGCCCTGGGCTTAGCATTCACCCTGGGACGTCGTGCCTGGGTTCTGGGTACCTCGGAGAGAACCTCCACTCACTCTCCAAGCTGAGATCAACAGGCAGGAGTTACCTGAGCAGCGCTAAACCACAGCCCCTCCCAGGCTGTCCCAAGACGTCCGTGCGGCCTACTCCCACTTCAGCCATACAACACATGCAGACCCTGGGGGGAGCAACGTTCAAGATGGAAGGTCCCACTTGCACGGCCTGTGTGTCTCTTCCACTGCTCAGAAGCTGCTGAGGCACAGGCTGAGTGTCCACGTTCACCCTGAGGCCTGAAGGCCAAACGGTCATTACCCCAGGGCGAAGTGGGTTGGATGTGGCTCCTTGGCGGCTCGCCCAGCAGCCCTGCTGCTGGCCTTGCCTTCGCTGCTGGCAAACCTCTGGGAGGAAAAAGAGCGTCTCTGGCAAGAATCAAAAAGTGCTTGCCATCCCCTGGCTAGGAGCGCCTCCTACACCCCTCTTTGTGTGGCGAGCACACACATCAACTACTACCCTCCAAGGAAGCTGCAGCTTTCCAGCCAGAAAGGCCTGCAGCCCTTGCCATGAAACCACAGTCAACAGGCTGTTGGACTGGGCCAAGTGCCTTGTAGGAGGCCTTGGACGCGCAGGGCTGCACTGTTTTCCATTGGGGCACACCGTTGGGGAGAAGGCTCTGGCCTAGCCATCAGCGCACACCCTCCTAGCCAGAGGCCCTTGGGGTCCACTGGGTGGGCAGGCTGAAGGCGCGAGCAGGGCTTTGGTGCTTGCAGAGTCAATTTGGGCCCTGCTTTGGAAGGGTTTCAGGGACCCAGTTCTAGGGAGGCTTAGCTTCCCTGCTGTGGCACACCCAGGTCAGGTAGCCCAGCTGCCACCCTAAAGGCTCCCTGCTTTGCCCTCACCCTGGGGTCTCCCACGTGGGTTCTGTCTCCCCAAGCACAACCTCAATGTGGATCCAGTCTGGACAGAAAAGCACACAATATCCCAGAGCACTCCAGGGCCTCAGCGGCTCAAAGGGGCATCAAGGCCTACCTAGGGGGCCTCTCTTCCCTAGGCCATACCCAGCCTGCACACTCTCTGTGGAGCAAGCTTCATTCCTGGAAGGGCCCAGGGGGTGGGCATGAGGGTCTCTTCGGGGCTCGGAATGTGCAGATAACAGAGGCTGTGGGACAACAGCAACATGGGACCCTGACAGGAGAGCTGTCGTTTCCCCTTTGGGAAGCAGGATGCTTGCGGCCCCCAGGCTGCGTGCCAATCCCCCTTGCTGCCTGGCTTCTGTTCACTGCTGGCTAGCGCTTCTGCAGCAGGTGAGCGTCTTGCCTAGAAACCGGGCGCTTGCCGTCCCTTGCTGGGAGCTCATGGCCCCACACACGTCCCTAGAGGGTGATGGCAACTTGGCTGAGAGCCACCAGGTGAGCTGTAGTTCTCCACGCGGAGAGGCCTGCCGCGGGTTTCGAGAATCCTGAGTCAGGGCTGTGCTTCAAGCGGAGGGTGAGTTCCGAGGCTGGAGGAGGCTCGGAGTCACACTGGTTCCCAAGGGGGAACACTCATTGCCAAAAGTCTCTCCCGTGGCTCCAGTGCCCCCTTCCTGGGCCAGGGGCCCTTGGAAACCCCTCTGAATGGAAAGCCCAGCTCATCATCTGCCGGCCTCTCCTGCTGGCAGCGCTCGCGTTCGGCAGCCTTCAAACTGCTTCAGGAAGGCAGTTCCTTGGAGTCGGAGACTGGCAGGCTGGGCAGCCTGAGGGTGAGGCGTGCAGCTGCGTGAGGAAAGCCCTGGGCTTAGCATTCACCCTGGGACGTCGTGCCTGGGTTCTGGGTACCTCGGAGAGAACCTCCACTCACTCTCCAAGCTGAGATCAACAGGCAGGAGTTCCCTGAGCAGCGCTAAACCACAGCCCCTCCCAGGCTGTCCCAAGACGTCCGTGCGGCCTACTCCCACTTCAGCCATACAACACATGCAGACCCTGGGGGGAGCAACGTTCAAGATGGAAGGTCCCACTTGCACGGCCTGTGTGTCTCTTCCACTGCTCAGAAGCTGCTGAGGCACAGGCTGAGTGTCCACATTCACCCTGAGGCCTGAAGGCCAAACGGTCATTACCCCAGGGCGAAGTGGGTTGGATGTGGCTCCTTGGCGGCTCGCCCAGCAGCCCTGCTGCTGGCCTTGCCTTCGCTGCTGGCAAACCTCTGGGAGGAAAAAGAGCGTCTCTGGCAAGAATCAAAAAGTGCTTGCCATCCCCTGGCTAGGAGCGCCTCCTACACCCCTCTTTGTGCGGCGAGCACACACATCAACTACTACCCTCCAAGGAAGCTGCAGCTTTCCAGCCAGAAAGGCCTGCAGCCCTTGCCGTGAAACCACAGTCAACAGGCTGTTGGACTGGGCCAAGTGCCTTGTAGGAGGCCTTGGACGCGCAGGGCTGCACTGTTTTCCGTTGGGGCACACCGTTGGGGAGAAGGCTCTGGCCTAGCCATCAGCGCACACCCTCCTAGCCAGAGGCCCTTGGGGTCCACTGGGTGGGCAGGCTGAAGGCGCGAGCAGGGCTTTGGTGCTTGCAGAGTCAATTTGGGCCCTGCTTTGGAAGGGTTTCAGGGACCCAGTTCTAGGGAGGCTTAGCTTCCCTGCTGTGGCACACCCAGGTCAGGTAGCCCAGCTGCCACCCTAAAGGCTCCCTGCTTTGCCCTCACCCTGGGGTCTCCCACGTGGGTTCTGTCTCCCCAAGCACAACCTCAATGTGGATCCAGTCTGGACAGAAAAGCACACAATATCCCAGAGCACTCCAGGGCCTCAGCGGCTCAAAGGGGCATCAAGGCCTACCTAGGGGGCCTCTCTTCCCTAGGCCATACCCAGCCTGCACACTCTCTGTGGAGCAAGCTTCATTCCTGGAAGGGCCCAGGGGGTGGGCATGAGGGTCTCTTCGGGGCTCGGAATGTGCAGATAACAGAGGATGTGGGACAACAGCAACATGAGACCCTGACAGGAGAGCTGTCGTTTCCCCTTTGGGAAGCAGGATGCTTGCGGCCCCCAGGCTGCGTGCCAATCCCCCTTGCTGCCTGGCTTCTGTCCACTGCTGGCTAGCGCTTCTGCAGCAGGTGAGCGTCTTGCCTAGAAACCGGGCGCTTGCCGTCCCTTGCTGGGAGCTCATGGCCCCACACACGTCCCTAGAGGGTGATGGCAACTTGGCTGAGAGCCACCAGGTGAGCTGTAGTTCTCCATGCGGAGAGGCCTGCCGCGGGTTTCGAGAATCCTGAGTCAGGGCTGTGCTTCAAGCGGAGGGTGAGTTCCGAGGCTGGAGGAGGCTCGGAGTCACACTGGTTCCCAAGGGGGAACACTCATTGCCAAAAGTCTCTCCCGTGGCTCCAGTGCCCCCTTCCTGGGCCAGGGGCCCTTGGAAACCCCTCTGAATGGAAAGCCCAGCTCATCATCTGCCGGCCTCTCCTGCTGGCAGCGCTCGCGTTCGGCAGCCTTCAAACTGCTTCAGGAAGGCAGTTCCTTGGAGTCGGAGACTGGCAGGCTGGGCAGCCTGAGGGTGAGGCGTGCAGCTGCGTGAGGAAAGCCCTGGGCTTAGCATTCACCCTGGGACGTCGTGCCTGGGTTCTGGGTACCTCGGAGAGAACCTCCACTCACTCTCCAAGCTGAGATCAACAGGCAGGAGTTCCCTGAGCAGCGCTAAACCACAGCCCCTCCCAGGCTGTCCCAAGACGTCCGTGCGGCCTACTCCCACTTCAGCCATACAACACATGCAGACCCTGGGGGGAGCAACGTTCAAGATGGAAGGTCCCACTTGCACGGCCTGTGTGTCTCTTCCACTGCTCAGAAGCTGCTGAGGCACAGGCTGAGTGTCCACATTCACCCTGAGGCCTGAAGGCCAAACGGTCATTACCCCAGGGCGAAGTGGGTTGGATGTGGCTCCTTGGCGGCTCGCCCAGCAGCCCTGCTGCTGGCCTTGCCTTCGCTGCTGGCAAACCTCTGGGAGGAAAAAGAGCGTCTCTGGCAAGAATCAAAAAGTGCTTGCCATCCCCTGGCTAGGAGCGCCTCCTACACCCCTCTTTGTGCGGCGAGCACACACATCAACTACTACCCTCCAAGGAAGCTGCAGCTTTCCAGCCAGAAAGGCCTGCAGCCCTTGCCGTGAAACCACAGTCAACAGGCTGTTGGACTGGGCCAAGTGCCTTGTAGGAGGCCTTGGACGCGCAGGGCTGCACTGTTTTCCGTTGGGGCACACCGTTGGGGAGAAGGCTCTGGCCTAGCCATCAGCGCACACCCTCCTAGCCAGAGGCCCTTGGGGTCCACTGGGTGGGCAGGCTGAAGGCGCGAGCAGGGCTTTGGTGCTTGCAGAGTCAATTTGGGCCCTGCTTTGGAAGGGTTTCAGGGACCCAGTTCGAGGGAGGCTTAGCTTCCCTGCTGTGGCACACCCAGGTCAGGTAGCCCAGCTGCCACCCTAAAGGCTCCCTGCTTTGCCCTCACCCTGGGGTCTCCCACGTGGGTTCTGTCTCCCCAAGCACAACCTCAATGTGGATCCAGTCTGGACAGAAAAGCACACAATATCCCAGAGCACTCCAGGGCCTCAGCGGCTCAAAGGGGCATCAAGGCCTACCTAGGGGGCCTCTCTTCCCTAGGCCATACCCAGCCTGCACACTCTCTGTGGAGCAAGCTTCATTCCTGGAAGGGCCCAGGGGGTGGGCATGAGGGTCTCTTCGGGGCTCGGAATGTGCAGATAACAGAGGCTGTGGGACAACAGCAACATGAGACCCTGACAGGAGAGCTGTCGTTTCCCCTTTGGGAAGCAGGATGCTTGCGGCCCCCAGGCTGCGTGCCAATCCCCCTTGCTGCCTGGCTTCTGTTCACTGCTGGCTAGCGCTTCTGCAGCAGGTGAGCGTCTTGCCTAGAAACCGGGCGCTTGCCGTCCCTTGCTGGGAGCTCATGGCCCCACACACGTCCCTAGAGGGTGATGGCAACTTGGCTGAGAGCCACCAGGTGAGCTGTAGTTCTCCATGCGGAGAGGCCTGCCGCGGGTTTCGAGAATCCTGAGTCAGGGCTGTGCTTCAAGCGGAGGGTGAGTTCCGAGGCTGGAGGAGGCTCGGAGTCACACTGGTTCCCAAGGGGGAACACTCATTGCCAAAAGTCTCTCCCGTGGCTCCAGTGCCCCCTTCCTGGGCCAGGGGCCCTTGGAAACCCCTCTGAATGGAAAGCCCAGCTCATCATCTGCCGGCCTCTCCTGCTGGCAGCGCTCGCGTTCGGCAGCCTTCAAACTGCTTCAGGAAGGCAGTTCCTTGGAGTCGGAGACTGGCAGGCTGGGCAGCCTGAGGGTGAGGCGTGCAGCTGCGTGAGGAAAGCCCTGGGCTTAGCATTCACCCTGGGACGTCGTGCCTGGGTTCTGGGTACCTCGGAGAGAACCTCCACTCACTCTCCAAGCTGAGATCAACAGGCAGGAGTTCCCTGAGCAGCGCTAAACCACAGCCCCTCCCAGGCTGTCCCAAGACGTCCGTGCGGCCTACTCCCACTTCAGCCATACAACACATGCAGACCCTGGGGGGAGCAACGTTCAAGATGGAAGGTCCCACTTGCACGGCCTGTGTGTCTCTTCCACTGCTCAGAAGCTGCTGAGGCACAGGCTGAGTGTCCACATTCACCCTGAGGCCTGAAGGCCAAACGGTCATTACCCCAGGGCGAAGTGGGTTGGATGTGGCTCCTTGGCGGCTCGCCCAGCAGCCCTGCTGCTGGCCTTGCCTTCGCTGCTGGCAAACCTCTGGGAGGAAAAAGAGCGTCTCTGGCAAGAATCAAAAAGTGCTTGCCATCCCCTGGCTAGGAGCGCCTCCTACACCCCTCTTTGTGCGGCGAGCACACACATCAACTACTACCCTCCAAGGAAGCTGCAGCTTTCCAGCCAGAAAGGCCTGCAGCCCTTGCCGTGAAACCACAGTCAACAGGCTGTTGGACTGGGCCAAGTGCCTTGTAGGAGGCCTTGGACGCGCAGGGCTGCACTGTTTTCCGTTGGGGCACACCGTTGGGGAGAAGGCTCTGGCCTAGCCATCAGCGCACACCCTGCTAGCCAGAGGCCCTTGGGGTCCACTGGGTGGGCAGGCTGAAGGCGCGAGCAGGGCTTTGGTGCTTGCAGAGTCAATTTGGGCCCTGCTTTGGAAGGGTTTCAGGGACCCAGTTCGAGGGAGGCTTAGCTTCCCTGCTGTGGCACACCCAGGTCAGGTAGCCCAGCTGCCACCCTAAAGGCTCCCTGCTTTGCCCTCACCCTGGGGTCTCCCACGTGGGTTCTGTCTCCCCAAGCACAACCTCAATGTGGATCCAGTCTGGACAGAAAAGCACACAATATCCCAGAGCACTCCAGGGCCTCAGCGGCTCAAAGGGGCATCAAGGCCTACCTAGGGGGCCTCTCTTCCCTAGGCCATACCCAGCCTGCACACTCTCTGTGGAGCAAGCTTCATTCCTGGAAGGGCCCAGGGGGTGGGCATGAGGGTCTCTTCGCGGCTCGGAACGTGCGTTTAACAGAGGCTGTGGGACAACAGCAACATGAGACCCTGACAGGAGAGCTGTCGTTTCCCCTTTGGGAAGCAGGATGCTTGCAGCCCCCAGGCTGCGTGCCAATCCCCCTTGCTGCCTGGCTTCTGTTCACTGCTGGCTAGCGCTTCTGCAGCAGGTGAGCGTCTTGCCTAGAAACCGGGCGCTTGCCGTCCCTTGCTGGGAGCTCATGGCCCCACACACGTCCCTAGAGGGTGATGGCAACTTGGCTGAGAGCCACCAGGTGAGCTGTAGTTCTCCATGCGGAGAGGCCTGCCGCGGGTTTCGAGAATCCTGAGTCAGGGCTGTGCTTCAAGCGGAGGGTGAGTTCCGAGGCTGGAGGAGGCTTGGAGTCACACTGGTTCCCAAGGGGGAACACTCATTGCCAAAAGTCTCTCCCGTGGCTCCAGTGCCCCCTTCCTGGGCCAGGGGCCCTTGGAAACCCCTCTGAATGGAAAGCCCAGCTCATCATCTGCCGGCCTCTCCTGCTGGCAGCGCTCGCGTTCGGCAGCCTTCAAACTGCTTCAGGAAGGCAGTTCCTTGGAGTCGGAGACTGGCAGGCTGGGCAGCCTGAGGGTGAGGCGTGCAGCTGCGTGAGGAAAGCCCTGGGCTTAGCATTCACCCTGGGACGTCGTGCCTGGGTTCTGGGTACCTCGGAGAGAACCTCCACTCACTCTCCAAGCTGAGATCAACAGGCAGGAGTTCCCTGAGCAGCGCTAAACCACAGCCCCTCCCAGGCTGTCCCAAGACGTCCGTGCGGCCTACTCCCACTTCAGCCATACAACACATGCAGACCCTGGGGGGAGCAACGTTCAAGATGGAAGGTCCCACTTGCACGGCCTGTGTGTCTCTTCCACTGCTCAGAAGCTGCTGAGGCACAGGCTGAGTGTCCACATTCACCCTGAGGCCTGAAGGCCAAACGGTCATTACCCCAGGGCGAAGTGGGTTGGATGTGGCTCCTTGGCGGCTCGCCCAGCAGCCCTGCTGCTGGCCTTGCCTTCGCTGCTGGCAAACCTCTGGGAGGAAAAAGAGCGTCTCTGGCAAGAATCAAAAAGTGCTTGCCATCCCCTGGCTAGGAGCGCCTCCTACACCCCTCTTTGTGTGGCGAGCACACACATCAACTACTACCCTCCAAGGAAGCTGCAGCTTTCCAGCCAGAAAGGCCTGCAGCCCTTGCCGTGAAACCACAGTCAACAGGCTGTTGGACTGGGCCAAGTGCCTTGTAGGAGGCCTTGGACGCGCAGGGCTGCACTGTTTTCCGTTGGGGCACACCGTTGGGGAGAAGGCTCTGGCCTAGCCATCAGCGCACACCCTCCTAGCCAGAGGCCCTTGGGGTCCACTGGGTGGGCAGGCTGAAGGCGCGAGCAGGGCTTTGGTGCTTGCAGAGTCAATTTGGGCCCTGCTTTGGAAGGGTTTCAGGGACCCAGTTCTAGGGAGGCTTAGCTTCCCTGCTGTGGCACACCCAGGTCAGGTAGCCCAGCTGCCACCCTAAAGGTTCCCTGCTTTGCCCTCACCCTGGCGTCTCCCACGTGGGTTCTGTCTTCCCAAGCACAACCTCAATGTGGATCCAGTCTGGACAGAAAAGCACACAATATCCCAGAGCACTCCAGGGCCTCAGCGGCTCAAAGGGGCATCAAGGCCTACCTAGGGGGCCTCTCTTCCCTAGGCCATACCCAGCCTGCACACACTCTGTGGAGCAAGCTTCATTCCTGGAAGGGCCCAGGGGGTGGGCATGAGGGTCTCTTCGGGGCTCGGAACGTGCGGATAACAGAGGCTGTGGGACAACAGCAACATGAGACCCTGACAGGAGAGCTGTCGTTTCCCCTTTGGGAAGCAGGATGCTTGCGGCCCCCAGGCTGCGTGCCAATCCCCCTTGCTGCCTGGCTTCTGTTCACTGCTGGCTAGCGCTTCTGCAGCAGGTGAGCGTCTTGCCTAGAAACCGGGCGCTTGCCGTCCCTTGCTGGGAGCTCATGGCCCCACACACGTCCCTAGAGGGTGATGGCAACTTGGCTGAGAGCCACCAGGTGAGCTGTAGTTCTCCATGCAGAGAGGCCTGCCGCGGGTTTCGAGAATCCTGAGTCAGGGCTGTGCTTCAAGCGGAGGGTGAGTTCCGAGGCTGGAGGAGGCTCGGAGTCACACTGGTTCCCAAGGGGGAACACTCATTGCCAAAAGTCTCTCCCGTGGCTCCAGTGCCCCCTTCCTGGGCCAGGGGCCCTTGGAAACCCCTCTGAATGGAAAGCCCAGCTCATCATCTGCCGGCCTCTCCTGCTGGCAGCGCTCGCGTTCGGCAGCCTTCAAACTGCTTCAGGAAGGCAGTTCCTTGGAGTCGGAGACTGGCAGGCTGGGCAGCCTGAGGGTGAGGCGTGCAGCTGCGTGAGGAAAGCCCTGGGCTTAGCATTCACCCTGGGACGTCGTGCCTGGGTTCTGGGTACCTCGGAGAGAACCTCCACTCACTCTCCAAGCTGAGATCAACAGGCAGGAGTTCCCTGAGCAGCGCTAAACCACAGCCCCTCCCAGGCTGTCCCAAGACGTCCGTGCGGCCTACTCCCACTTCAGCCATACAACACATGCAGACCCTGGGGGGAGCAACGTTCAAGATGGAAGGTCCCACTTGCACGGCCTGTGTGTCTCTTCCACTGCTCAGAAGCTGCTGAGGCACAGGCTGAGTGTCCACATTCACCCTGAGGCCTGAAGGCCAAACGGTCATTACCCCAGGGCGAAGTGGGTTGGATGTGGCTCCTTGGCGGCTCGCCCAGCAGCCCTGCTGCTGGCCTTGCCTTCGCTGCTGGCAAACCTCTGGGAGGAAAAAGAGCGTCTCTGGCAAGAATCAAAAAGTGCTTGCCATCCCCTGGCTAGGAGCGCCTCCTACACCCCTCTTTGTGTGGCGAGCACACACATCAACTACTACCCTCCAAGGAAGCTGCAGCTTTCCAGCCAGAAAGGCCTGCAGCCCTTGCCGTGAAACCACAGTCAACAGGCTGTTGGACTGGGCCAAGTGCCTTGTAGGAGGCCTTGGACGCGCAGGGCTGCACTGTTTTCCGTTGGGGCACACCGTTGGGGAGAAGGCTCTGGCCTAGCCATCAGCGCACACCCTCCTAGCCAGAGGCCCTTGGGGTCCACTGGGTGGGCAGGCTGAAGGCGCGAGCAGGGCTTTGGTGCTTGCAGAGTCAATTTGGGCCCTGCTTTGGAAGGGTTTCAGGGACCCAGTTCTAGGGAGGCTTAGCTTCCCTGCTGTGGCACACCCAGGTCAGGTAGCCCAGCTGCCACCCTAAAGGTTCCCTGCTTTGCCCTCACCCTGGCGTCTCCCACGTGGGTTCTGTCTTCCCAAGCACAACCTCAATGTGGATCCAGTCTGGACAGAAAAGCACACAATATCCCAGAGCACTCCAGGGCCTCAGCGGCTCAAAGGGGCATCAAGGCCTACCTAGGGGGCCTCTCTTCCCTAGGCCATACCCAGCCTGCACACACTCTGTGGAGCAAGCTTCATTCCTGGAAGGGCCCAGGGGGTGGGCATGAGGGTCTCTTCGGGGCTCGGAACGTGCGGATAACAGAGGCTGTGGGACAACAGCAACATGAGACCCTGACAGGAGAGCTGTCGTTTCCCCTTTGGGAAGCAGGATGCTTGCGGCCCCCAGGCTGCGTGCCAATCCCCCTTGCTGCCTGGCTTCTGTTCACTGCTGGCTAGCACTTCTGCAGCAGGTGAGCGTCTTGCCTAGAAACCGGGCGCTTGCCGTCCCTTGCTGGGAGCTCAAGCCCCACACACGTCCCTAGAGGGTGATGGCAACTTGGCTGAGAGCCACCAGGTGAGCTGTAGTTCTCCATGCAGAGAGGCCTGCCGCGGGTTTCGAGAATCCTGAGTCAGGGCTGTGCTTCAAGCGGAGGGTGAGTTCCGAGGCTGGAGGAGGCTCGGAGTCACACTGGTTCCCAAGGGGGAACACTCATTGCCAAAAGTCTCTCCCGTGGCTCCAGTGCCCCCTTCCTGGGCCAGGGGCCCTTGGAAACCCCTCTGAATGGAAAGCCCAGCTCATCATCTGCCGGCCTCTCCTGCTGGCAGCGCTCGCGTTCGGCAGCCTTCAAACTGCTTCAGGAAGGCAGTTCCTTGGAGTCGGAGACTGGCAGGCTGGGCAGCCTGAGGGTGAGGCGTGCAGCTGCGTGAGGAAAGCCCTGGGCTTAGCATTCACCCTGGGACGTCGTGCCTGGGTTCTGGGTACCTCGGAGAGAACCTCCACTCACTCTCCAAGCTGAGATCAACAGGCAGGAGTTCCCTGAGCAGCGCTAAACCACAGCCCCTCCCAGGCTGTCCCAAGACGTCCGTGCGGCCTACTCCCACTTCAGCCATACAACACATGCAGACCCTGGGGGGAGCAACGTTCAAGATGGAAGGTCCCACTTGCACGGCCTGTGTGTCTCTTCCACTGCTCAGAAGCTGCTGAGGCACAGGCTGAGTGTCCACATTCACCCTGAGGCCTGAAGGCCAAACGGTCATTACCCCAGGGCGAAGTGGGTTGGATGTGGCTCCTTGGCGGCTCGCCCAGCAGCCCTGCTGCTGGCCTTGCCTTCGCTGCTGGCAAACCTCTGGGAGGAAAAAGAGCGTCTCTGGCAAGAATCAAAAAGTGCTTGCCATCCCCTGGCTAGGAGCGCCTCCTACACCCCTCTTTGTGTGGCGAGCACACACATCAACTACTACCCTCCAAGGAAGCTGCAGCTTTCCAGCCAGAAAGGCCTGCAGCCCTTGCCGTGAAACCACAGTCAACAGGCTGTTGGACTGGGCCAAGTGCCTTGTAGGAGGCCTTGGACGCGCAGGGCTGCACTGTTTTCCGTTGGGGCACACCGTTGGGGAGAAGGCTCTGGCCTAGCCATCAGCGCACACCCTCCTAGCCAGAGGCCCTTGGGGTCCACTGGGTGGGCAGGCTGAAGGCGCGAGCAGGGCTTTGGTGCTTGCAGAGTCAATTTGGGCCCTGCTTTGGAAGGGTTTCAGGGACCCAGTTCTAGGGAGGCTTAGCTTCCCTGCTGTGGCACACCCAGGTCAGGTAGCCCAGCTGCCACCCTAAAGGTTCCCTGCTTTGCCCTCACCCTGGGGTCTCCCACGTGGGTTCTGTCTTCCCAAGCACAACCTCAATGTGGATCCAGTCTGGACAGAAAAGCACACAATATCCCAGAGCACTCCAGGGCCTCAGCGGCTCAAAGGGGCATCAAGGCCTACCTAGGGGGCCTCTCTTCCCTAGGCCATACCCAGCCTGCACACACTCTGTGGAGCAAGCTTCATTCCTGGAAGGGCCCAGGGGGTGGGCATGAGGGTCTCTTCGGGGCTCGGAACGTGCGGATAACAGAGGCTGTGGGACAACAGCAACATGAGACCCTGACAGGAGAGCTGTCGTTTCCCCTTTGGGAAGCAGGATGCTTGCGGCCCCCAGGCTGCGTGCCAATCCCCCTTGCTGCCTGGCTTCTGTTCACTGCTGGCTAGCGCTTCTGCAGCAGGTGAGCGTCTTGCCTAGAAACCGGGCGCTTGCCGTCCCTTGCTGGGAGCTCATGGCCCCACACACGTCCCTAGAGGGTGATGGCAACTTGGCTGAGAGCCACCAGGTGAGCTGTAGTTCTCCATGCAGAGAGGCCTGCCGCGGGTTTCGAGAATCCTGAGTCAGGGCTGTGCTTCAAGCGGAGGGTGAGTTCCGAGGCTGGAGGAGGCTCGGAGTCACACTGGTTCCCAAGGGGGAACACTCATTGCCAAAAGTCTCTCCCGTGGCTCCAGTGCCCCCTTCCTGGGCCAGGGGCCCTTGGAAACCCCTCTGAATGGAAAGCCCAGCTCATCATCTGCCGGCCTCTCCTGCTGGCAGCGCTCGCGTTCGGCAGCCTTCAAACTGCTTCAGGAAGGCAGTTCCTTGGAGTCGGAGACTGGCAGGCTGGGCAGCCTGAGGGTGAGGCGTGCAGCTGCGTGAGGAAAGCCCTGGGCTTAGCATTCACCCTGGGACGTCGTGCCTGGGTTCTGGGTACCTCGGAGAGAACCTCCACTCACTCTCCAAGCTGAGATCAACAGGCAGGAGTTCCCTGAGCAGCGCTAAACCACAGCCCCTCCCAGGCTGTCCCAAGACGTCCGTGCGGCCTACTCCCACTTCAGCCATACAACACATGCAGACCCTGGGGGGAGCAACGTTCAAGATGGAAGGTCCCACTTGCACGGCCTGTGTGTCTCTTCCACTGCTCAGAAGCTGCTGAGGCACAGGCTGAGTGTCCACATTCACCCTGAGGCCTGAAGGCCAAACGGTCATTACCCCAGGGCGAAGTGGGTTGGATGTGGCTCCTTGGCGGCTCGCCCAGCAGCCCTGCTGCTGGCCTTGCCTTCGCTGCTGGCAAACCTCTGGGAGGAAAAAGAGCGTCTCTGGCAAGAATCAAAAAGTGCTTGCCATCCCCTGGCTAGGAGCGCCTCCTACACCCCTCTTTGTGCGGCGAGCACACACATCAACTACTACCCTCCAAGGAAGCTGCAGCTTTCCAGCCAGAAAGGCCTGCAGCCCTTGCCGTGAAACCATAGTCAACAGGCTGTTGGACTGGGCCAAGTGCCTTGTAGGAGGCCTTGGACGCGCAGGGCTGCACTGTTTTCCGTTGGGGCACACCGCTGGGGAGAAGGCTCTGGCCTAGCCATCAGCGCACACCCTCCTAGCCAGAGGCCCTTGGGGTCCACTGGGTGGGCAGGCTGAAGGCGCGAGCAGGGCTTTGGTGCTTGCAGAGTCAATTTGGGCCCTGCTTTGGAAGGGTTTCAGGGACCCAGTTCTAGGGAGGCTTAGCTTCCCTGCTGTGGCACACCCAGGTCAGGTAGCCCAGCTGCCACCCTAAAGGTTCCCTGCTTTGCCCTCACCCTGGGGTCTCCCACGTGGGTTCTGTCTTCCCAAGCACAACCTCAATGTGGATCCAGTCTGGACAGAAAAGCACACAATATCCCAGAGCACTCCAGGGCCTCAGCGGCTCAAAGGGGCATCAAGGCCTACCTAGGGGGCCTCTCTTCCCTAGGCCATACCCAGCCTGCACACACTCTGTGGAGCAAGCTTCATTCCTGGAAGGGCCCAGGGGGTGGGCATGAGGGTCTCTTCGGGGCTCGGAACGTGCGGATAACAGAGGCTGTGGGACAACAGCAACATGAGACCCTGACAGGAGAGCTGTCGTTTCCCCTTTGGGAAGCAGGATGCTTGCGGCCCCCAGGCTGCGTGCCAATCCCCCTTGCTGCCTGGCTTCTGTTCACTGCTGGCTAGCGCTTCTGCAGCAGGTGAGCGTCTTGCCTAGAAACCGGGCGCTTGCCGTCCCTTGCTGGGAGCTCATGGCCCCACACACGTCCCTAGAGGGTGATGGCAACTTGGCTGAGAGCCACCAGGTGAGCTGTAGTTCTCCATGCAGAGAGGCCTGCCGCGGGTTTCGAGAATCCTGAGTCAGGGCTGTGCTTCAAGCGGAGGGTGAGTTCCGAGGCTGGAGGAGGCTCGGAGTCACACTGGTTCCCAAGGGGGAACACTCATTGCCAAAAGTCTCTCCCGTGGCTCCAGTGCCCCCTTCCTGGGCCAGGGGCCCTTGGAAACCCCTCTGAATGGAAAGCCCAGCTCATCATCTGCCGGCCTCTCCTGCTGGCAGCGCTCGCGTTCGGCAGCCTTCAAACTGCTTCAGGAAGGCAGTTCCTTGGAGTCGGAGACTGGCAGGCTGGGCAGCCTGAGGGTGAGGCGTGCAGCTGCGTGAGGAAAGCCCTGGGCTTAGCATTCACCCTGGGACGTCGTGCCTGGGTTCTGGGTACCTCGGAGAGAACCTCCACTCACTCTCCAAGCTGAGATCAACAGGCAGGAGTTCCCTGAGCAGCGCTAAACCACAGCCCCTCCCAGGCTGTCCCAAGACGTCCGTGCGGCCTACTCCCACTTCAGCCATACAACACATGCAGACCCTGGGGGGAGCAACGTTCAAGATGGAAGGTCCCACTTGCACGGCCTGTGTGTCTCTTCCACTGCTCAGAAGCTGCTGAGGCACAGGCTGAGTGTCCACATTCACCCTGAGGCCTGAAGGCCAAACGGTCATTACCCCAGGGCGAAGTGGGTTGGATGTGGCTCCTTGGCGGCTCGCCCAGCAGCCCTGCTGCTGGCCTTGCCTTCGCTGCTGGCAAACCTCTGGGAGGAAAAAGAGCGTCTCTGGCAAGAATCAAAAAGTGCTTGCCATCCCCTGGCTAGGAGCGCCTCCTACACCCCTCTTTGTGCGGCGAGCACACACATCAACTACTACCCTCCAAGGAAGCTGCAGCTTTCCAGCCAGAAAGGCCTGCAGCCCTTGCCGTGAAACCACAGTCAACAGGCTGTTGGACTGGGCCAAGTGCCTTGTAGGAGGCCTTGGACGCGCAGGGCTGCACTGTTTTCCGTTGGGGCACACCGATGGGGAGAAGGCTCTGGCCTAGCCATCAGCGCACACCCTCCTAGCCAGAGGCCCTTGGGGTCCACTGGGTGGGCAGGCTGAAGGCGCGAGCAGGGCTTTGGTGCTTGCAGAGTCAATTTGGGCCCTGCTTTGGAAGGGTTTCAGGGACCCAGTTCTAGGGAGGCTTAGCTTCCCTGCTGTGGCACACCCAGGTCAGGTAGCCCAGCTGCCACCCTAAAGGCTCCCTGCTTTGCCCTCACCCTGGGGTCTCCCACGTGGGTTCTGTCTCCCCAAGCACAACCTCAATGTGGATCCAGTCTGGACAGAAAAGCACACAATATCCCAGAGCACTCCAGGGCCTCAGCGGCTCAAAGGGGCATCAGGGCCTACCTAGGGGGCCTCTCTTCCCTAGGCCATACCCAGCCTGCACACTCTCTGTGGAGCAAGCTTCATTCCTGGAAGGGCCCAGGGGGTGGGCATGAGGGTCTCTTCGGGGCTCGGAACGTGCGGATAACAGAGGCTGTGGGACAACAGCAACATGAGACCCTGACAGGAGAGCTGTCGTTTCCCCTTTGGGAAGCAGGAAGCTTGCGGCCCCCAGGCTGCGTGCCAATCCCCCTTGCTGCCTGGCTTCTGTTCACTGCTGGCTAGCGCTTCTGCAGCAGGTGAGCGTCTTGCCTAGAAACCGGGCGCTTGCCGTCCCTTGCTGGGAGCTCATGGCCCCACACACGTCCCTAGAGGGTGATGGCAACTTGGCTGAGAGCCAGCAGGTGAGCTGTAGTTCTCCATGCGGAGAGGCCTGCCGCGGGTTTCGAGAATCCTGAGTCAGGGCTGTGCTTCAAGCGGAGGGTGAGTTCCGAGGCTGGAGGAGGCTCGGAGTCACACTGGTTCCCAAGGGGGAACACTCATTGCCAAAAGTCTCTCCCGTGGCTCCAGTGCCCCCTTCCTGGGCCAGGGGCCCTTGGAAACCCCTCTGAATGGAAAGCCCAGCTCATCATCTGCCGGCCTCTCCTGCTGGCAGCGCTCATGTTCGGCAGCCTTCAAACTGCTTCAGGAAGGCAGTTCCTTGGAGTCGGAGACTGGCAGGCTGGGCAGCCTGAGGGTGAGGCATGCAGCTGCGTGAGGAAAGCCCTGGGCTTAGCATTCACCCTGGGACGTCGTGCCTGGGTTCTGGGTACCTCGGAGAGAACCTCCACTCACTCTCCAAGCTGAGATCAACAGGCAGGAGTTCCCTGAGCAGCGCTAAACCACAGCCCCTCCCAGGCTGTCCCAAGACGTCCGTGCGGCCTACTCCCACTTCAGCCATACAACACATGCAGACCCTGGGGGGAGCAACGTTCAAGATGGAAGGTCCCACTTGCACGGCCTGTGTGTCTCTTCCACTGCTCAGAAGCTGCTGAGGCACAGGCTGAGTGTCCACATTCACCCTGAGGCCTGAAGGCCAAACGGTCATTACCCCAGGGCGAAGTGGGTTGGATGTGGCTCCTTGGCGGCTCGCCCAGCAGCCCTGCTGCTGGCCTTGCCTTCGCTGCTGGCAAACCTCTGGGAGGAAAAAGAGCGTCTCTGGCAAGAATCAAAAAGTGCTTGCCATCCCCTGGCTAGGAGCGCCTCCTACACCCCTCTTTGTGCGGCGAGCACACACATCAACTACTACCCTCCAAGGAAGCTGCAGCTTTCCAGCCAGAAAGGCCTGCAGCCCTTGCCGTGAAACCACAGTCAACAGGCTGTTGGACTGGGCCAAGTGCCTTGTAGGAGGCCTTGGACGCGCAGGGCTGCACTGTTTTCCGTTGGGGCACACCGTTGGGGAGAAGGCTCTGGCCTAGCCATCAGCGCACACCCTCCTAGCCAGAGGCCCTTGGGGTCCACTGGGTGGGCAGGCTGAAGGCGCGAGCAGGGCTTTGGTGCTTGCAGAGTCAATTTGGGCCCTGCTTTGGAAGGGTTTCAGGGACCCAGTTCTAGGGAGGCTTAGCTTCCCTGCTGTGGCACACCCAGGTCAGGTAGCCCAGCTGCCACCCTAAAGGCTCCCTGCTTTGCCCTCACCCTGGGGTCTCCCACGTGGGTTCTGTCTCCCCAAGCACAACCTCAATGTGGATCCAGTCTGGACAGAAAAGCACACAATATCCCAGAGCACTCCAGGGCCTCAGCGGCTCAAAGGGGCATCAGGGCCTACCTAGGGGGCCTCTCTTCCCTAGGCCATACCCAGCCTGCACACTCTCTGTGGAGCAAGCTTCATTCCTGGAAGGGCCCAGGGGGTGGGCATGAGGGTCTCTTCGGGGCTCGGAACGTGCGGATAACAGAGGCTGTGGGACAACAGCAACATGAGACCCTGACAGGAGAGCTGTCGTTTCCCCTTTGGGAAGCAGGATGCTTGCGGCCCCCAGGCTGCGTGCCAATCCCCCTTGCTGCCTGGCTTCTGTTCACTGCTGGCTAGCGCTTCTGCAGCAGGTGAGCGTCTTGCCTAGAAACCGGGCGCTTGCCGTCCCTTGCTGGGAGCTCATGGCCCCACACACGTCCCTAGAGGGTGATGGCAACTTGGCTGAGAGCCAGCAGGTGAGCTGTAGTTCTCCATGCGGAGAGGCCTGCCGCGGGTTTCGAGAATCCTGAGTCAGGGCTGTGCTTCAAGCGGAGGGTGAGTTCCGAGGCTGGAGGAGGCTCGGAGTCACACTGGTTCCCAAGGGGGAACACTCATTGCCAAAAGTCTCTCCCGTGGCTCCAGTGCCCCCTTCCTGGGCCAGGGGCCCTTGGAAACCCCTCTGAATGGAAAGCCCAGCTCATCATCTGCCGGCCTCTCCTGCTGGCAGCGCTCGCGTTCGGCAGCCTTCAAACTGCTTCAGGAAGGCAGTTCCTTGGAGTCGGAGACTGGCAGGCTGGGCAGCCTGAGGGTGAGGCGTGCAGCTGCGTGAGGAAAGCCCTGGGCTTAGCATTCACCCTGGGACGTCGTGCCTGGGTTCTGGGTACCTCGGAGAGAAACTCCACTCACTCTCCAAGCTGAGATCAACAGGCAGGAGTTCCCTGAGCAGCGCTAAACCACAGCCCCTCCCAGGCTGTCCCAAGACGTCCGTGCGGCCTACTCCCACTTCAGCCATACAACACATGCAGACCCTGGGGGGAGCAACGTTCAAGATGGAAGGTCCCACTTGCACGGCCTGTGTGTCTCTTCCACTGCTCAGAAGCTGCTGAGGCACAGGCTGAGTGTCCACATTCACCCTGAGGCCTGAAGGCCAAACGGTCATTACCCCAGGGCGAAGTGGGTTGGATGTGGCTCCTTGGCGGCTCGCCCAGCAGCCCTGCTGCTGGCCTTGCCTTCGCTGCTGGCAAACCTCTGGGAGGAAAAAGAGCGTCTCTGGCAAGAATCAAAAAGTGCTTGCCATCCCCTGGCTAGGAGCGCCTCCTACACCCCTCTTTGTGCGGCGAGCACACACATCAACTACTACCCTCCAAGGAAGCTGCAGCTTTCCAGCCAGAAAGGCCTGCAGCCCTTGCCGTGAAACCACAGTCAACAGGCTGTTGGACTGGGCCAAGTGCCTTGTAGGAGGCCTTGGACGCGCAGGGCTGCACTGTTTTCCGTTGGGGCACACCGTTGGGGAGAAGGCTCTGGCCTAGCCATCAGCGCACACCCTCCTAGCCAGAGGCCCTTGGGGTCCACTGGGTGGGCAGGCTGAAGGCGCGAGCAGGGCTTTGGTGCTTGCAGAGTCAATTTGGGCCCTGCTTTGGAAGGGTTTCAGGGACCCAGTTCTAGGGAGGCTTAGCTTCCCTGCTGTGGCACACCCAGGTCAGGTAGCCCAGCTGCCACCCTAAAGGCTCCCTGCTTTGCCCTCACCCTGGGGTCTCCCACGTGGGTTCTGTCTCCCCAAGCACAACCTCAATGTGGATCCAGTCTGGACAGAAAAGCACACAATATCCCAGAGCACTCCAGGGCCTCAGCGGCTCAAAGGGGCATCAGGGCCTACCTAGGGGGCCTCTCTTCCCTAGGCCATACCCAGCCTGCACACACTCTGTGGAGCAAGCTTCATTCCTGGAAGGGCCCAGGGGGTGGGCATGAGGGTCTCTTCGGGGCTCGGAACGTGCGGATAACAGAGGCTGTGGGACAACAGCAACATGAGACCCTGACAGGAGAGCTGTCGTTTCCCCTTTGGGAAGCAGGATGCTTGCGGCCCCCAGGCTGCGTGCCAATCCCCCTTGCTGCCTGGCTTCTGTTCACTGCTGGCTAGCGCTTCTGCAGCAGGTGAGCGTCTTGCCTAGAAACCGGGCGCTTGCCATCCCTTGCTGGGAGCTCATGGCCCCACACACGTCCCTAGAGGGTGATGGCAACTTGGCTGAGAGCCAGCAGGTGAGCTGTAGTTCTCCATGCAGAGAGGCCTGCCGCGGGTTTCGAGAATCCTGAGTCAGGGCTGTGCTTCAAGCGGAGGGTGAGTTCCGAGGCTGGAGGAGGCTTGGAGTCACACTGGTTCCCAAGGGGGAACACTCATTGCCAAAAGTCTCTCCCGTGGCTCCAGTGCCCCCTTCCTGGGCCAGGGGCCCTTGGAAACCCCTCTGAATGGAAAGCCCAGCTCATCATCTGCCGGCCTCTCCTGCTGGCAGCGCTCGCGTTCGGCAGCCTTCAAACTGCTTCAGGAAGGCAGTTCCTTGGAGTCGGAGACTGGCAGGCTGGGCAGCCTGAGGGTGAGGCGTGCAGCTGCGTGAGGAAAGCCCTGGGCTTAGCATTCACCCTGGGACGTCGTGCCTGGGTTCTGGGTACCTCGGAGAGAACCTCCACTCACTCTCCAAGCTGAGATCAACAGGCAGGAGTTCCCTGAGCAGCGCTAAACCACAGCCCCTCCCAGGCTGTCCCAAGACGTCCGTGCGGCCTACTCCCACTTCAGCCATACAACACATGCAGACCCTGGGGGGAGCAACGTTCAAGATGGAAGGTCCCACTTGCACGGCCTGTGTGTCTCTTCCACTGCTCAGAAGCTGCTGAGGCACAGGCTGAGTGTCCACATTCACCCTGAGGCCTGAAGGCCAAACGGTCATTACCCCAGGGCGAAGTGGGTTGGATGTGGCTCCTTGGCGGCTCGCCCAGCAGCCCTGCTGCTGGCCTTGCCTTCGCTGCTGGCAAACCTCTGGGAGGAAAAAGAGCGTCTCTGGCAAGAATCAAAAAGTGCTTGCCATCCCCTGGCTAGGAGCGCCTCCTACACCCCTCTTTGTGCGGCGAGCACACACATCAACTACTACCCTCCAAGGAAGCTGCAGCTTTCCAGCCAGAAAGGCCTGCAGCCCTTGCCGTGAAACCACAGTCAACAGGCTGTTGCACTGGGCCAAGTGCCTTGTAGGAGGCCTTGGACGCGCAGGGCTGCACTGTTTTCCGTTGGGGCACACCGTTGGAGAGAAGGCTCTGGCCTAGCCATCAGCGCACACCCTCCTAGCCAGAGGCCCTTTTGGTCCACTGGGTGGGCAGGCTGAAGGCGCGAGCAGGGCTTTGGTGCTTGCAGAGTCAATTTGGGCCCTGCTTTGGAAGGGTTTCAGGGACCCAGTTCTAGGGAGGCTTAGCTTCCCTGCTGTGGCACACCCAGGTCAGGTAGCCCAGCTGCCACCCTAAAGGCTCCCTGCTTTGCCCTCACCCTGGGGTCTCCCACGTGGGTTCTGTCTCCCCAAGCACAACCTCAATGTGGATCCAGTCTGGACAGAAAAGCACACAATATCCCAGAGCACTCCAGGGCCTCAGCGGCTCAAAGGGGCATCAGGGCCTACCTAGGGGGCCTCTCTTCCCTAGGCCATACCCAGCCTGCACACTCTCTGTGGAGCAAGCTTCATTCCTGGAAGGGCCCAGGGGGTGGGCATGAGGGTCTCTTCGGGGCTCGGAACGTGCGGATAACAGAGGCTGTGGGACAACAGCAACATGAGACCCTGACAGGAGAGCTGTCGTTTCCCCTTTGGGAAGCAGGATGCTTGCGGCCCCCAGGCTGCGTGCCAATCCCCCTTGCTGCCTGGCTTCTGTTCACTGCTGGCTAGCGCTTCTGCAGCAGGTGAGCGTCTTGCCTAGAAACCGGGCGCTTGCTGTCCCTTGCTGGGAGCTCATGGCCCCACACACGTCCCTAGAGGGTGATGGCAACTTGGCTGAGAGCCACCAGGTGAGCTGTAGTTCTCCATGCAGAGAGGCCTGCCGTGGGTTTCGAGAATCCTGAGTCAGGGCTGTGCTTCAAGCGGAGGGTGAGTTCCGAGGCTGGAGGAGGCTCGGAGTCACACTGGTTCCCAAGGGGGAACACTCATTGCCAAAAGTCTCTCCCGTGGCTCGAGTGCCCCCTTCCTGGGCCAGGGGCCCTTGGAAACCCCTCTGAATGGAAAGCCCAGCTCATCATCTGCCGGCCTCTCCTGCTGGCAGCGCTCGCGTTCGGCAGCCTTCAAACTGCTTCAGGAAGGCAGTTCCTTGGAGTCGGAGACTGGCAGGCTGGGCAGCCTGAGGGTGAGGCGTGCAGCTGCGTGAGGAAAGCCCTGGGCTTAGCATTCACCCTGGGACGTCGTGCCTGGGTTCTGGGTACCTCGGAGAGAACCTCCACTCACTCTCCAAGCTGAGATCAACAGGCAGGAGTTCCCTGAGCAGCGCTAAACCACAGCCCCTCCCAGGCTGTCCCAAGACGTCCGTGCGGCCTACTCCCACTTCAGCCATACAACACATGCAGACCCTGGGGGGAGCAACGTTCAAGATGGAAGGTCCCACTTGCACGGCCTGTGTGTCTCTTCCACTGCTCAGAAGCTGCTGAGGCACAGGCTGAGTGTCCACATTCACCCTGAGGCCTGAAGGCCAAACGGTCATTACCCCAGGGCGAAGTGGGTTGGATGTGGCTCCTTGGCGGCTCGCCCAGCAGCCCTGCTGCTGGCCTTGCCTTCGCTGCTGGCAAACCTCTGGGAGGAAAAAGAGCGTCTCTGGCAAGAATCAAAAAGTGCTTGCCATCCCCTGGCTAGGAACGCCTCCTACACCCCTCTTTGTGCGGCGAGCACACACATCAACTACTACCCTCCAAGGAAGCTGCAGCTTTCCAGCCAGAAAGGCCTGCAGCCCCTGCCGAGAAACCATAGTCAACAGGCTGTTGGACTGGGCCAAGTGCCTTGTAGGAGGTCTTGGACGCGCAGGGCTGCACTGTTTTCCGTTGGGGCACACCGTTGGGGAGAAGGCTCTGGCCTAGCCATCAGCGCACACCCTCCTAGCCAGAGGCCCTTGGGGTCCACTGGGTGGGCAGGCTGAAGGCGCGAGCAGGGCTTTGGTGCTTGCAGAGTCAATTTGGGCCCTGCTTTGGAAGGGTTTCAGGGACCCAGTTCGAGGGAGGCTTAGCTTCCCTGCTGTGGCACACCCAGGTCAGGTAGCCCAGCTGCCACCCTAAAGGCTCCCTGCTTTGCCCTCACCCTGGGGTCTCCCACGTGGGTTCTGTCTCCCCAAGCACAACCTCAATGTGGATCCAGTCTGGACAGAAAAGCACACAATATCCCAGAGCACTCCAGGGCCTCAGCGGCTCAAAGGGGCATCAAGGCCTACCTAGGGGGCCTCTCTTCCCTAGGCCATACCCAGCCTGCACACTCTCTGTGGAGCAAGCTTCATTCCTGGAAGGGCCCAGGGGGTGGGCATGAGGGTCTCTTCGGGGCTTGGAACGTGCGGATAACAGAGGCTGTGGGACAACAGCAACATGAGACCCTGACAGGAGAGCTGTCGTTTCCCCTTTGGGAAGCAGGATGCTTGCGGCCCCCAGGCTGCGTGCCAATCCCCCTTGCTGCCTGGCTTCTGTTCACTGCTGGCTAGCGCTTCTGCAGCAGGTGAGCGTCTTGCCTAGAAACCGGGCGCTTGCCGTCCCTTGCTGGGAGCTCATGGCCCCACACACGTCCCTAGAGGGTGATGGCAACTTGGCTGAGAGCCACCAGGTGAGCTGTAGTTCTCCATGCGGAGAGGCCTGCCGCGGGTTTCGAGAATCCTGAGTCAGGGCTGTGCTTCAAGCGGAGGGTGAGTTCCGAGGCTGGAGGAGGCTCGGAGTCACACTGGTTCCCAAGGGGGAACACTCATTGCCAAAAGTCTCTCCCGTGGCTCGAGTGCCCCCTTCCTGGGCCAGGGGCCCTTGGAAAACCCTCTGAATGGAAAGCCCAGCTCATCATCTGCCGGCCTCTCCTGCTGGCAGCGCTCGCGTTCGGCAGCCTTCAAACTGCTTCAGGAAGGCAGTTCCTTGGAGTCGGAGACTGGCAGGCTGGGCAGCCTGAGGGTGAGGCGTGCAGCTGCGTGAGGAAAGCCCTGGGCTTAGCATTCACCTTGGGACATCGTGCCTGGGTTCTGGGTACCTCGGAGAGAACCTCCACTCACTCTCCAAGCTGAGATCAACAGGCAGGAGTTCCCTGAGCAGCGCTAAACCACAGCCCCTCCCAGGCTGTCCCAAGACGTCCGTGCGGCCTACTCCCACTTCAGCCATACAACACATGCAGACCCTGGGGGGAGCAACGTTCAAGATGGAAGGTCCCACTTGCACGGCCTGTGTGTCTCTTCCACTGCTCAGAAGCTGCTGAGGCACAGGCTGAGTGTCCACATTCACCCTGAGGCCTGAAGGCCAAACGGTCATTACCCCAGGGCGAAGTGGGTTGGATGTGGCTCCTTGGCGGCTCGCCCAGCAGCCCTGCTGCTGGCCTTGCCTTCGCTGCTGGCAAACCTCTGGGAGGAAAAAGAGCGTCTCTGGCAAGAATCAAAAAGTGCTTGCCATCCCCTGGCTAGGAGCGCCTCCTACACCCCTCTTTGTGCGGCGAGCACACACATCAACTACTACCCTCCAAGGAAGCTGCAGCTTTCCAGCCAGAAAGGCCTGCAGCCCTTGCCGTGAAACCACAGTCAACAGGCTGTTGGACTGGGCCAAGTGCCTTGTAGGAGGCCTTGGACGCGCAGGGCTGCACTGTTTTCCGTTGGGGCACACCGTTGGGGAGAAGGCTCTGGCCTAGCCATCAGCGCACACCCTCCTAGCCAGAGGCCCTTGGGGTCCACTGGGTGGGCAGGCTGAAGGCGCGAGCAGGGCTTTGGTGCTTGCAGAGTCAATTTGGGCCCTGCTTTGGAAGGGTTTCAGGGACCCAGTTCGAGGGAGGCTTAGCTTCCCTGCTGTGGCACACCCAGGTCAGGTAGCCCAGCTGCCACCCTAAAGGCTCCCTGCTTTGCCCTCACCCTGGGGTCTCCCACGTGGGTTCTGTCTCCCCAAGCACAACCTCAATGTGGATCCAGTCTGGACAGAAAAGCACACAATATCCCAGAGCACTCCAGGGCCTCAGCGGCTCAAAGGGGCATCAGGGCCTACCTAGGGGGCCTCTCTTCCCTAGGCCATACCCAGCCTGCACACTCTCTGTGGAGCAAGCTTCATTCCTGGAAGGGCCCAGGGGGTGGGCATGAGGGTCTCTTCGGGGCTCGGAACGTGCGGATAACAGAGGCTGTGGGACAACAGCAACATGAGACCCTGACAGGAGAGCTGTCGTTTCCCCTTTGGGAAGCAGGATGCTTGCGGCCCCCAGGCTGCGTGCCAATCCCCCTTGCTGCCTGGCTTCTGTTCACTGCTGGCTAGCGCTTCTGCAGCAGGTGAGCGTCTTGCCTAGAAACCGGGCGCTTGCCGTCCCTTGCTGGGAGCTCATGGCCCCACACACGTCCCTAGAGGGTGATGGCAACTTGGCTGAGAGCCAGCAGGTGAGCTGTAGTTCCCCATGCGGAGAGGCCTGCCGCGGGTTTCGAGAATCCTGAGTCAGGGCTGTGCTTCAAGCGGAGGGTGAGTTCCGAGGCTGGAGGAGGCTCGGAGTCACACTGGTTCCCAAGGGGGAACACTCATTGCCAAAAGTCTCTCCCGTGGCTCCAGTGCCCCCTTCCTGGGTCAGGGGCCCTTGGAAAACCCTCTGAATGGAAAGCCCAGCTCATCATCTGCCGGCCTCTCCTGCTGGCAGCGCTCGCGTTCGGCAGCCTTCAAACTGCTTCAGGAAGGCAGTTCCTTGGAGTCGGAGACTGGCAGGCTGGGCAGCCTGAGGGTGAGGCGTGCAGCTGCGTGAGGAAAGCCCTGGGCTTAGCATTCACCCTGGGACGTCGTGCGTGGGTTCTGGGTACCTCGGAGAGAACCTCCACTCACTCTCCAAGCTGAGATCAACAGGCAGGAGTTCCCTGAGCAGCGCTAAACCACAGCCCCTCCCAGGCTGTCCCAAGACGTCCGTGCGGCCTTCTCCCACTTCAGCCATACAACACATGCAGACCCTGGGGGGAGCAACGTTCAAGATGGAAGGTCCCACTTGCACGGCCTGTGTGTCTCTTCCACTGCTCAGAAGCTGCTGAGGCACAGGCTGAGTGTCCACATTCACCCTGAGGCCTGAAGGCCAAACGGTCATTACCCCAGGGCGAAGTGGGTTGGATGTGGCTCCTTGGCGGCTCGCCCAGCAGCCCTGCTGCTGGCCTTGCCTTCGCTGCTGGCAAACCTCTGGGAGGAAAAAGAGCGTCTCTGGCAAGAATCAAAAAGTGCTTGCCATCCCCTGGCTAGGAGCGCCTCCTACACCCCTCTTTGTGCGGCGAGCACACACATCAACTACTACCCTCCAAGGAAGCTGCAGCTTTCCAGCCAGAAAGGCCTGCAGCCCTTGCCGAGAAACCATAGTCAACAGGCTGTTGGACTGGGCCAAGTGCCTTGTAGGAGGCCTTGGACGCGCAGGGCTGCACTGTTTTCCATTGGGGCACACCGTTGGGGAGAAGGCTCTGGCCTAGCCATCAGCGCACACCCTCCTAGCCAGAGGCCCTTGGGGTCCACTGGGTGGGCAGGCTGAAGGCGCGAGCAGGGCTTTGGTGCTTGCAGAGTCAATTTGGGCCCTGCTTTGGAAGGGTTTCAGGGACCCAGTTCGAGGGAGGCTTAGCTTCCCTGCTGTGGCACACCCAGGTCAGGTAGCCCAGCTGCCACCCTAAAGGCTCCCTGCTTTGCCCTCACCCTGGGGTCTCCCACGTGGGTTCTGTCTCCCCAAGCACAACCTCAATGTGGATCCAGTCTGGACAGAAAAGCACACAATATCCCAGAGCACTCCAGGGCCTCAGCGGCTCAAAGGGGCATCAGGGCCTACCTAGGGGGCCTCTCTTCCCTAGGCCATACCCAGCCTGCACACTCTCTGTGGAGCAAGCTTCATTCCTGGAAGGGCCCAGGGGGTGGGCATGAGGGTCTCTTCGGGGCTCGGAACGTGCGGATAACAGAGGCTGTGGGACAACAGCAACATGAGACCCTGACAGGAGAGCTGTCGTTTCCCCTTTGGGAAGCAGGATGCTTGCGGCCCGCAGGCTGCGTGCCAATCCCCCTTGCTGCCTGGCTTCTGTTCACTGCTGGCTAGCGCTTCTGCAGCAGGTGAGCGTCTTGCCTAGAAACCGGGCGCTTGCCGTCCCTTGCTGGGAGCTCATGGCCCCACACACGTCCCTAGAGGGTGATGGCAACTTGGCTGAGAGCCAGCAGGTGAGCTGTAGTTCTCCATGCGGAGAGGCCTGCCGCGGGTTTCGAGAATCCTGAGTCAGGGCTGTGCTTCAAGCGGAGGGTGAGTTCCGAGGCTGGAGGAGGCTCGGAGTCACACTGGTTCCCAAGGGGGAACACTCATTGCCAAAAGTCTCTCCCGTGGCTCCAGTGCCCCCTTCCTGGGCCAGGGGCCCTTGGAAACCCCTCTGAATGGAAAGCCCAGCTCATCATCTGCTGGCCTCTCCTGCTGGCAGCGCTCGCGTTCGGCAGCCTTCAAACTGCTTCAGGAAGGCAGTTCCTTGGAGTCGGAGACTGGCAGGCTGGGCAGCCTGAGGGTGAGGCGTGCAGCTGCGTGAGGAAAGCCCTGGGCTTAGCATTCACCTTGGGACGTCGTGCGTGGGTTCTGGGTACCTCGGAGAGAACCTCCACTCACTCTCCAAGCTGAGATCAACAGGCAGGAGTTCCCTGAGCAGCGCTAAACCACAGCCCCTCCCAGGCTGTCCCAAGACGTCCGTGCGGCCTACTCCCACTTCAGCCATACAACACATGCAGACCCTGGGGGGAGCAACGTTCAAGATGGAAGGTCCCACTTGCACGGCCTGTGTGTCTCTTCCACTGCTCAGAAGCTGCTGAGGCACAGGCTGAGTGTCCACATTCACCCTGAGGCCTGACGGCCAAACGGTCATTACCCCAGGGCGAAGTGGGTTGGATGTGGCTCCTTGGCGGCTCGCCCAGCAGCCCTGCTGCTGGCCTTGCCTTCGCTGCTGGCAAACCTCTGGGAGGAAAAAGAGCGTCTCTGGCAAGAATCAAAAAGTGCTTGCCATCCCCTGGCTAGGAGCGCCTCCTACACCCCTCTTTGTGCGGCGAGCACACACATCAACTACTACCCTCCAAGGAAGCTGCAGCTTTCCAGCCAGAAAGGCCTGCAGCCCTTGCCGTGAAACCACAGTCAACAGGCTGTTGGACTGGGCCAAGTGCCTTGTAGGAGGCCTTGGACGCGCAGGGCTGCACTGTTTTCCGTTGGGGCACACCGTTGGGGAGAAGGCTCTGGCCTAGCCATCAGCGCACACCCTCCTAGCCAGAGGCCCTTGGGATCCACTGGGTGGGCAGGCTGAAGGCGCGAGCAGGGCTTTGGTGCTTGCAGAGTCAATTTGGGCCCTGCTTTGGAAGGGTTTCAGGGACCCAGTTCTAGGGAGGCTTAGCTTCCCTGCTGTGGCACACCCAGGTCAGGTAGCCCAGCTGCCACCCTAAAGGCTCCCTGCTTTGCCCTCACCCTGGGGTCTCCCACGTGGGTTCTGTCTCCCCAAGCACAACCTCAATGTGGATCCAGTCTGGACAGAAAAGCACACAATATCCCAGAGCACTCCAGGGCCTCAGCGGCTCAAAGGGGCATCAGGGCCTACCTAGGGGGCCTCTCTTCCCTAGGCCATACCCAGCCTGCACACTCTCTGTGGAGCAAGCTTCATTCCTGGAAGGGCCCAGGGGGTGGGCATGAGGGTCTCTTCGGGGCTCGGAACGTGCGGATAACAGAGGCTGTGGGACAACAGCAACATGAGACCCTGACAGGAGAGCTGTCGTTTCCCCTTTGGGAAGCAGGATGCTTGCGGCCCCCAGGCTGCGTGCCAATCCCCCTTGCTGCCTGGCTTCTGTTCACTGCTGGCTAGCGCTTCTGCAGCAGGTGAGCATCTTGCCTAGAAACCGGGCGCTTGCCGTCCCTTGCTGGGAGCTCATGGCCCCACACACGTCCCTAGAGGGTGATGGCAACTTGGCTGAGAGCCAGCAGGTGAGCTGTAGTTCTCCATGCGGAGAGGCCTGCCGCGGGTTTCGAGAATCCTGAGTCAGGGCTGTGCTTCAAGCGGAGGGTGAGTTCCGAGGCTGGAGGAGGCTCGGAGTCACACTGGTTCCCAAGGGGGAACACTCATTGCCAAAAGTCTCTCCCGTGGCTCCAGTGCCCCCTTCCTGGGCCAGGGGCCCTTGGAAACCCCTCTGAATGGAAAGCCCAGCTCATCATCTGCCGGCCTCTCCTGCTGGCAGCGCTCACGTTCGGCAGCCTTCAAACTGCTTCAGGAAGGCAGTTCCTTGGAGTCGGAGACTGGCAGGCTGGGCAGCCTGGGGGTGAGGCGTGCAGCTGCGTGAGGAAAGCCCTGGGCTTAGCATTCACCCTGGGACGTCGTGCGTGGGTTCTGGGTACCTTGGAGAGAACCTCCACTCACTCTCCAAGCTGAGATCAACAGCCAGGAGTTCCCTGAGCAGCGCTAAACCACAGCCCCTCCCAGGCTGTCCCAAGACGTCCGTGCGGCCTACTCCCACTTCAGCCATACAACACATGCAGACCCTGGGGGGAGCAACGTTCAAGATGGAAGGTCCCACTTGCACGGCCTGTGTGTCTCTTCCACTGCTCAGAAGCTGCTGAGGCACAGGCTGAGTGTCCACATTCACCCTGAGGCCTGAAGGCCAAACGGTCATTACCCCAGGGCGAAGTGGGTTGGATGTGGCTCCTTGGCGGCTCGCCCAGCAGCCCTGCTGCTGGCCTTGCCTTCGCTGCTGGCAAACCTCTGGGAGGAAAAAGAGCGTCTCTGGCAAGAATCAAAAAGTGCTTGCCATTCCCTGGCTAGGAGCGCCTCCTACACCCCTCTTTGTGCAGCGAACACACACAACAACTACTACCCTCCAAGGAAGCTGCAGCTTTCCAGCCAGAAAGGCCTGCAGCCCTTGCCGTGAAACCACAGTCAACAGGCTGTTGGACTGGGCCAAGTGCCTTGTAGGAGGCCATGGACGCGCAGGGCTGCACTGTTTTCCGTTGGGGCACACCGTTGGGGAGAAGGCTCTGGCCTAGCCATCAGCGCACACCCTCCTAGCCAGAGGCCCTTGGGGTCCACTGGGTGGGCAGGCTGAAGGCGCGAGCAGGGCTTTGGTGCTTGCAGAGTCAATTTGGGCCCTGCTTTGGAAGGGTTTCAGGGACCCAGTTCGAGGGAGGCTTAGCTTCCCTGCTGTGGCACACCCAGGTCAGGTAGCCCAGCTGCCACCCTAAAGGCTCCCTGCTTTGCCCTCACCCTGGGGTCTCCCACGTGGGTTCTGTCTCCCCAAGCACAACCTCAATGTGGATCCAGTCTGGACAGAAAAGCACACAATATCCCAGAGCACTCCAGGGCCTCAGCGGCTCAAAGGGGCATCAAGGCCTCCCTAGGGGGCCTCTCTTCCCTAGGCCATACCCAGCCTGCACACTCTCTGTGGAGCAAGCTTCATTCCTGGAAGGGCCCAGGGGGTGGGCATGAGGGTCTCTTCGGGGCTCGGAACGTGCGGATAACAGAGGCTGTGGGACAACAGCAACATGAGGCCCTGACAGGAGAGCTGTCGTTTCCCCTTTGGGAAGCAGGAAGCTTGCGGCCCCCAGGCTGCGTGCCAATCCCCCTTGCTGCCTGGCTTCTGTTCACTGCTGGCTAGCGCTTCTGCAGCAGGTGAGCGTCTTGCCTAGAAACCGGGCGCTTGCCGTCCCTTGCTGGGAGCTCATGGCCCCACACACGTCCCTAGAGGGTGATGGCAACTTGGCTGAGAGCCACCAGGTGAGCTGTAGTTCTCCATGCGGAGAGGCCTGCCGTGGGTTTCGAGAATCCTGAGTCAGGGCTGTGCTTCAAGCGGAGGGTGAGTTCCGAGGCTGGAGGAGGCTCGGAGTCACACTGGTTCCCAAGGGGGAACACTCATTGCCAAAAGTCTCTCCCGTGGCTCCAGTGCCCCCTTCCTGGGCCAGGGGCCCTTGGAAACCCCTCTGAATGGAAAGCCCAGCTCATCATCTGCCGGCCTCTCCTGCTGGCAGCGCTCGCGTTCGGCAGCCTTCAAACTGCTTCAGGAAGGCAGTTCCTTGGAGTCGGAGACTGGCAGGCTGGGCAGCCTGGGGGTGAGGCGTGCAGCTGCGTGAGGAAAGCCCTGGGCTTAGCATTCACCCTGGGACGTCGTGCGTGGGTTCTGGGTACCTTGGAGAGAACCTCCACTCACTCTCCAAGCTGAGATCAACAGCCAGGAGTTCCCTGAGCAGCGCTAAACCACAGCCCCTCCCAGGCTGTCCCAAGACGTCCATGCAGCCTACTCCCACTTCAGCCATACAACACATGCAGACCCTGGGGGGAGCAACGTTCAAGATGGAAGGTCCCACTTGCACGGCCTGTGTGTCTCTTCCACTGCTCAGAAGCTGCTGAGGCACAGGCTGAGTGTCCACATTCACCCTGAGGCCTGAAGGCCAAACGGTCATTACCCCAGGGCGAAGTGGGTTGGATGTGGCTCCTTGGCGGCTCGCCCAGCAGCCCTGCTGCTGGCCTTGCCTTCGCTGCTGGCAAACCTCTGGGAGGAAAAAGAGCGTCTCTGGCAAGAATCAAAAAGTGCTTGCCATTCCCTGGCTAGGAGCGCCTCCTACACCCCTCTTTGTGCAGCGAACACACACAACAACTACTACCCTCCAAGGAAGCTGCAGCTTTCCAGCCAGAAAGGCCTGCAGCCCTTGCCGTGAAACCACAGTCAACAAGCTGTTGGACTGGGCCAAGTGCCTTGTAGGAGGCCATGGACGCGCAGGGCTGCACTGTTATCCGTTGGGGCACACCGTTGGGGAGAAGGCTCTGGCCTAGCCATCAGCGCACACCCTCCTAGCCAGAGGCCCTTGGGGTCCACTGGGTGGGCAGGCTGAAGGCGCGAGCAGGGCTTTGGTGCTTGCAGAGTCAATTTGGGCCCTGCTTTGGAAGGGTTTCAGGGACCCAGTTCTAGGGAGGCTTAGCTTCCCTGCTGTGGCACACCCAGGTCAGGTAGCCCAGCTGCCACCCTAAAGGCTCCCTGCTTTGCCCTCACCCTGGGGTCTCCCACGTGGGTTCTGTCTCCCCAAGCACAACCTCAATGTGGATCCAGTCTGGACAGAAAAGCACACAATATCCCAGAGCACTCCAGGGCCTCAGCGGCTCAAAGGGGCATCAAGGCCTACCTAGGGGGCCTCTCTTCCCTAGGCCATACCCAGCCTGCACACTCTCTGTGGAGCAAGCTTCATTCCTGGAAGGGCCCAGGGGGTGGGCATGAGGGTCTCTTCGGGGCTCGGAACGTGCGGATAACAGAGGCAGTGGGACAACAGCAAAATGAGGCCCTGACAGGAGAGCTGTCGTTTCCCCTTTGGGAAGCAGGAAGCTTGCCGCCCCCAGGCTGCGTGCCAATCCCCCTTGCTGCCTGGCTTCTGTTCACTGCTGGCTAGCGCTTCTGCAGCAGGTGAGCGTCTTGCCTAGAAACCGGGCGCTTGCCGTCCCTTGCTGGGAGCTCATGGCTCCACACACATCCCTAGAGGGTGATGGCAACTTGGCTGAGAGCCACCAGGTGAGCTGTAGTTCTCCATGCGGAGAGGCCTGCCGCGGGTTTTGAGAATCCTGAGTCAGGGCTGTGCTTCAAGCGGAGGGTGAGTTCCGAGGCTGGAGGAGGCTCGGAGTCACACTGGTTCCCAAGGGGGAACACTCATTGCCAAAAGTCTCTCCCGTGGCTCCAGTGCCCCCTTCCTGGGCCAGGGGCCCTTGGAAACCCCTCTGAATGGAAAGCCCAGCTCATCATCTGCCGGCCTCTCCTGCTGGCAGCGCTCGCGTTCGGCAGCCTTCAAACTGCTTCAGGAAGGCAGTTCCTTGGAGTCGGAGACTGGCAGGCTGGGCAGCCTGAGAGTGAGGCGTGCAGCTGCGTGAGGAAAGCCCTGGGCTTAGCATTCACCCTGGGACGTCGTGCCTGGGTTCTGGGTACCTCGGAGAGAACCTCCACTCACTCTCCAAGCTGAGATCAACAGCCAGGAGTTCCCTGAGCAGCGCTAAACCACAGCCCCTCCCAGGCTGTCCCAAGACGTCCGTGCGGCCTACTCCCACTTCAGCCATACAACACATGCAGACCCTGGGGGGAGCAACGTTCAAGATGGAAGGTCCCACTTGCACGGCCTGTGTGTCTCTTCCACTGCTCAGAAGCTGCTGAGGCACAGGCTGAGTGTCCACATTCACCCTGAGGCCTGAAGGCCAAACGGTCATTACCCCAGGGCGAAGTGGGTTGGATGTGGCTCCTTGGCGGCTCGCCCAGCAGCCCTGCTGCTGGCCTTGCCTTCGCTGCTGGCAAACCTCTGGGAGGAAAAAGAGCGTCTCTGGCAAGAATCAAAAAGTGCTTGCCATCCCCTGGCTAGGAGCGCCTCCTACACCCCTCTTTGTGCGGCGAGCACACACATCAACTACTACCCTCCAAGGAAGCTGCAGCTTTCCAGCCAGAAAGGCCTGCAGCCCTTGCCGTGAAACCACAGTCAACAGGCTGTTGCACTGGGCCAAGTGCCTTGTAGGAGGCCTTGGACGCGCAGGGCTGCACTGTTTTCCGTTGGGGCACACCGTTGGGGAGAAGGCTCTGGCCTAGCCATCAGCGCACACCCTCCTAGCCAGAGGCCCTTGGGGTCCACTGGGTGGGCAGGCTGAAGGCGCGAGCAGGGCTTTGGTGCTTGCAGAGTCAATTTGGGCCCTGCTTTGGAAGGGTTTCAGGGACCCAGTTCTAGGGAGGCTTAGCTTCCCTGCTGTGGCACACCCAGGTCAGGTAGCCCAGCTGCCACCCTAAAGGCTCCCTGCTTTGCCCTCACCCTGGGGTCTCCCACGTGGGTTCTGTCTCCCCAAGCACAACCTCAATGTGGATCCAGTCTGGACAGAAAAGCACACAATATCCCAGAGCACTCCAGGGCCTCAGCGGCTCAAAGGGGCATCAGGGCCTACCTAGGGGGCCTCTCTTCCCTAGGCCATACCCAGCCTGCACACTCTCTGTGGAGCAAGCTTCATTCCTGGAAGGGCCCAGGGGGTGGGCATGAGGGTCTCTTCGGGGCTCGGAACGTGCGGATAACAGAGGCTGTGGGACAACAGCAACATGAGACCCTGACAGGAGAGCTGTCGTTTCCCCTTTGGGAAGCAGGATGCTTGCGGCCCCCAGGCTGCGTGCCAATCCCCCTTGCTGCCTGGCTTCTGTTCACTGCTGGCTGGCGCTTCTGCAGCAGGTGAGCGTCTTGCCTAGAAACCGGGCGCTTGCCGTCCTTTGCTGGGAGCTCATGGCCCCACACATGTCCCTAGAGGGTGATGGCAACTTGGCTGAGAGCCACCAGATGAGCTGTAGTTCTCCATGCAGCGAGGCCTGCCGCGGGTTTCGAGAATCCTGAGTCAGGGCTGTGTTTCAAGCGGAGGGTGAGTTCCGAGGCTGGAGGAGGCTCTGAGTCACACTGGTTCCCAAGGGGGAACACTCATTGCCAAAAGTCTCTCCCGTGGCTCCAGTGCCCCCTTCCTGGGCCAGGGGCCCTTGGAAACCCCTCTGAATGGAAAGCCCAGCTCATCATCTGCCGGCCTCTCCTGCTGGCAGCGCTCGCGTTCGGCAGCCTTCAAACTGCTTCAGGAAGGCAGTTCCTTGGAGTCGGAGACTGGCAGGCTGGGCAGCCTGAGGGTGAGGCGTGCAGCTGCGTGAGGAAAGCCCTGGGCTTAGCATTCACCCTGGGACATCGTGCCTGGGTTCTGGGTACCTCGGAGAGAACCTCCACTCACTCTCCAAGCTGAGATCAACAGGCAGGAGTTCCCTGAGCAGCGCTAAACTACAGCCCCTCCCAGGCTGTCCCAAGACGTCCATGCGGCCTACTCCCACTTCAGCCATACAACACATGCAGACCCTGGGGGGAGCAACGTTTAAGATGGAAGGTCCCACTTGCACGGCCTGTGTGTCTCTTCCACTGCTCAGAAGCTGCTGAGGCACAGGCTGAGTGTCCACATTCACCCTGAGGCCTGAAGGCCAAACGGTCATTACCCCAGGGCGAAGTGGGTTGGATGTGGCTCCTTGGCGGCTCGCCCAGCAGCCCTGCTGCTGGCCTTGCCTTCGCTGCTGGCAAACCTCTGGGAGGAAAAAGAGCGTCTCTGGCAAGAATCAAAAAGTGCTTGCCATCCCCTGGCTAGGAGCGCCTCCTACACCCCTCTTTGTGCGGCGAGCACACACATCAACTACTACCCTCCAAGGAAGCTGCAGCTTTCCAGCCAGAAAGGCCTGCAGCCCTTGCCGAGAAACCACAGTCAACAGGCTGTTGGACTGGGCCAAGTGCCTTGTAGGAGGCCTTGGACGCGCAGGGCTGCACTGTTTTCCGTTGGGGCACACCGTTGGGGAGAAGGCTCTGGCCTAGCCATCAGCGCACACCCTCCTAGCCAGAGGCCCTTGGGGTCCACTGGGTGGGCAGGCTGAAGGCGCGAGCAGGGCTTTGGTGCTTGCAGAGTCAATTTGGGCCCTGCTTTGGAAGGGTTTCAGGGACCCAGTTCGAGGGAGGCTTAGCTTCCCTGCTGTGGCACACCCAGGTCAGGTAGCCCAGCTGCCACCCTAAAGGCTCCCTGCTTTGCCCTCACCCTGGGGTCTCCCACGTGGGTTCTGTCTCCCCAAGCACAACCTCAATGTGGATCCAGTCTGGACAGAAAAGCACACAATATCCCAGAGCACTCCAGGGCCTCAGCGGCTCAAAGGGGCATCAAGGCCTACCTAGGGGGCCTCTCTTCCCTAGGCCATACCCAGCCTGCACACTCTCTGTGGAGCAAGCTTCATTCCTGGAAGGGCCCAGGGGGTGGGCATGAGGGTCTCTTCGGGGCTCGGAACGTGCGGATAACAGAGGCAGTGGGACAACAGCAAAATGAGGCCCTGACAGGAGAGCTGTCGTTTCCCCTTTGGGAGCAGGAAGCTTGCCGCCCCCAGGCTGCGTGCCAATCCCCCTTGCTGCCTGGCTTCTGTTCACTGCTGGCTAGCGCTTCTGCAGCAGGTGAGCGTCTTGCCTAGAAACCGGGCGCTTGCCGTCCCTTGCTGGGAGCTCATGGCCCCACACACGTCCCTAGAGGGTGATGGCAACTTGGCTGAGAGCCACCAGGTGAGCTGTAGTTCTCCATGCGGAGAGGCCTGCCGTGGGTTTCGAGAATCCTGAGTCAGGGCTGTGCTTCAAGCGGAGGGTGAGTTCCAAGGCTGGAGGAGGCTCTGAGTCACAGTGGTTCCCAAGGGGGAACACTCATTGCCAAAAGTCTCTCCCGTGGCTCCAGTGCCCCCTTCCTGGGCCAGGGGCCCTTGGAAACCCCTCTGAATGGAAAGCCCAGCTCATCATCTGCCGGCCTCTCCTGCTGGCAGCGCTCGCGTTCGGCAGCCTTCAAACTGCTTCAGGAAGGCAGTTCCTTGGAGTCGGAGACTGGCAGGCTGGGCAGCCTGAGGGTGAGGCATGCAGCTGCGTGAGGAAAGCCCTGGGCTTAGCATTCACCCTGGGACATCGTGCCTGGGTTCTGGGTACCTCGGAGAGAACCTCCACTCACTCTCCAAGCTGAGATCAACAGGCAGGAGTTCCCTGAGCAGCGCTAAACCACAGCCCCTCCCAGGCTGTCCCAAGACGTCCGTGCAGCCTACTCCCACTTCAGCCATACAACACATGCAGACCCTGGGGGGAGCAACGTTCAAGATGGAAGGTCCCACTTGCACGGCCTGTGTGTCTCTTCCACTGCTCAGAAGCTGCTGAGGCACAGGCTGAGTGTCCACATTCACCCTGAGGCCTGAAGGCCAAACGGTCATTACCCCAGGGCGAAGTGGGTTGGATGTGGCTCCTTGGCGGCTCGCCCAGCAGCCCTGCTGCTGGCCTTGCCTTCGCTGCTGGCAAACCTCTGGGAGGAAAAAGAGCGTCTCTGGCAAGAATCAAAAAGTGCTTGCCATCCCCTGGCTAGGAGCGCCTCCTACACCCCTCTTTGTGCGGCGAGCACACACATCAACTACTACCCTCCAAGGAAGCTGCAGCTTTCCAGCCAGAAAGGCCTGCAGCCCTTGCCGAGAAACCACAGTCAACAGGCTGTTGGACTGGGCCAAGTGCCTTGTAGGAGGCCTTGGACGCGCAGGGCTGCACTGTTTTCCGTTGGGGCACACCGTTGGGGAGAAGGCTCTGGCCTAGCCATCAGCGCACACCCTCCTAGCCAGAGGCCCTTGGGGTCCACTGGGTGGGCAGGCTGAAGGCGCGAGCAGGGCTTTGGTGCTTGCAGAGTCAATTTGGGCCCTGCTTTGGAAGGGTTTCAGGGACCCAGTTCGAGGGAGGCTTAGCTTCCCTGCTGTGGCACACCCAGGTCAGGTAGCCCAGCTGCCACCCTAAAGGCTCCCTGCTTTGCCCTCACCCTGGGGTCTCCCACGTGGGTTCTGTCTCCCCAAGCACAACCTCAATGTGGATCCAGTCTGGACAGAAAAGCACACAATATCCCAGAGCACTCCAGGGCCTCAGCGGCTCAAAGGGGCATCAGGGCCTACCTAGGGGGCCTCTCTTCCCTAGGCCATACCCAGCCTGCACACTCTCTGTGGAGCAAGCTTCATTCCTGGAAGGGCCCAGGGGGTGGGCATGAGGGTCTCTTCGGGGCTCGGAACGTGCGGATAACAGAGGCTGTGGGACAACAGCAACATGAGACACTGACAGGAGAGCTGTCGTTTCCCCTTTGGGAAGCAGGATGCTTGCGGCCCCCAGGCTGCGTGCCAATCCCCCTTGCTGCCTGGCTTCTGTTCACTGCTGGCTAGCGCTTCTGTAGCAGGTGAGCGTCTTGCCTAGAAACCGGGCGCTTGCCGTCCTTTGCTGGGAGCTCATGGCCCCACACACGTCCCTAGAGGGTGATGGCAACTTGGCTGAGAGCCACCAGATGAGCTGTAGTTCTCCATGCAGAGAGGCCTGCCGCGGGTTTCGAGAATCCTGAGTCAGGGCTGTGCTTCAAGCGGAGGGTGAGTTCCGAGGCTGGAGGAGGCTCGGAGTCACACTGGTTCCCAAGGGGGAACACTCATTGCCAAAAGTCTCTCCCGTGGTTCCAGTGCCCCCTTCCTGGGCCAGGGGCCCTTGGAAACCCCTCTGAATGGAAAGCCCAGCTCATCATCTGCCGGCCTCTCCTGCTGGCAGCGCTCGCGTTCGGCAGCCTTCAAACTGCTTCAGGAAGGCAGTTCCTTGGAGTCGGAGACTGGCAGGCTGGGCAGCCTGAGGGTGAGGTGTGCAGCTGTGTGAGGAAAGCCCTGGGCTTAGCATTCACCCTGGGACGTCGTGCCTGGGTTCTGGGTACCTCGGAGAGAACCTCCACTCACTCTCCAAGCTGAGATCAACAGGCAGGAGTTCCCTGAGCAGCGCTAAACCACAGCCCCTCCCAGGCTGTCCCAAGACGTCCGTGCGGCCTACTCCCACTTCAGCCATACAACACATGCAGACCCTGGGGGGAGCAACGTTCAAGATGGAAGGTCCCACTTGCACGGCCTGTGTGTCTCTTCCACTGCTCAGAAGCTGCTGAGGCACAGGCTGAGTGTCCACATTCACCCTGAGGCCTGAAGGCCAAACGGTCATTACCCCAGGGCGAAGTGGGTTGGATGTGGCTCCTTGGCGGCTCGCCCAGCAGCCCTGCTGCTGGCCTTGCCTTCGCTGCTGGCAAACCTCTGGGAGGAAAAAGAGCGTCTCTGGCAAGAATCAAAAAGTGCTTGCCATCCCCTGGCTAGGAGCGCCTCCTACACCCCTCTTTGTGCGGCGAGCACACACATCAACTACTACCCTCCAAGGAAGCTGCAGCTTTCCAGCCAGAAAGGCCTGCAGCCCTTGCCGTGAAACCACAGTCAACAGGCTGTTGCACTGGGCCAAGTGCCTTGTAGGAGGCCTTGGACGCGCAGGGCTGCACTGTTTTCCGTTGGGGCACACCGTTGGGGAGAAGGCTCTGGCCTAGCCATCAGCGCACACCCTCCTAGCCAGAGGCCCTTGGGATCCACTGGGTGGGCAGGCTGAAGGCGCGAGCAGGGCTTTGGTGCTTGCAGAGTCAATTTGGGCCCTGCTTTGGAAGGGTTTCAGGGACCCAGTTCGAGGGAGGCTTAGCTTCCCTGCTGTGGCACACCCAGGTCAGGTAGCCCAGCTGCCACCCTAAAGGCTCCCTGCTTTGCCCTCACCCTGGGGTCTCCCACGTGGGTTCTGTCTCCCCAAGCACAACCTCAATGTGGATCCAGTCTGGACAGAAAAGCACACAATATCCCAGAGCACTCCAGGGCCTCAGCGGCTCAAAGGGGCATCAGGGCCTACCTAGGGGGCCTCTCTTCCCTAGGCCATACCCAGCCTGCACACTCTCTGTGGAGCAAGCTTCATTCCTGGAAGGGCCCAGGGGGTGGGCATGAGGGTCTCTTCGGGGCTCGGAACGTGCGGATAACAGAGGCTGTGGGACAACAGCAACATGAGACCCTGACAGGAGAGCTGTCGTTTCCCCTTTGGGAAGCAGGATGCTTGCGGCCCCCAGGCTGCGTGCCAATCCCCCTTGCTGCCTGGCTTCTGTTCACTGCTGGCTAGCGCTTCTGCAGCAGGTGAGCGTCTTGCCTAGAAACCGGGCGCTTGCCGTCCTTTGCTGGGAGCTCATGGCCCCACACACGTCCCTAGAGGGTGATGGCAACTTGGCTGAGAGCCACCAGATGAGCTGTAGTTCTCCATGCAGAGAGGCCTGCCGCGGGTTTCGAGAATCCTGAGTCAGGGCTGTGTTTCAAGCGGAGGGTGAGTTCCGAGGCTGGAGGAGGCTCGGAGTCACACTGGTTCCCAAGGGGGAACACTCATTGCCAAAAGTCTCTCCCGTGGCTCCAGTGCCCCCTTCCTGGGCCAGGGGCCCTTGGAAACCCCTCTGAATGGAAAGCCCAGCTCATCATCTGCCGGCCTCTCCTGCTGGCAGCGCTCGCGTTCGGCAGCCTTCAAACTGCTTCAGGAAGGCAGTTCCTTGGAGTCGGAGACTGGCAGGCTGGGCAGCCTGAGGGTGAGGCGTGCAGCTGCGTGAGGAAAGCCCTGGGCTTAGCATTCACCCTGGGACGTCGTGCCTGGGTTCTGGGTACCTCGGAGAGAACCTCCACTCACTCTCCAAGCTGAGATCAACAGGCAGGAGTTCCCTGAGCAGCGCTAAACCACAGCCCCTCCCAGGCTGTCCCAAGACGTCCATGCGGCCTACTCTCACTTCAGCCATACAACACATGCAGACCCTGGGGGGAGCAACGTTCAAGATGGAAGGTCCCACTTGCACGGCCTGTGTGTCTCTTCCACTGCACAGAAGCTGCTGAGGCACAGGCTGAGTGTCCACATTCACCCTGAGGCCTGAAGGCCAAACGGTCATTACCCCAGGGCGAAGTGGGTTGGATGTGGCTCCTTGGCGGCTCGCCCAGCAGCCCTGCTGCTGGCCTTGCCTTCGCTGCTGGCAAACCTCTGGGAGGAAAAAGAGCGTCTCTGGCAAGAATCAAAAAGTGCTTGCCATCCCCTGGCTAGGAGCGCCTCCTACACCCCTCTTTGTGCGGCGAGCACACACATCAACTACTACCCTCCAAGGAAGCTGCAGCTTTCCAGCCAGAAAGGCCTGCAGCCCTTGCCGAGAAACCACAGTCAACAGGCTGTTGCACTGGGCCAAGTGCCTTGTAGGAGGCCTTGGACGCGCAGGGCTGCACTGTTTTCCGTTGGGGCACACCGTTGGGGAGAAGGCTCTGGCCTAGCCATCAGCGCACACCCTCCTAGCCAGAGGCCCTTGGGGTCCACTGGGTGGGCAGGCTGAAGGCGCGAGCAGGGCTTTGGTGCTTGCAGAGTCAATTTGGGCCCTGCTTTGGAAGGGTTTCAGGGACCCAGTTCGAGGGAGGCTTAGCTTCCCTGCTGTGGCACACCCAGGTCAGGTAGCCCAGCTGCCACCCTAAAGGCTCCCTGCTTTGCCCTCACCCTGGGGTCTCCCACGTGGGTTCTGTCTCCCCAAGCACAACCTCAATGTGGATCCAGTCTGGACAGAAAAGCACACAATATCCCAGAGCACTCCAGGGCCTCAGCAGCTCAAAGGGGCATCAAGGCCTACCTAGGGGGCCTCTCTTCCCTAGGCCATACCCAGCCTGCACACTCTCTGTGGAGCAAGCTTCATTCCTGGAAGGGCCCAGGGGGTGGGCATGAGGGTCTCTTCGGGGCTCGGAACGTGCGGATAACAGAGGCAGTGGGACAACAGCAAAATGAGGCCCTGACAGGAGAGCTGTCGTTTCCCCTTTGGGAAGCAGGAAGCTTGCCGCCCCCAGGCTGCGTGCCAATCCCCCTTGCTGCCTGGCTTCTGTTCACTGCTGGCTAGCGCTTCTGCAGCAGGTGAGCGTCTTGCCTAGAAACCGGGTGCTTGCCGTCCTTTGCTGGGAGCTCATGGCCCCACACACGTCCCTAGAGGGTGATGGCAACTTGGCTGAGAGCCACCAGATGAGCTGTAGTTCTCCATGCAGAGAGGCCTGCCACGGGTTTCGAGAATCCTGAGTCAGGGCTGTGTTTCAAGCGGAGGGTGAGTTCCGAGGCTGGAGGAGGCTCGGAGTCACACTGGTTCCCAAGGGGGAACACTCATTGCCAAAAGTCTCTCCCGTGGCTCCAGTGCCCCCTTCCTGGGCCAGGGGCCCTTGGAAACCCCTCTGAATGGAAAGCCCAGCTCATCATCTGCCGGCCTCTCCTGCTGGCAGCGCTCGCGTTCGGCAGCCTTCAAACTGCTTCAGGAAGGCAGTTCCTTGGAGTCGGAGACTGGCAGGCTGGGCAGCCTGAGGGTGAGGCGTGCAGCTGCGTGAGGAAAGCCCTGGGCTTAGCATTCACCCTGGGACGTCGTGCCTGGGTTCTGGGTACCTCGGAGAGAACCTCCACTCACTCTCCAAGCTGAGATCAACAGGCAGGAGTTCCCTGAGCAGCGCTAAACTACAGCCCCTCCCAGGCTGTCCCAAGACGTCCATGCGGCCTACTCCCACTTCAGCCATACAACACATGCAGACCCTGGGGGGAGCAACGTTCAAGATGGAAGGTCCCACTTGCACGGCCTGTGTGTCTCTTCCACTGCTCAGAAGCTGCTGAGGCACAGGCTGAGTGTCCACATTCACCCTGAGGCCTGAAGGCCAAACGGTCATTACCCCAGGGCGAAGTGGGTTGGATGTGGCTCCTTGGCGGCTCGCCCAGCAGCCCTGCTGCTGGCCTTGCCTTCGCTGCTGGCAAACCTCTGGGAGGAAAAAGAGCGTCTCTGGCAAGAATCAAAAAGTGCTTGCCATTCCCTGGCTAGGAGCGCCTCCTACACCCCTCTTTGTGCGGCGAGCACACACATCAACTACTACCCTCCAAGGAAGCTGCAGCTTTTCAGCCAGAAAGGCCTGCAGCCCTTGCCGAGAAACCACAGTCAACAGGCTGTTGCACTGGGCCAAGTTCCTTGTAGGAGGCCTTGGATGCGCAGGGCTGCACTGTTTTCCGTTGGGGCACACCGTTGGGGAGAAGGCTCTGGCCTAGCCATCAGCGCACACCCTCCTAGCCAGAGGCCCTTGGGGTCCACTGGGTGGGCAGGCTGAAGGCGCGAGCAGGGCTTTGGTGCTTGCAGAGTCAATTTGGGCCCTGCTTTGGAAGGGTTTCAGGGACCCAGTTCGAGGGAGGCTTAGCTTCCCTGCTGTGGCACACCCAGGTCAGGTAGCCCACCTGCCACCCTAAAGGCTCCCTGCTTTGCCCTCACCCTGGGGTCTCCCACGTGGGTTCTGTCTCCCCAAGCACAACCTCAATGTGGATCCAGTCTGGACAGAAAAGCACACAATATCCCAGAGCACTCCAGGGCCTCAGCGGCTCAAAGGGGCATCAAGGCCTACCTAGGGGGCCTCTCTTCCCTAGGCCATACCCAGCCTGCACACTCTCTGTGGAGCAAGCTTCATTCCTGGAAGGGCCCAGGGGGTGGGCATGAGGGTCTCTTCGGGGCTCGGAACGTGCGGATAACAGAGGCAGTGGGACAACAGCAAAATGAGGCCCTGACAGGAGAGCTGTCGTTTCCCCTTTGGGAAGCAGGAAGCTTGCCGCCCCCAGGCTGCGTGCCAATCCCCCTTGCTGCCTGGCTTCTGTTCACTGCTGGCTAGCGCTTCTGCAGCAGGTGAGCGTCTTGCCTAGAAACCGGGCGCTTGCCGTCCCTTGCTGGGAGCTCATGGCCCCACACACGTCCCTAGAGGGTGATGGCAACTTGGCTGAGAGCCACCAGGTGAGCTGTAGTTCTCCATGCGGAGAGGCCTGCCGTGGGTTTCGAGAATCCTGAGTCAGGGCTGTGCTTCAAGCGGAGGGTGAGTTCCGAGGCTGGAGGAGGCTCGGAGTCACACTGGTTCCCAAGGGGGAACACTCATTGCCAAAAGTCTCTCCCGTGGCTCCAGTGCCCCCTTCCTGGGCCAGGGGCCCTTGGAAACCCCTCTGAATGGAAAGCCCAGCTCATCATCTGCCGGCCTCTCCTGCTGGCAGCGCTCGCGTTCGGCAGCCTTCAAACTGCTTCAGGAAGGCAGTTCCTTGGAGTCGGAGACTGGCAGGCTGGGCAGCCTGAGGGTGAGGCGTGCAGCTGCGTGAGGAAAGCCCTGGGCTTAGCATTCACCCTGGGACGTCGTGCCTGGGTTCTGGGTACCTCGGAGAGAACCTCCACTCACTCTCCAAGCTGAGATCAACAGGCAGGAGTTCCCTGAGCAGCGCTAAACCACAGCCCCTCCCAGGCTGTCCCAAGACGTCCGTGCGGCCTACTCCCACTTCAGCCATACAACACATGCAGACCCTGGGGGGAGCAACGTTCAAGATGGAAGGTCCCACTTGCACGGCCTGTGTGTCTCTTCCACTGCTCAGAAGCTGCTGAGGCACAGGCTGAGTGTCCACATTCACCCTGAGGCCTGAAGGCCAAACGGTCATTACCCCAGGGCGAAGTGGGTTGGATGTGGCTCCTTGGCGGCTCGCCCAGCAGCCCTGCTGCTGGCCTTGCCTTCGCTGCTGGCAAACCTCTGGGAGGAAAAAGAGCGTCTCTGGCAAGAATCAAAAAGTGCTTGCCATCCCCTGGCTAGGAGCGCCTCCTACACCCCTCTTTGTGCGGCGAGCACACACATCAACTACTACCCTCCAAGGAAGCTGCAGCTTTCCAGCCAGAAAGGCCTGCAGCCCTTGCCGTGAAACCACAGTCAACAGGCTGTTGCACTGGGCCAAGTGCCTTGTAGGAGGCCTTGGACGCGCAGGGCTGCACTGTTTTCCGTTGGGGCACACCGTTGGGGAGAAGGCTCTGGCCTAGCCATCAGCGCACACCCTCCTAGCCAGAGGCCCTTGGGGTCCACTGGGTGGGCAGGCTGAAGGCGCAAGCAGGGCTTTGGTGCTTGCAGAGTCAATTTGGGCCCTGCTTTGGAAGGGTTTCAGGGACCCACTTCTAGGGAGGCTTAGCTTCCCTGCTGTGGCACACCCAGGTCAGGTAGCCCAGCTGCCACCCTAAAGGCTCCCTGCTTTGCCCTCACCCTGGGGTCTCCCACGTGGGTTCTGTCTCCCCAAGCACAACCTCAATGTGGATCCAGTCTGGACAGAAAAGCACACAATATCCCAGAGCACTCCAGGGCCTCAGCGGCTCAAAGGGGCATCAGGGCCTACCTAGGGGGCCTCTCTTCCCTAGGCCATACCCAGCCTGCACACTCTCTGTGGAACAAGCTTCATTCCTGGAAGGGCCCAGGGGGTGGGCATGAGGGTCTCTTCGGGGCTCGGAACGTGCGGATAACAGAGGCTGTGGGACAACAGCAACATGAGACCCTGACAGGAGAGCTGTCGTTTCCCCTTTGGGAAGCAGGATGCTTGCGGCCCCCAGGCTGCGTGCCAATCCCCCTTGCTGCCTGGCTTCTGTTCACTGCTGGCTAGCGCTTCTGCAGCAGGTGAGCGTCTTGCCTAGAAACCGGGCACTTGCCGTCCTTTGCTGGGAGCTCATGGCCCCACACACGACCCTAGAGGGTGATGGCAACTTGGCTGAGAGCCACCAGATGAGCTGTAGTTCTCCATGCAGAGAGGCCTGCCGCGGGTTTCGAGAATCCTGAGTCAGGGCTGTGTTTCAAGCGGAGGGTGAGTTCCGAGGCTGGAGGAGGCTCGGAGTCACACTGGTTCCCAAGGGGGAACACTCATTGCCAAAAGTCTCTCCCGTGGCTCCAGTGCCCCCTTCCTGGGCCAGGGGCCCTTGGAAACCCCTCTGAATGGAAAGCCCAGCTCATCATCTGCCGGCCTCTCCTGCTGGCAGCGCTCGCGTTCGGCAGCCTTCAAACTGCTTCAGGAAGGCAGTTCCTTGGAGTCGGAGACTGGCAGGCTGGGCAGCCTGAGGGTGAGGCGTGCAGCTGCGTGAGGAAAGCCCTGGGCTTAGCATTCACCCTGGGACGTCGTGCCTGGGTTCTGGGTACCTCGGAGAGAACCTCCACTCACTCTCCAAGCTGAGATCAACAGGCAGGAGTTCCCTGAGCAGCGCTAAACTACAGCCCCTCCCAGGCTGTCCCAAGACGTCCATGCGGCCTACTCCCACTTCAGCCATACAACACATGCAGACCCTGGGGGGAGCAACGTTCAAGATGGAAGGTCCCACTTGCACGGCCTGTGTGTCTCTTCCACTGCTCAGAAGCTGCTGAGGCACAGGCTGAGTGTCCACATTCACCCTGAGGCCTGAAGGCCAAACGGTCATTACCCCAGGGCGAAGTGGGTTGGATGTGGCTCCTTGGCGGCTCGCCCAGCAGCCCTGCTGCTGGCCTTGCCTTCGCTGCTGGCAAACCTCTGGGAGGAAAAAGAGCGTCTCTGGCAAGAATCAAAAAGTGCTTGCCATCCCCTGGCTAGGAGCGCCTCCTACACCCCTCTTTGTGCGGCGAGCACACACATCAACTACGACCCTCCAAGGAAGCTGCAGCTTTCCAGCCAGAAAGGCCTGCAGCCCTTGCCGAGAAACCACAGTCAACAGGCTGTTGCACTGGGCCAAGTGCCTTGTAGGAGGCCTTGGACGCGCAGGGCTGCACTGTTTTCCGTTGGGGCACACCGTTGGGGAGAAGGCTCTGGCCTAGCCATCAGCGCACACCCTCCTAGCCAGAGGCCCTTGGGGTCCACTGGGTGGGCAGGCTGAAGGCGCGAGCAGGGCTTTGGTGCTTGCAGAGTCAATTTGGGCCCTGCTTTGGAAGGGTTTCAGGGACCCAGTTCTAGGGAGGCTTAGCTTCCCTGCTGTGGCACACCCAGGTCAGGTAGCCCAGCTGCCACCCTAAAGGCTCCCTGCTTTGCCCTCACCCTGGGGTCTCCCACGTGGGTTCTGTCTCCCCAAGCACAACCTCAATGTGGATCCAGTCTGGACAGAAAAGCACACAATATCCCAGAGCACTCCAGGGCCTCAGCGGCTCAAAGGGGCATCAAGGCCTACCTAGGGGGCCTCTCTTCCCTAGGCCATACCCAGCCTGCACACTCTCTGTGGAGCAAGCTTCATTCCTGGAAGGGCCCAGGGGGTGGGCATGAGGGTCTCTTCGGGGCTCGGAACGTGCGGATAACAGAGGCTGTGGGACAACAGCAACATGAGACCCTGACAGGAGAGCTGTCGTTTCCCCTTTGGGAAGCAGGATGCTTGCGGCCCCCAGGCTGCGTGCCAATCCCCCTTGCTGCCTGGCTTCTGTTCACTGCTGGCTAGCGCTTCTGCAGCAGGTGAGCGTCTTGCCTAGAAACCGGGCGCTTGCCGTCCCTTGCTGGGAGCTCATGGCCCCACACACGTCCCTAGAGGGTGATGGCAACTTGGCTGAGAGCCACCAGGTGAGCTGTAGTTCTCCATGCGGAGAGGCCTGCCGCGGGTTTCAAGAATCCTGAGTCAGGGCTGTGCTTCAAGCGGAGGGTGAGTTCCGAGGCTGGAGGAGGCTCGGAGTCACACTGGTTCCCAAGGGGGAACACTCATTGCCAAAAGTCTCTCCCGTGGCTCGAGTGCCCGCTTCCTGGGCCAGGGGCCCTTGGAAAACCCTCTGAATGGAAAGCCCAGCTCATCATCTGCCGGCCTCTCCTGCTGGCAGCGCTCGCGTTCGGCAGCCTTCAAACTGCTTCAGGAAGGCAGTTCCTTGGAGTCGGAGACTGGCAGGCTGGGCAGCCTGAGGGTGAGGCGTGCAGCTGCGTGAGGAAAGCCCTGGGCTTAGCATTCACCCTGGGACGTCGTGCCTGGGTTCTGGGTACCTCGGAGAGAACCTCCACTCACTCTCCAAGCTGAGATCAACAGGCAGGAGTTCCCTGAGCAGCGCTAAACCACAGCCCCTCCCAGGCTGTCCCAAGACGTCCATGCGGCCTACTCCCACTTCAGCCATACAACACATGCAGACCCTGGGGGGAGCAACGTTCAAGATGGAAGGTCCCACTTGCACGGCCTGTGTGTCTCTTCCACTGCTCAGAAGCTGCTGAGGCACAGGCTGAGTGTCCACATTCACCCTGAGGCCTGAAGGCCAAACGGTCATTACCCCAGGGCGAAGTGGGTTGGATGTGGCTCCTTGGCGGCTCTCCCAGCAGCCCTGCTGCTGGCCTTGCCTTCGCTGCTGGCAAACCTCTGGGAGGAAAAAGAGCGTCTCTGGCAAGAATCAAAAAGTGCTTGCCATCCCCTGGCTAGGAGCGCCTCCTACACCCCTCTTTGTGCGGCGAGCACACACATCAACTACTACCCTCCAAGGAAGCTGCAGCTTTCCAGCCAGAAAGGCCTGCAGCCCTTGCCGTGAAACCACAGTCAACAGGCTGTTGGACTGGGCCAAGTGCCTTGTAGGAGGCCTTGGACGCGCAGGGCTGCACTGTTTTCCGTTGGGGCACACCGTTGGGGAGAAGGCTCTGGCCTAGCCATCAGCGCACACCCTCCTAGCCAGAGGCCCTTGGGGTCCACTGGGTGGGCAGGCTGAAGGCGCGAGCAGGGCTTTGGTGCTTGCAGAGTCAATTTGGGCCCTGCTTTGGAAGGGTTTCAGGGACCCAGTTCTAGGGAGGCTTAGCTTCCCTGCTGTGGCACACCCAGGTCAGGTAGCCCAGCTGCCACCCTAAAGGCTCCCTGCTTTGCCCTCACCCTGGGGTCTCCCACGTGGGTTCTGTCTCCCCAAGCACAACCTCAATGTGGATCCAGTCTGGACAGAAAAGCACACAATATCCCAGAGCACTCCAGGGCCTCAGCGGCTCAAAGGGGCATCAAGGCCTACCTAGGGGGCCTCTCTTCCCTAGGCCATACCCAGCCTGCACACTCTCTGTGGAGCAAGCTTCATTCCTGGAAGGGCCCAGGGGGTGGGCATGAGGGTCTCTTCGGGGCTCGGAACGTGCGGATAACAGAGGCTGTGGGACAACAGCAACATGAGACCCTGACAGGAGAGCTGTCGTTTCCCCTTTGGGAAGCAGGATGCTTGCGGCCCCCAGGCTGCGTGCCAATCCCCCTTGCTGCCTGGCTTCTGTTCACTGCTGGCTAGCGCTTCTGCAGCAGGTGAGCGTCTTGCCTAGAAACCGGGTGCTTGCCGTCCCTTGCTGGGAGCTCATGGCCCCACACACGTCCCTAGAGGGTGATGGCAACTTGGCTGAGAGCCACCAGGTGAGCTGTAGTTCTCCATGCGGAGAGGCCTGCCACGGGTTTCGAGAATCCTGAGTCAGGGCTGTGCTTCAAGCGGAGGGTGAGTTCCGAGGCTGGAGGAGGCTCGGAGTCACACTGGTTCCCAAGGGGGAACACTCATTGCCAAAAGTCTCTCCCGTGGCTCCAGTGCCCCCTTCCTGGGCCAGGGGCCCTTGGAAACCCCTCTGAATGGAAAGCCCAGCTCATCATCTGCCGGCCTCTCCTGCTGGCAGCGCTCGCGTTCGGCAGCCTTCAAACTGCTTCAGGAAGGCAGTTCCTTGGAGTCGGAGACTGGCAGGCTGGGCAGCCTGAGGGTGAGGCGTGCAGCTGCGTGAGGAAAGCCCTGGGCTTAGCATTCACCCTGGGACGTCGTGCCTGGGTTCTGGGTACCTCGGAGAGAACCTCCACTCACTCTCCAAGCTGAGATCAACAGGCAGGAGTTCCCTGAGCAGCGCTAAACCACAGCCCCTCCCAGGCTGTCCCAAGACGTCCGTGCGGCCTACTCCCACTTCAGCCATACAACACATGCAGACCCTGGGGGGAGCAACGTTCAAGATGGAAGGTCCCACTTGCACGGCCTGTGTGTCTCTTCCACTGCTCAGAAGCTGCTGAGGCACAGGCTGAGTGTCCACATTCACCCTGAGGCCTGAAGGCCAAACGGTCATTACCCCAGGGCGAAGTGGGTTGGATGTGGCTCCTTGGCGGCTCTCCCAGCAGCCCTGCTGCTGGCCTTGCCTTCGCTGCTGGCAAACCTCTGGGAGGAAAAAGAGCGTCTCTGGCAAGAATCAAAAAGTGCTTGCCATCCCCTGGCTAGGAGCGCCTCCTACACCCCTCTTTGTGCGGCGAGCACACACATCAACTACTACCCTCCAAGGAAGCTGCAGCTTTCCAGCCAGAAAGGCCTGCAGCCCTTGCCGTGAAACCACAGTCAACAGGCTGTTGGACTGGGCCAAGTGCCTTGTAGGAGGCCTTGGACGCGCAGGGCTGCACTGTTTTCCGTTGGGGCACACCGTTGGGGAGAAGGCTCTGGCCTAGCCATCAGCGCACACCCTCCTAGCCAGAGGCCCTTGGGGTCCACTGGGTGGGCAGGCTGAAGGCGCGAGCAGGGCTTTGGTGCTTGCAGAGTCAATTTGGGCCCTGCTTTGGAAGGGTTTCAGGGACCCAGTTCTAGGGAGGCTTAGCTTCCCTGCTGTGGCACACCCAGGTCAGGTAGCCCAGCTGCCACCCTAAAGGCTCCCTGCTTTGCCCTCACCCTGGGGTCTCCCACGTGGGTTCTGTCTCCCCAAGCACAACCTCAATGTGGATCCAGTCTGGACAGAAAAGCACACAATATCCCAGAGCACTCCAGGGCCTCAGCGGCTCAAAGGGGCATCAAGGCCTACCTAGGGGGCCTCTCTTCCCTAGGCCATACCCAGCCTGCACACTCTCTGTGGAGCAAGCTTCATTCCTGGAAGGGCCCAGGGGGTGGGCATGAGGGTCTCTTCGGGGCTCGGAACGTGCGGATAACAGAGGCTGTGGGACAACAGCAACATGAGACCCTGACAGGAGAGCTGTCGTTTCCCCTTTGGGAAGCAGGATGCTTGCGGCCCCCAGGCTGCGTGCCAATCCCCCTTGCTGCCTGGCTTCTGTTCACTGCTGGCTAGCGCTTCTGCAGCAGGTGAGCGTCTTGCCTAGAAACCGGGCGCTTGCCGTCCCTTGCTGGGAGCTCATGGCCCCACACACGTCCCTAGAGGGTGATGGCAACTTGGCTGAGAGCCACCAGGTGAGCTGTAGTTCTCCATGCGGAGAGGCCTGCCACGGGTTTCGAGAATCCTGAGTCAGGGCTGTGCTTCAAGCGGAGGGTGAGTTCCGAGGCTGGAGGAGGCTCGGAGTCACACTGGTTCCCAAGGGGGAACACTCATTGCCAAAAGTCTCTCCCGTGGCTCCAGTGCCCCCTTCCTGGGCCAGGGGCCCTTGGAAACCCCTCTGAATGGAAAGCCCAGCTCATCATCTGCCGGCCTCTCCTGCTGGCAGCGCTCGCGTTCGGCAGCCTTCAAACTGCTTCAGGAAGGCAGTTCCTTGGAGTCGGAGACTGGCAGGCTGGGCAGCCTGAGGGTGAGGCGTGCAGCTGCGTGAGGAAAGCCCTGGGCTTAGCATTCACCCTGGGACGTCGTGCCTGGGTTCTGGGTACCTCGGAGAGAACCTCCACTCACTCTCCAAGCTGAGATCAACAGGCAGGAGTTCCCTGAGCAGCGCTAAACCACAGCCCCTCCCAGGCTGTCCCAAGACGTCCGTGCGGCCTACTCCCACTTCAGCCATACAACACATGCAGACCCTGGGGGGAGCAACGTTCAAGATGGAAGGTCCCACTTGCACGGCCTGTGTGTCTCTTCCACTGCTCAGAAGCTGCTGAGGCACAGGCTGAGTGTCCACATTCACCCTGAGGCCTGAAGGCCAAACGGTCATTACCCCAGGGCGAAGTGGGTTGGATGTGGCTCCTTGGCGGCTCGCCCAGCAGCCCTGCTGCTGGCCTTGCCTTCGCTGCTGGCAAACCTCTGGGAGGAAAAAGAGCGTCTCTGGCAAGAATCAAAAAGTGCTTGCCATCCCCTGGCTAGGAGCGCCTCCTACACCCCTCTTTGTGCGGCGAGCACACACATCAACTACTACCCTCCAAGGAAGCTGCAGCTTTCCAGCCAGAAAGGCCTGCAGCCCTTGCCGTGAAACCACAGTCAACAGGCTGTTGCACTGGGCCAAGTGCCTTGTAGGAGGCCTTGGACGCGCAGGGCTGCACTGTTTTCCATTGGGGCACACCATTGGGGAGAAGGCTCTGGCCTAGCCATCAGCGCACACCCTCCTAGCCAGAGGCCCTTGGGGTCCACTGGGTGGGCAGGCTGAAGGCGCGAGCAGGGCTTTGGTGCTTGCAGAGTCAGTTTGGGCCCTGCTTTGGAAGGGTTTCAGGGACCCAGTTCTAGGGAGGCTTAGCTTCCCTGCTGTGGCACACCCAGGTCAGGTAGCCCAGCTGCCACCCTAAAGGCTCCCTGCTTTGCCCTCACCCTGGGGTCTCCCACGTGGGTTCTGTCTCCCCAAGCACAACCTCAATGTGGATCCAGTCTGGACAGAAAAGCACACAATATCCCAGAGCACTCCAGGGCCTCAGCGGCTCAAAGGGGCATCAAGGCCTACCTAGGGGGCCTCTCTTCCCTAGGCCATACCCAGCCTGCACACTCTCTGTGGAGCAAGCTTCATTCCTGGAAGGGCCCAGGGGGTGGGCATGAGGGTCTCTTCGGGGCTCGGAACGTGCGGATAACAGAGGCTGTGGGACAACAGCAACATGAGACCCTGACAGGAGAGCTGTCGTTTCCCCTTTGGGAAGCAGGATGCTTGCGGCCCCCAGGCTGCGTGCCAATCCCCCTTGCTGCCTGGCTTCTGTTCACTGCTGGCTAGCGCTTCTGCAGCAGGTGAGCGTCTTGCCTAGAAACCGGGCGCTTGCCGTCCCTTGCTGGGAGCTCATGGCCCCACACACGTCCCTAGAGGGTGATGGCAACTTGGCTGAGAGCCACCAGGTGAGCTGTAGTTCTCCATGCGGAGAGGCCTGCCGCGGGTTTCGAGAATCCTGAGTCAGGGCTGTGCTTCAAGTGGAGGGTGAGTTCCGAGGCTGGAGGAGGCTCGGAGTCACACTGGTTCCCAAGGGGGAACACTCATTGCCAAAAGTCTCTCCCGTGGCTCCAGTGCCCCCTTCCTGGGCCAGGGGCCCTTGGAAACCCCTCTGAATGGAAAGCCCAGCTCATCATCTGCCGGCCTCTCCTGCTGGCAGCGCTCGCGTTCGGCAGCCTTCAAACTGCTTCAGGAAGGCAGTTCCTTGGAGTCGGAGACTGGCAGGCTGGGCAGCCTGAGGGTGAGGCGTGCAGCTGCGTGAGGAAAGCCCTGGGCTTAGCATTCACCCTGGGACGTCGTGCCTGGGTTCTGGGTACCTCGGAGAGAACCTCCACTCACTCTCCAAGCTGAGATCAACAGGCAGGAGTTCCCTGAGCAGCGCTAAACCACAGCCCCTCCCAGGCTGTCCCAAGACGTCCGTGCGGCCTACTCCCACTTCAGCCATACAACACATGCAGACCCTGGGGGGAGCAACGTTCAAGATGGAAGGTCCCACTTGCACGGCCTGTGTGTCTCTTCCACTGCTCAGAAGCTGCTGAGGCACAGGCTGAGTGTCCACATTCACCCTGAGGCCTGAAGGCCAAACGGTCATTACCCCAGGGCAAAGTGGGTTGGATGTGGCTCCTTGGCGGCTCGCCCAGCAGCCCTGCTGCTGGCCTTGCCTTCGCTGCTGGCAAACCTCTGGGAGGAAAAAGAGCGTCTCTGGCAAGAATCAAAAAGTGCTTGCCATCCCCTGGCTAGGAGCGCCTCCTACACCCCTCTTTGTGCGGCGAGCACACACATCAACTACTACCCTCCAAGGAAGCTGCAGCTTTCCAGCCAGAAAGGCCTGCAGCCCTTGCCGTGAAACCACAGTCAACAGGCTGTTGGACTGGGCCAAGTGCCTTGTAGGAGGCCTTGGATGCGCAGGGCTGCACTGTTTTCCGTTGGGGCACACCGTTGGGGAGAAGGCTCTGGCCTAGCCATCAGCGCACACCCTCCTAGCCAGAGGCCCTTGGGGTCCACTGGGTGGGCAGGCTGAAGGCGCGAGCAGGGCTTTGGTGCTTGCAGAGTCAATTTGGGCCCTGCTTTGGAAGGGTTTCAGGGACCCAGTTCGAGGGAGGCTTAGCTTCCCTGCTGTGGCACACCCAGGTCAGGTAGCCCAGCTGCCACCCTAAAGGCTCCCTGCTTTGCCCTCACCCTGGGGTCTCCCACGTGGGTTCTGTCTCCCCAAGCACAACCTCAATGTGGATCCAGTCTGGACAGAAAAGCACACAATATCCCAGAGCACTCCAGGGCCTCAGCGGCTCAAAGGGGCATCAAGGCCTACCTAGGGGGCCTCTCTTCCCTAGGCCATACCCAGCCTGCACACTCTCTGTGGAGCAAGCTTCATTCCTGGAAGGGCCCAGGGGGTGGGCATGAGGGTCTCTTCGGGGCTCGGAACGTGCGGATAACAGAGGCTGTGGGACAACAGCAACATGAGACCCTGACAGGAGAGCTGTCGTTTCCCCTTTGGGAAGCAGGATGCTTGCGGCCCCCAGGCTGCGTGCCAATCCCCCTTGCTGCCTGGCTTCTGTTCACTGCTGGCTAGCGCTTCTGCAGCAGGTGAGCATCTTGCCTAGAAACCGGGCGCTTGCCGTCCCTTGCTGGGAGCTCATGGCCCCACACACGTCCCTAGAGGGTGATGGCAACTTGGCTGAGAGCCACCAGGTGAGCTGTAGTTCTCCATGCGGAGAGGCCTGCCGCGGGTTTCGAGAATCCTGAGTCAGGGCTGTGCTTCAAGCGGAGGGTGAGTTCCGAGGCTGGAGGAGGCTCGGAGTCACACTGGTTCCCAAGGGGGAACACTCATTGCCAAAAGTCTCTCCCGTGGCTCCAGTGCCCCCTTCCTGGGCCAGGGGCCCTTGGAAACCCCTCTGAATGGAAAGCCCAGCTCATCATCTGCCGGCCTCTCCTGCTGGCAGCGCTCGCGTTCGGCAGCCTTCAAACTGCTTCAGGAAGGCAGTTCCTTGGAGTCGGAGACTGGCAGGCTGGGCAGCCTGAGGGTGAGGCGTGCAGCTGCGTGAGGAAAGCCCTGGGCTTAGCATTCACCCTGGGACGTCGTGCCTGGGTTCTGGGTACCTCGGAGAGAACCTCCACTCACTCTCCAAGCTGAGATCAACAGGCAGGAGTTCCCTGAGCAGCGCTAAACCACAGCCCCTCCCAGGCTGTCCCAAGATGTCCATGCGGCCTACTCCCACTTCAGCCATACAACACATGCAGACCCTGGGGGGAGCAACGTTCAAGATGGAAGGTCCCACTTGCACGGCCTGTGTGTCTCTTCCACTGCTCAGAAGCTGCTGAGGCACAGGCTGAGTGTCCACATTCACCCTGAGGCCTGAAGGCCAAACGGTCATTACCCCAGGGCGAAGTGGGTTGGATGTGGCTCCTTGGCGGCTCGCCCAGCAGCCCTGCTGCTGGCCTTGCCTTCGCTGCTGGCAAACCTCTGGGAGGAAAAAGAGCGTCTCTGGCAAGAATCAAAAAGTGCTTGCCATCCCCTGGCTAGGAGCGCCTCCTACACCCCTCTTTGTGCGGCGAGCACACACATCAACTACTACCCTCCAAGGAAGCTGCAGCTTTCCAGCCAGAAAGGCCTGCAGCCCTTGCCGTGAAACCACAGTCAACAGGCTGTTGGACTGGGCCAAGTGCCTTGTAGGAGGCCTTGGACGCGCAGGGCTGCACTGTTTTCCGTTGGGGCACACCGTTGGGGAGAAGGCTCTGGCCTAGCCATCAGCGCACACCCTCCTAGCCAGAGGCCCTTGGGGTCCACTGGGTGGGCAGGCTGAAGGCGCGAGCAGGGCTTTGGTGCTTGCAGAGTCAATTTGGGCCCTGCTTTGGAAGGGTTTCAGGGACCCAGTTCGAGGGAGGCTTAGCTTCCCTGCTGTGGCACACCCAGGTCAGGTAGCCCAGCTGCCACCCTAAAGGCTCCCTGCTTTGCCCTCACCCTGGGGTCTCCCACGTGGGTTCTGTCTCCCCAAGCACAACCTCAATGTGGATCCAGTCTGGACAGAAAAGCACACAATATCCCAGAGCACTCCAGGGCCTCAGCGGCTCAAAGGGGCATCAAGGCCTACCTAGGGGGCCTCTCTTCCCTAGGCCATACCCAGCCTGCACACTCTCTGTGGAGCAAGCTTCATTCCTGGAAGGGCCCAGGGGGTGGGCATGAGGGTCTCTTCGGGGCTCGGAACGTGCGGATAACAGAGGCTGTGGGACAACAGCAACATGAGACCCTGACAGGAGAGCTGTCGTTTCCCCTTTGGGAAGCAGGATGCTTGCGGCCCCCAGGCTGCGTGCCAATCCCCCTTGCTGCCTGGCTTCTGTTCACTGCTGGCTAGCGCTTCTGCAGCAGGTGAGCATCTTGCCTAGAAACCGGGCGCTTGCCGTCCCTTGCTGGGAGCTCATGGCCCCACACACGTCCCTAGAGGGTGATGGCAACTTGGCTGAGAGCCACCAGGTGAGCTGTAGTTCTCCATGCGGAGAGGCCTGCCGCGGGTTTCGAGAATCCTGAGTCAGGGCTGTGCTTCAAGTGGAGGGTGAGTTCCGAGGCTGGAGGAGGCTCGGAGTCACACTGGTTCCCAAGGGGGAACACTCATTGCCAAAAGTCTCTCCCGTGGCTCCAGTGCCCCCTTCCTGGGCCAGGGGCCCTTGGAAACCCCTCTGAATGGAAAGCCCAGCTCATCATCTGCCGGCCTCTCCTGCTGGCAGCGCTCGCGTTCGGCAGCCTTCAAACTGCTTCAGGAAGGCAGTTCCTTGGAGTCGGAGACTGGCAGGCTGGGCAGCCTGAGGGTGAGGCGTGCAGCTGCGTGAGGAAAGCCCTGGGCTTAGCATTCACCCTGGGACGTCGTGCCTGGGTTCTGGGTACCTCGGAGAGAACCTCCACTCACTCTCCAAGCTGAGATCAACAGGCAGGAGTTCCCTGAGCAGCGCTAAACCACAGCCCCTCCCAGGCTGTCCCAAGACGTCCGTGCGGCCTACTCCCACTTCAGCCATACAACACATGCAGACCCTGGGGGGAGCAACGTTCAAGATGGAAGGTCCCACTTGCACGGCCTGTGTGTCTCTTCCACTGCTCAGAAGCTGCTGAGGCACAGGCTGAGTGTCCACATTCACCCTGAGGCCTGAAGGCCAAACGGTCATTACCCCAGGGCGAAGTGGGTTGGATGTGGCTCCTTGGCGGCTCGCCCAGCAGCCCTGCTGCTGGCCTTGCCTTCGCTGCTGGCAAACCTCTGGGAGGAAAAAGAGCGTCTCTGGCAAGAATCAAAAAGTGCTTGCCATCCCCTGGCTAGGAGCGCCTCCTACACCCCTCTTTGTGCGGCGAGCACACACATCAACTACTACCCTCCAAGGAAGCTGCAGCTTTCCAGCCAGAAAGGCCTGCAGCCCTTGCCGTGAAACCACAGTCAACAGGCTGTTGCACTGGGCCAAGTGCCTTGTAGGAGGCCTTGGACGCGCAGGGCTGCACTGTTTTCCATTGGGGCACACCATTGGGGAGAAGGCTCTGGCCTAGCCATCAGCGCACACCCTCCTAGCCAGAGGCCCTTGGGGTCCACTGGGTGGGCAGGCTGAAGGCGCGAGCAGGGCTTTGGTGCTTGCAGAGTCAGTTTGGGCCCTGCTTTGGAAGGGTTTCAGGGACCCAGTTCTAGGGAGGCTTAGCTTCCCTGCTGTGGCACACCCAGGTCAGGTAGCCCAGCTGCCACCCTAAAGGCTCCCTGCTTTGCCCTCACCCTGGGGTCTCCCACGTGGGTTCTGTCTCCCCAAGCACAACCTCAATGTGGATCCAGTCTGGACAGAAAAGCACACAATATCCCAGAGCACTCCAGGGCCTCAGCGGCTCAAAGGGGCATCAAGGCCTACCTAGGGGGCCTCTCTTCCCTAGGCCATACCCAGCCTGCACACTCTCTGTGGAGCAAGCTTCATTCCTGGAAGGGCCCAGGGGGTGGGCATGAGGGTCTCTTCGGGGCTCGGAACGTGCGGATAACAGAGGCTGTGGGACAACAGCAACATGAGACCCTGACAGGAGAGCTGTCGTTTCCCCTTTGGGAAGCAGGATGCTTGCGGCCCCCAGGCTGCGTGCCAATCCCCCTTGCTGCCTGGCTTCTGTTCACTGCTGGCTAGCGCTTCTGCAGCAGGTGAGCGTCTTGCCTAGAAACCGGGCGCTTGCCGTCCCTTGCTGGGAGCTCATGGCCCCACACACGTCCCTAGAGGGTGATGGCAACTTGGCTGAGAGCCACCAGGTGAGCTGTAGTTCTCCATGCGGAGAGGCCTGCCGCGGGTTTCGAGAATCCTGAGTCAGGGCTGTGCTTCAAGTGGAGGGTGAGTTCCGAGGCTGGAGGAGGCTCGGAGTCACACTGGTTCCCAAGGGGGAACACTCATTGCCAAAAGTCTCTCCCGTGGCTCCAGTGCCCCCTTCCTGGGCCAGGGGCCCTTGGAAACCCCTCTGAATGGAAAGCCCAGCTCATCATCTGCCGGCCTCTCCTGCTGGCAGCGCTCGCGTTCGGCAGCCTTCAAACTGCTTCAGGAAGGCAGTTCCTTGGAGTCGGAGACTGGCAGGCTGGGCAGCCTGAGGGTGAGGCGTGCAGCTGCGTGAGGAAAGCCCTGGGCTTAGCATTCACCCTGGGACGTCGTGCCTGGGTTCTGGGTACCTCGGAGAGAACCTCCACTCACTCTCCAAGCTGAGATCAACAGGCAGGAGTTCCCTGAGCAGCGCTAAACCACAGCCCCTCCCAGGCTGTCCCAAGACGTCCGTGCGGCCTACTCCCACTTCAGCCATACAACACATGCAGACCCTGGGGGGAGCAACGTTCAAGATGGAAGGTCCCACTTGCACGGCCTGTGTGTCTCTTCCACTGCTCAGAAGCTGCTGAGGCACAGGCTGAGTGTCCACATTCACCCTGAGGCCTGAAGGCCAAACGGTCATTACCCCAGGGCAAAGTGGGTTGGATGTGGCTCCTTGGCGGCTCGCCCAGCAGCCCTGCTGCTGGCCTTGCCTTCGCTGCTGGCAAACCTCTGGGAGGAAAAAGAGCGTCTCTGGCAAGAATCAAAAAGTGCTTGCCATCCCCTGGCTAGGAGCGCCTCCTACACCCCTCTTTGTGCGGCGAGCACACACATCAACTACTACCCTCCAAGGAAGCTGCAGCTTTCCAGCCAGAAAGGCCTGCAGCCCTTGCCGTGAAACCACAGTCAACAGGCTGTTGGACTGGGCCAAGTGCCTTGTAGGAGGCCTTGGATGCGCAGGGCTGCACTGTTTTCCGTTGGGGCACACCGTTGGGGAGAAGGCTCTGGCCTAGCCATCAGCGCACACCCTCCTAGCCAGAGGCCCTTGGGGTCCACTGGGTGGGCAGGCTGAAGGCGCGAGCAGGGCTTTGGTGCTTGCAGAGTCAATTTGGGCCCTGCTTTGGAAGGGTTTCAGGGACCCAGTTCGAGGGAGGCTTAGCTTCCCTGCTGTGGCACACCCAGGTCAGGTAGCCCAGCTGCCACCCTAAAGGCTCCCTGCTTTGCCCTCACCCTGGGGTCTCCCACGTGGGTTCTGTCTCCCCAAGCACAACCTCAATGTGGATCCAGTCTGGACAGAAAAGCACACAATATCCCAGAGCACTCCAGGGCCTCAGCGGCTCAAAGGGGCATCAAGGCCTACCTAGGGGGCCTCTCTTCCCTAGGCCATACCCAGCCTGCACACTCTCTGTGGAGCAAGCTTCATTCCTGGAAGGGCCCAGGGGGTGGGCATGAGGGTCTCTTCGGGGCTCGGAACGTGCGGATAACAGAGGCTGTGGGACAACAGCAACATGAGACCCTGACAGGAGAGCTGTCGTTTCCCCTTTGGGAAGCAGGATGCTTGCGGCCCCCAGGCTGCGTGCCAATCCCCCTTGCTGCCTGGCTTCTGTTCACTGCTGGCTAGCGCTTCTGCAGCAGGTGAGCATCTTGCCTAGAAACCGGGCGCTTGCCGTCCCTTGCTGGGAGCTCATGGCCCCACACACGTCCCTAGAGGGTGATGGCAACTTGGCTGAGAGCCACCAGGTGAGCTGTAGTTCTCCATGCGGAGAGGCCTGCCGCGGGTTTCGAGAATCCTGAGTCAGGGCTGTGCTTCAAGCGGAGGGTGAGTTCCGAGGCTGGAGGAGGCTCGGAGTCACACTGGTTCCCAAGGGGGAACACTCATTGCCAAAAGTCTCTCCCGTGGCTCCAGTGCCCCCTTCCTGGGCCAGGGGCCCTTGGAAACCCCTCTGAATGGAAAGCCCAGCTCATCATCTGCCGGCCTCTCCTGCTGGCAGCGCTCGCGTTCGGCAGCCTTCAAACTGCTTCAGGAAGGCAGTTCCTTGGAGTCGGAGACTGGCAGGCTGGGCAGCCTGAGGGTGAGGCGTGCAGCTGCGTGAGGAAAGCCCTGGGCTTAGCATTCACCCTGGGACGTCGTGCCTGGGTTCTGGGTACCTCGGAGAGAACCTCCACTCACTCTCCAAGCTGAGATCAACAGGCAGGAGTTCCCTGAGCAGCGCTAAACCACAGCCCCTCCCAGGCTGTCCCAAGATGTCCATGCGGCCTACTCCCACTTCAGCCATACAACACATGCAGACCCTGGGGGGAGCAACGTTCAAGATGGAAGGTCCCACTTGCACGGCCTGTGTGTCTCTTCCACTGCTCAGAAGCTGCTGAGGCACAGGCTGAGTGTCCACATTCACCCTGAGGCCTGAAGGCCAAACGGTCATTACCCCAGGGCGAAGTGGGTTGGATGTGGCTCCTTGGCGGCTCGCCCAGCAGCCCTGCTGCTGGCCTTGCCTTCGCTGCTGGCAAACCTCTGGGAGGAAAAAGAGCGTCTCTGGCAAGAATCAAAAAGTGCTTGCCATCCCCTGGCTAGGAGCGCCTCCTACACCCCTCTTTGTGCGGCGAGCACACACATCAACTACTACCCTCCAAGGAAGCTGCAGCTTTCCAGCCAGAAAGGCCTGCAGCCCTTGCCGTGAAACCACAGTCAACAGGCTGTTGGACTGGGCCAAGTGCCTTGTAGGAGGCCTTGGACGCGCAGGGCTGCACTGTTTTCCGTTGGGGCACACCGTTGGGGAGAAGGCTCTGGCCTAGCCATCAGCGCACACCCTCCTAGCCAGAGGCCCTTGGGGTCCACTGGGTGGGCAGGCTGAAGGCGCGAGCAGGGCTTTGGTGCTTGCAGAGTCAATTTGGGCCCTGCTTTGGAAGGGTTTCAGGGACCCAGTTCGAGGGAGGCTTAGCTTCCCTGCTGTGGCACACCCAGGTCAGGTAGCCCAGCTGCCACCCTAAAGGCTCCCTGCTTTGCCCTCACCCTGGGGTCTCCCACGTGGGTTCTGTCTCCCCAAGCACAACCTCAATGTGGATCCAGTCTGGACAGAAAAGCACACAATATCCCAGAGCACTCCAGGGCCTCAGCGGCTCAAAGGGGCATCAAGGCCTACCTAGGGGGCCTCTCTTCCCTAGGCCATACCCAGCCTGCACACTCTCTGTGGAGCAAGCTTCATTCCTGGAAGGGCCCAGGGGGTGGGCATGAGGGTCTCTTCGGGGCTCTGAACGTGCGGATAACAGAGGCTGTGGGACAACAGCAACATGAGACCCTGACAGGAGAGCTGTCGTTTCCCCTTTGGGAAGCAGGATGCTTGCGGCCCCCAGGCTGCGTGCCAATCCCCCTTGCTGCCTGGCTTCTGTTCACTGCTGGCTAGCGCTTCTGCAGCAGGTGAGCATCTTGCCTAGAAACCGGGCGCTTGCCGTCCCTTGCTGGGAGCTCATGGCCCCACACACGTCCCTAGAGGGTGATGGCAACTTGGCTGAGAGCCACCAGGTGAGCTGTAGTTCTCCATGCGGAGAGGCCTGCCGCGGGTTTCGAGAATCCTGAGTCAGGGCTGTGCTTCAAGCGGAGGGTGAGTTCCGAGGCTGGAGGAGGCTCGGAGTCACACTGGTTCCCAAGGGGGAACACTCATTGCCAAAAGTCTCTCCCGTGGCTCCAGTGCCCCCTTCCTGGGCCAGGGGCCCTTGGAAACCCCTCTGAATGGAAAGCCCAGCTCATCATCTGCCGGCCTCTCCTGCTGGCAGCGCTCGCGTTCGGCAGCCTTCAAACTGCTTCAGGAAGGCAGTTCCTTGGAGTCGGAGACTGGCAGGCTGGGCAGCCTGAGGGTGAGGCGTGCAGCTGCGTGAGGAAAGCCCTGGGCTTAGCATTCACCCTGGGACGTCGTGCCTGGGTTCTGGGTACCTCGGAGAGAACCTCCACTCACTCTCCAAGCTGAGATCAACAGGCAGGAGTTCCCTGAGCAGCGCTAAACCACAGCCCCTCCCAGGCTGTCCCAAGACGTCCGTGCGGCCTACTCCCACTTCAGCCATACAACACATGCAGACCCTGGGGGGAGCAACGTTCAAGATGGAAGGTCCCACTTGCACGGCCTGTGTGTCTCTTCCACTGCTCAGAAGCTGCTGAGGCACAGGCTGAGTGTCCACATTCACCCTGAGGCCTGAAGGCCAAACGGTCATTACCCCAGGGCGAAGTGGGTTGGATGTGGCTCCTTGGCGGCTCGCCCAGCAGCCCTGCTGCTGGCCTTGCCTTCGCTGCTGGCAAACCTCTGGGAGGAAAAAGAGCGTCTCTGGCAAGAATCAAAAAGTGCTTGCCATCCCCTGGCTAGGAGCGCCTCCTACACCCCTCTTTGTGCGGCGAGCACACACATCAACTACTACCCTCCAAGGAAGCTGCAGCTTTCCAGCCAGAAAGGCCTGCAGCCCTTGCCGTGAAACCACAGTCAACAGGCTGTTGCACTGGGCCAAGTGCCTTGTAGGAGGCCTTGGACGCGCAGGGCTGCACTGTTTTCCGTTGGGGCACACCGTTGGGGAGAAGGCTCTGGCCTAGCCATCAGCGCACACCCTCCTAGCCAGAGACCCTTGGGGTCCACTGGGTGGGCAGGCTGAAGGCGCGAGCAGGGCTTTGGTGCTTGCAGAGTCAATTTGGGCCCTGCTTTGGAAGGGTTTCAGGGACCCAGTTCTAGGGAGGCTTAGCTTCCCTGCTGTGGCACACCCAGGTCAGGTAGCCCAGCTGCCACCCTAAAGGCTCCCTGCTTTGCCCTCACCCTGGGGTCTCCCACGTGGGTTCTGTCTCCCCAAGCACAACCTCAATGTGGATCCAGTCTGGACAGAAAAGCACACAATATCCCAGAGCACTCCAGGGCCTCAGCGGCTCAAAGGGGCATCAAGGCCTACCTAGGGGGCCTCTCTTCCCTAGGCCATACCCAGCCTGCACACTCTCTGTGGAGCAAGCTTCATTCCTGGAAGGGCCCAGGGGGTGGGCATGAGGGTCTCTTCGGGGCTCGGAACGTGCGGATAACAGAGGCTGTGGGACAACAGCAACATGAGACCCTGACAGGAGAGCTGTCGTTTCCCCTTTGGGAAGCAGGATGCTTGCGGCCCCCAGGCTGCGTCCCAATCCCCCTTGCTGCCTGGCTTCTGTTCACTGCTGGCTAGCGCTTCTGCAGCAGGTGAGCATCTTGCCTAGAAACCGGGCGCTTGCCGTCCCTTGCTGGGAGCTCATGGCCCCACACACATCCCTAGAGGGTGATGGCAACTTGGCTGAGAGCCACCAGGTGAGCTGTAGTTCTCCATGCGGAGAGGCCTGCCGCGGGTTTCGAGAATCCTGAGTCAGGGCTGTGCTTCAAGTGGAGGGTGAGTTCCGAGGCTGGAGGAGGCTCGGAGTCACACTGGTTCCCAAGGGGGAACACTCATTGCCAAAAGTCTCTCCCGTGGCTCCAGTGCCCCCTTCCTGGGCCAGGGGCCCTTGGAAACCCCTCTGAATGGAAAGCCCAGCTCATCATCTGCCGGCCTCTCCTGCTGGCAGCGCTCGCGTTCGGCAGCCTTCAAACTGCTTCAGGAAGGCAGTTCCTTGGAGTCGGAGACTGGCAGGCTGGGCAGCCTGAGGGTGAGGCGTGCAGCTGCGTGAGGAAAGCCCTGGGCTTAGCATTCACCCTGGGACGTCGTGCCTGGGTTCTGGGTACCTCGGAGAGAACCTCCACTCACTCTCCAAGCTGAGATCAACAGGCAGGAGTTCCCTGAGCAGCGCTAAACCACAGCCCCTCCCAGGCTGTCCCAAGACGTCCGTGCGGCCTACTCCCACTTCAGCCATACAACACATGCAGACCCTGGGGGGAGCAACGTTCAAGATGGAAGGTCCCACTTGCACGGCCTGTGTGTCTCTTCCACTGCTCAGAAGCTGCTGAGGCACAGGCTGAGTGTCCACATTCACCCTGAGGCCTGAAGGCCAAACGGTCATTACCCCAGGGCGAAGTGGGTTGGATGTGGCTCCTTGGCGGCTCGCCCAGCAGCCCTGCTGCTGGCCTTGCCTTCGCTGCTGGCAAACCTCTGGGAGGAAAAAGAGCGTCTCTGGCAAGAATCAAAAAGTGCTTGCCATCCCCTGGCTAGGAGCGCCTCCTACACCCCTCTTTGTGCGGCGAGCACACACATCAACTACTACCCTCCAAGGAAGCTGCAGCTTTCCAGCCAGAAAGGCCTGCAGCCCTTGCCGTGAAACCACAGTCAACAGGCTGTTGGACTGGGCCAAGTGCCTTGTAGGAGGCCTTGGACGCGCAGGGCTGCACTGTTTTCCGTTGGGGCACACCGTTGGGGAGAAGGCTCTGGCCTAGCCATCAGCGCACACCCTCCTAGCCAGAGGCCCTTGGGGTCCACTGGGTGGGCAGGCTGAAGGCGCGAGCAGGGCTTTGGTGCTTGCAGAGTCAATTTGGGCCCTGCTTTGGAAGGGTTTCAGGGACCCAGTTCGAGGGAGGCTTAGCTTCCCTGCTGTGGCACACCCAGGTCAGGTAGCCCAGCTGCCACCCTAAAGGCTCCCTGCTTTGCCCTCACCCTGGGGTCTCCCACGTGGGTTCTGTCTCCCCAAGCACAACCTCAATGTGGATCCAGTCTGGACAGAAAAGCACACAATATCCCAGAGCACTCCAGGGCCTCAGCGGCTCAAAGGGGCATCAAGGCCTACCTAGGGGGCCTCTCTTCCCTAGGCCATACCCAGCCTGCACACTCTCTGTGGAGCAAGCTTCATTCCTGGAAGGGCCCAGGGGGTGGGCATGAGGGTCTCTTCGGGGCTCGGAACGTGCGGATAACAGAGGCTGTGGGACAACAGCAACATGAGACCCTGACAGGAGAGCTGTCGTTTCCCCTTTGGGAAGCAGGATGCTTGCGGCCCCCAGGCTGCGTGCCAATCCCCCTTGCTGCCTGGCTTCTGTTCACTGCTGGCTAGCGCTTCTGCAGCAGGTGAGCATCTTGCCTAGAAACCGGGCGCTTGCCGTCCCTTGCTGGGAGCTCATGGCCCCACACACGTCCCTAGAGGGTGATGGCAACTTGGCTGAGAGCCACCAGGTGAGCTGTAGTTCTCCATGCGGAGAGGCCTGCCGCGGGTTTCGAGAATCCTGAGTCAGGGCTGTGCTTCAAGTGGAGGGTGAGTTCCGAGGCTGGGGGAGGCTCGGAGTCACACTGGTTCCCAAGGGGGAACACTCATTGCCAAAAGTCTCTCCCGTGGCTCCAGTGCCCCCTTCCTGGGCCAGGGGCCCTTGGAAACCCCTCTGAATGGAAAGCCCAGCTCATCATCTGCCGGCCTCTCCTGCTGGCAGCGCTCGCGTTCGGCAGCCTTCAAACTGCTTCAGGAAGGCAGTTCCTTGGAGTCGGAGACTGGCAGGCTGGGCAGCCTGAGGGTGAGGCGTGCAGCTGCGTGAGGAAAGCCCTGGGCTTAGCATTCACCCTGGGACGTCGTGCCTGGGTTCTGGGTACCTCGGAGAGAACCTCCACTCACTCTCCAAGCTGAGATCAACAGGCAGGAGTTCCCTGAGCAGCGCTAAACCACAGCCCCTCCCAGGCTGTCCCAAGATGTCCATGCGGCCTACTCCCACTTCAGCCATACAACACATGCAGACCCTGGGGGGAGCAACGTTCAAGATGGAAGGTCCCACTTGCACGGCCTGTGTGTCTCTTCCACTGCTCAGAAGCTGCTGAGGCACAGGCTGAGTGTCCACATTCACCCTGAGGCCTGAAGGCCAAACGGTCATTACCCCAGGGCGAAGTGGGTTGGATGTGGCTCCTTGGCGGCTCGCCCAGCAGCCCTGCTGCTGGCCTTGCCTTCGCTGCTGGCAAACCTCTGGGAGGAAAAAGAGCGTCTCTGGCAAGAATCAAAAAGTGCTTGCCATCCCCTGGCTAGGAGCGCCTCCTACACCCCTCTTTGTGCGGCGAGCACACACATCAACTACTACCCTCCAAGGAAGCTGCAGCTTTCCAGCCAGAAAGGCCTGCAGCCCTTGCCGTGAAACCACAGTCAACAGGCTGTTGGACTGGGCCAAGTGCCTTGTAGGAGGCCTTGGACGCGCAGGGCTGCACTGTTTTCCGTTGGGGCACACCGTTGGGGAGAAGGCTCTGGCCTAGCCATCAGCGCACACCCTCCTAGCCAGAGGCCCTTGGGGTCCACTGGGTGGGCAGGCTGAAGGCGTGAGCAGGGCTTTGGTGCTTGCAGAGTCAATTTGGGCCCTGCTTTGGAAGGGTTTCAGGGACCCAGTTCTAGGGAGGCTTAGCTTCCCTGCTGTGGCACACCCAGGTCAGGTAGCCCAGCTGCCACCCTAAAGGCTCCCTGCTTTGCCCTCACCCTGGGGTCTCCCACGTGGGTTCTGTCTCCCCAAGCACAACCTCAATGTGGATCCAGTCTGGACAGAAAAGCACACAATATCCCAGAGCACTCCAGGGCCTCAGCGGCTCAAAGGGGCATCAAGGCCTACCTAGGGGGCCTCTCTTCCCTAGGCCATACCCAGCCTGCACACTCTCTGTGGAGCAAGCTTCATTCCTGGAAGGGCCCAGGGGGTGGGCATGAGGGTCTCTTCGGGGCTCGGAACGTGCGGATAACAAAGGCTGTGGGAAAACAGCAAAATGAGACCCTGACAGGAGAGCTGTCATTTCCCCTTTGGGAAGCAGGATGCTTGCGGCCCCCAGGCTGCGTGGCAATCCCCCTTGCTGCCTGGCTTCTGTTCACTGCTGGCTAGCGCTTCTGCAGCAGGTGAGCATCTTGCCTAGAAACCGGGCGCTTGCCGTCCCTTGCTGGGAGCTCATGGCCCCACACACGTCCCTAGAGGGTGATGGCAACTTGGCTGAGAGCCACCAGGTGAGCTGTAGTTCTCCATGCGGAGAGGCCTGCCGCGGGTTTCGAGAATCCTGAGTCAGGGCTGTGCTTCAAGTGGAGGGTGAGTTCCGAGGCTGGAGGAGGCTCGGAGTCACACTGGTTCCCAAGGGGGAACACTCATTGCCAAAAGTCTCTCCCGTGGCTCCAGTGCCCCCTTCCTGGGCCAGGGGCCCTTGGAAACCCCTCTGAATGGAAAGCCCAGCTCATCATCTGCCGGCCTCTCCTGCTGGCAGCGCTCGCGTTCGGCAGCCTTCAAACTGCTTCAGGAAGGCAGTTCCTTGGAGTCGGAGACTGGCAGGCTGGGCAGCCTGAGGGTGAGGCGTGCAGCTGCGTGAGGAAAGCCCTGGGCTTAGCATTCACCCTGGGACGTCGTGCCTGGGTTCTGGGTACCTCGGAGAGAACCTCCACTCACTCTCCAAGCTGAGATCAACAGGCAGGAGTTCCCTGAGCAGCGCTAAACCACAGCCCCTCCCAGGCTGTCCCAAGACGTCCGTGCGGCCTACTCCCACTTCAGCCATACAACACATGCAGACCCTGGGGGGAGCAACGTTCAAGATGGAAGGTCCCACTTGCACGGCCTGTGTGTCTCTTCCACTGCTCAGAAGCTGCTGAGGCACAGGCTGAGTGTCCACATTCACCCTGAGGCCTGAAGGCCAAACGGTCATTACCCCAGGGCGAAGTGGGTTGGATGTGGCTCCTTGGCGGCTCGCCCAGCAGCCCTGCTGCTGGCCTTGCCTTCGCTGCTGGCAAACCTCTGGGAGGAAAAAGAGCGTCTCTGGCAAGAATCAAAAAGTGCTTGCCATCCCCTGGCTAGGAGCGCCTCCTACACCCCTCTTTGTGCGGCGAGCACACACATCAACTACTACCCTCCAAGGAAGCTGCAGCTTTCCAGCCAGAAAGGCCTGCAGCCCTTGCCGTGAAACCACAGTCAACAGGCTGTTGCACTGGGCCAAGTGCCTTGTAGGAGGCCTTGGACGCGCAGGGCTGCACTGTTTTCCGTTGGGGCACACCGTTGGGGAGAAGGCTCTGGCCTAGCCATCAGCGCACACCCTCCTAGCCAGAGGCCCTTGGGGTCCACTGGGTGGGCAGGCTGAAGGCGCGAGCAGGGCTTTGGTGCTTGCAGAGTCAGTTTGGGCCCTGCTTTGGAAGGGTTTCAGGGACCCAGTTCTAGGGAGGCTTAGCTTCCCTGCTGTGGCACACCCAGGTCAGGTAGCCCAGCTGCCACCCTAAAGGCTCCCTGCTTTGCCCTCACCCTGGGGTCTCCCACGTGGGTTCTGTCTCCCCAAGCACAACCTCAATGTGGATCCAGTCTGGACAGAAAAGCACACAATATCCCAGAGCACTCCAGGGCCTCAGCGGCTCAAAGGGGCATCAAGGCCTACCTAGGGGGCCTCTCTTCCCTAGGCCATACCCAGCCTGCACACTCTCTGTGGAGCAAGCTTCATTCCTGGAAGGGCCCAGGGGGTGGGCATGAGGGTCTCTTCGGGGCTCGGAACGTGCGGATAACAGAGGCTGTGGGACAACAGCAACATGAGACCCTGACAGGAGAGCTGTCGTTTCCCCTTTGGGAAGCAGGATGCTTGCGGCCCCCAGGCTGCGTGCCAATCCCCCTTGCTGCCTGGCTTCTGTTCACTGCTGGCTAGCGCTTCTGCAGCAGGTGAGCATCTTGCCTAGAAACCGGGCGCTTGCCGTCCCTTGCTGGGAGCTCATGGCCCCACACACATCCCTAGAGGGTGATGGCAACTTGGCTGAGAGCCACCAGGTGAGCTGTAGTTCTCCATGCGGAGAGGCCTGCCGTGGGTTTCGAGAATCGTGAGTCAGGGCTGTGCTTCAAGTGGAGGGTGAGTTCCGAGGCTGGAGGAGGCTCGGAGTCACACTGGTTCCCAAGGGGGAACACTCATTGCCAAAAGTCTCTCCCGTGGCTCCAGTGCCCCCTTCCTGGGCCAGGGGCCCTTGGAAACCCCTCTGAATGGAAAGCCCAGCTCATCATCTGCCGGCCTCTCCTGCTGGCAGCGCTCGCGTTCGGCAGCCTTCAAACTGCTTCAGGAAGGCAGTTCCTTGGAGTCGGAGACTGGCAGGCTGGGCAGCCTGAGGGTGAGGCGTGCAGCTGCGTGAGGAAAGCCCTGGGCTTAGCATTCACCCTGGGACGTCGTGCCTGGGTTCTGGGTACCTCGGAGAGAACCTCCACTCACTCTCCAAGCTGAGATCAACAGGCAGGAGTTCCCTGAGCAGCGCTAAACCACAGCCCCTCCCAGGCTGTCCCAAGACGTCCGTGCGGCCTACTCCCACTTCAGCCATACAACACATGCAGACCCTGGGGGGAGCAACGTTCAAGATGGAAGGTCCCACTTGCACGGCCTGTGTGTCTCTTCCACTGCTCAGAAGCTGCTGAGGCACAGGCTGAGTGTCCACATTCACCCTGAGGCCTGAAGGCCAAACGGTCATTACCCCAGGGCGAAGTGGGTTGGATGTGGCTCCTTGGCGGCTCGCCCAGCAGCCCTGCTGCTGGCCTTGCCTTCGCTGCTGGCAAACCTCTGGGAGGAAAAAGAGCGTCTCTGGCAAGAATCAAAAAGTGCTTGCCATCCCCTGGCTAGGAGCGCCTCCTACACCCCTCTTTGTGCGGCGAGCACACACATCAACTACTACCCTCCAAGGAAGCTGCAGCTTTCCAGCCAGAAAGGCCTGCAGCCCTTGCCGTGAAACCACAGTCAACAGGCTGTTGGACTGGGCCAAGTGCCTTGTAGGAGGCCTTGGACGCGCAGGGCTGCACTGTTTTCCGTTGGGGCACACCGTTGGGGAGAAGGCTCTGGCCTAGCCATCAGCGCACACCCTCCTAGCCAGAGGCCCTTGGGGTCCACTGGGTGGGCAGGCTGAAGGCGCGAGCAGGGCTTTGGTGCTTGCAGAGTCAATTTGGGCCCTGCTTTGGAAGGGTTTCAGGGACCCAGTTCGAGGGAGGCTTAGCTTCCCTGCTGTGGCACACCCAGGTCAGGTAGCCCAGCTGCCACCCTAAAGGCTCCCTGCTTTGCCCTCACCCTGGGGTCTCCCACGTGGGTTCTGTCTCCCCAAGCACAACCTCAATGTGGATCCAGTCTGGACAGAAAAGCACACAATATCCCAGAGCACTCCAGGGCCTCAGCGGCTCAAAGGGGCATCAAGGCCTACCTAGGGGGCCTCTCTTCCCTAGGCCATACCCAGCCTGCACACTCTCTGTGGAGCAAGCTTCATTCCTGGAAGGGCCCAGGGGGTGGGCATGAGGGTCTCTTCGGGGCTCTGAACGTGCGGATAACAGAGGCTGTGGGACAACAGCAACATGAGACCCTGACAGGAGAGCTGTCGTTTCCCCTTTGGGAAGCAGGATGCTTGCGGCCCCCAGGCTGCGTGCCAATCCCCCTTGCTGCCTGGCTTCTGTTCACTGCTGGCTAGCGCTTCTGCAGCAGGTGAGCATCTTGCCTAGAAACCGGGCGCTTGCCGTCCCTTGCTGGGAGCTCATGGCCCCACACACGTCCCTAGAGGGTGATGGCAACTTGGCTGAGAGCCACCAGGTGAGCTGTAGTTCTCCATGCGGAGAGGCCTGCCGCGGGTTTCGAGAATCCTGAGTCAGGGCTGTGCTTCAAGTGGAGGGTGAGTTCCGAGGCTGGAGGAGGCTCGGAGTCACACTGGTTCCCAAGGGGGAACACTCATTGCCAAAAGTCTCTCCCGTGGCTCCAGTGCCCCCTTCCTGGGCCAGGGGCCCTTGGAAACCCCTCTGAATGGAAAGCCCAGCTCATCATCTGCCGGCCTCTCCTGCTGGCAGCGCTCGCGTTCGGCAGCCTTCAAACTGCTTCAGGAAGGCAGTTCCTTGGAGTCGGAGACTGGCAGGCTGGGCAGCCTGAGGGTGAGGCGTGCAGCTGCGTGAGGAAAGCCCTGGGCTTAGCATTCACCCTGGGACGTCGTGCCTGGGTTCTGGGTACCTCGGAGAGAACCTCCACTCACTCTCCAAGCTGAGATCAACAGGCAGGAGTTCCCTGAGCAGCGCTAAACCACAGCCCCTCCCAGGCTGTCCCAAGACGTCCGTGCGGCCTACTCCCACTTCAGCCATACAACACATGCAGACCCTGGGGGGAGCAACGTTCAAGATGGAAGGTCCCACTTGCACGGCCTGTGTGTCTCTTCCACTGCTCAGAAGCTGCTGAGGCACAGGCTGAGTGTCCACATTCACCCTGAGGCCTGAAGGCCAAACGGTCATTACCCCAGGGCGAAGTGGGTTGGATGTGGCTCCTTGGCGGCTCGCCCAGCAGCCCTGCTGCTGGCCTTGCCTTCGCTGCTGGCAAACCTCTGGGAGGAAAAAGAGCGTCTCTGGCAAGAATCAAAAAGTGCTTGCCATCCCCTGGCTAGGAGCGCCTCCTACACCCCTCTTTGTGCGGCGAGCACACACATCAACTACTACCCTCCAAGGAAGCTGCAGCTTTCCAGCCAGAAAGGCCTGCAGCCCTTGCCGTGAAACCACAGTCAACAGGCTGTTGGACTGGGCCAAGTGCCTTGTAGGAGGCCTTGGACGCGCAGGGCTGCACTGTTTTCCGTTGGGGCACACCGTTGGGGAAAAGGCTCTGGCCTAGCCATCAGCGCACACCCTCCTAGCCAGAGGCCCTTGGGGTCCACTGGGTGGGCAGGCTGAAGGCGCGAGCAGGGCTTTGGTGCTTGCAGAGTCAATTTGGGCCCTGCTTTGGAAGGGTTTCAGGGACCCAGTTCTAGGGAGGCTTAGCTTCCCTGCTGTGGCACACCCAGGTCAGGTAGCCCAGCTGCCACCCTAAAGGCTCCCTGCTTTGCCCTCACCCTGGGGTCTCCCACGTGGGTTCTGTCTCCCCAAGCACAACCTCACTGTGGATCCAGTCTGGACAGAAAAGCACACAATATCCCAGAGCACTCCAGGGCCTCAGCGGCTCAAAGGGGCATCAAGGCCTACCTAGGGGGCCTCTCTTCCCTAGGCCATACCCAGCCTGCACACTCTCTGTGGAGCAAGCTTCATTCCTGGAAGGGCCCAGGGGGTGGGCATGAGGGTCTCTTCGGGGCTCGGAACGTGCGGATAACAGAGGCTGTGGGACAACAGCAACATGAGACCCTGACAGGAGAGCTGTCGTTTCCCCTTTGGGAAGCAGGATGCTTGCGGCCCCCAGGCTGCGTGCCAATCCCCCTTGCTGCCTGGCTTCTGTTCACTGCTGGCTAGCGCTTCTGCAGCAGGTGAGCATCTTGCCTAGAAACCGGGCGCTTGCCGTCCCTTGCTGGGAGCTCATGGCCCCACACACGTCCCTAGAGGGTGATGGCAACTTGGCTGAGAGCCACCAGGTGAGCTGTAGTTCTCCATGCGGAGAGGCCTGCCGCGGGTTTCGAGAATCCTGAGTCAGGGCTGTGCTTCAAGTGGAGGGTGAGTTCCGAGGCTGGAGGAGGCTCGGAGTCACACTGGTTCCCAAGGGGGAACACTCATTGCCAAAAGTCTCTCCCGTGGCTCCAGTGCCCCCTTCCTGGGCCAGGGGCCCTTGGAAACCCCTCTGAATGGAAAGCCCAGCTCATCATCTGCCGGCCTCTCCTGCTGGCAGCGCTCGCGTTCGGCAGCCTTCAAACTGCTTCAGGAAGGCAGTTCCTTGGAGTCGGAGACTGGCAGGCTGGGCAGCCTGAGGGTGAGGCGTGCAGCTGCGTGAGGAAAGCCCTGGGCTTAGCATTCACCCTGGGACGTCGTGCCTGGGTTCTGGGTACCTCGGAGAGAACCTCCACTCACTCTCCAAGCTGAGATCAACAGGCAGGAGTTCCCTGAGCAGCGCTAAACCACAGCCCCTCCCAGGCTGTCCCAAGACGTCCGTGCGGCCTACTCCCACTTCAGCCATACAACACATGCAGACCCTGGGGGGAGCAACGTTCAAGATGGAAGGTCCCACTTGCACGGCCTGTGTGTCTCTTCCACTGCTCAGAAGCTGCTGAGGCACAGGCTGAGTGTCCACATTCACCCTGAGGCCTGAAGGCCAAACGGTCATTACCCCAGGGCGAAGTGGGTTGGATGTGGCTCCTTGGCGGCTCGCCCAGCAGCCCTGCTGCTGGCCTTGCCTTCGCTGCTGGCAAACCTCTGGGAGGAAAAAGAGCGTCTCTGGCAAGAATCAAAAAGTGCTTGCCATCCCCTGGCTAGGAGCGCCTCCTACACCCCTCTTTGTGCGGCGAGCACACACATCAACTACTACCCTCCAAGGAAGCTGCAGCTTTCCAGCCAGAAAGGCCTGCAGCCCTTGCCGTGAAACCACAGTCAACAGGCTGTTGGACTGGGCCAAGTGCCTTGTAGGAGGCCTTGGACGCGCAGGGCTGCACTGTTTTCCGTTGGGGCACACCGTTGGGGAGAAGGCTCTGGCCTAGCCATCAGCGCACACCCTCCTAGCCAGAGGCCCTTGGGGTCCACTGGGTGGGCAGGCTGAAGGCGCGAGCAGGGCTTTGGTGCTTGCAGAGTCAATTTGGGCCCTGCTTTGGAAGGGTTTCAGGGACCCAGTTCGAGGGAGGCTTAGCTTCCCTGCTGTGGCACACCCAGGTCAGGTAGCCCAGCTGCCACCCTAAAGGCTCCCTGCTTTGCCCTCACCCTGGGGTCTCCCACGTGGGTTCTGTCTCCCCAAGCACAACCTCAATGTGGATCCAGTCTGGACAGAAAAGCACACAATATCCCAGAGCACTCCAGGGCCTCAGCGGCTCAAAGGGGCATCAAGGCCTACCTAGGGGGCCTCTCTTCCCTAGGCCATACCCAGCCTGCACACTCTCTGTGGAGCAAGCTTCATTCCTGGAAGGGCCCAGGGGGTGGGCATGAGGGTCTCTTCGGGGCTCGGAACGTGCGGATAACAGAGGCTGTGGGACAACAGCAACATGAGACCCTGACAGGAGAGCTGTCGTTTCCCCTTTGGGAAGCAGGATGCTTGCGGCCCCCAGGCTGCGTGCCAATCCCCCTTGCTGCCTGGCTTCTGTTCACTGCTGGCTAGCGCTTCTGCAGCAGGTGAGCATCTTGCCTAGAAACCGGGCGCTTGCCGTCCCTTGCTGGGAGCTCATGGCCCCACACACGTCCCTAGAGGGTGATGGCAACTTGGCTGAGAGCCACCAGGTGAGCTGTAGTTCTCCATGCGGAGAGGCCTGCCGCGGGTTTCGAGAATCCTGAGTCAGGGCTGTGCTTCAAGTGGAGGGTGAGTTCCGAGGCTGGAGGAGGCTCGGAGTCACACTGGTTCCCAAGGGGGAACACTCATTGCCAAAAGTCTCTCCCGTGGCTCCAGTGCCCCCTTCCTGGGCCAGGGGCCCTTGGAAACCCCTCTGAATGGAAAGCCCAGCTCATCATCTGCCGGCCTCTCCTGCTGGCAGCGCTCGCGTTCGGCAGCCTTCAAACTGCTTCAGGAAGGCAGTTCCTTGGAGTCGGAGACTGGCAGGCTGGGCAGCCTGAGGGTGAGGCGTGCAGCTGCGTGAGGAAAGCCCTGGGCTTAGCATTCACCCTGGGACGTCGTGCCTGGGTTCTGGGTACCTCGGAGAGAACCTCCACTCACTCTCCAAGCTGAGATCAACAGGCAGGAGTTCCCTGAGCAGCGCTAAACCACAGCCCCTCCCAGGCTGTCCCAAGACGTCCGTGCGGCCTACTCCCACTTCAGCCATACAACACATGCAGACCCTGGGGGGAGCAACGTTCAAGATGGAAGGTCCCACTTGCACGGCCTGTGTGTCTCTTCCACTGCTCAGAAGCTGCTGAGGCACAGGCTGAGTGTCCACATTCACCCTGAGGCCTGAAGGCCAAACGGTCATTACCCCAGGGCGAAGTGGGTTGGATGTGGCTCCTTGGCGGCTCGCCCAGCAGCCCTGCTGCTGGCCTTGCCTTCGCTGCTGGCAAACCTCTGGGAGGAAAAAGAGCGTCTCTGGCAAGAATCAAAAAGTGCTTGCCATCCCCTGGCTAGGAGCGCCTCCTACACCCCTCTTTGTGCGGCGAGCACACACATCAACTACTACCCTCCAAGGAAGCTGCAGCTTTCCAGCCAGAAAGGCCTGCAGCCCTTGCCGTGAAACCACAGTCAACAGGCTGTTGGACTGGGCCAAGTGCCTTGTAGGAGGCCTTGGACGCGCAGGGCTGCACTGTTTTCCGTTGGGGCACACCGTTGGGGAAAAGGCTCTGGCCTAGCCATCAGCGCACACCCTCCTAGCCAGAGGCCCTTGGGGTCCACTGGGTGGGCAGGCTGAAGGCGCGAGCAGGGCTTTGGTGCTTGCAGAGTCAATTTGGGCCCTGCTTTGGAAGGGTTTCAGGGACCCAGTTCTAGGGAGGCTTAGCTTCCCTGCTGTGGCACACCCAGGTCAGGTAGCCCAGCTGCCACCCTAAAGGCTCCCTGCTTTGCCCTCACCCTGGGGTCTCCCACGTGGGTTCTGTCTCCCCAAGCACAACCTCACTGTGGATCCAGTCTGGACAGAAAAGCACACAATATCCCAGAGCACTCCAGGGCCTCAGCGGCTCAAAGGGGCATCAAGGCCTACCTAGGGGGCCTCTCTTCCCTAGGCCATACCCAGCCTGCACACTCTCTGTGGAGCAAGCTTCATTCCTGGAAGGGCCCAGGGGGTGGGCATGAGGGTCTCTTCGGGGCTCGGAACGTGCGGATAACAGAGGCTGTGGGACAACAGCAACATGAGACCCTGACAGGAGAGCTGTCGTTTCCCCTTTGGGAAGCAGGATGCTTGCGGCCCCCAGGCTGCGTGCCAATCCCCCTTGCTGCCTGGCTTCTGTTCACTGCTGGCTAGCGCTTCTGCAGCAGGTGAGCATCTTGCCTAGAAACCGGGTGCTTGCCGTCCCTTGCTGGGAGCTCATGGCCCCACACACGTCCCTAGAGGGTGATGGCAACTTGGCTGAGAGCCACCAGGTGAGCTGTAGTTCTCCATGCGGAGAGGCCTGCCGCGGGTTTCGAGAATCCTGAGTCAGGGCTGTGCTTCAAGTGGAGGGTGAGTTCCGAGGCTGGAGGAGGCTCGGAGTCACACTGGTTCCCAAGGGGGAACACTCATTGCCAAAAGTCTCTCCCGTGGCTCCAGTGCCCCCTTCCTGGGCCAGGGGCCCTTGGAAAGCCCTCTGAATGGAAAGCCCAGCTCATCATCTGCCGGCCTCTCCTGCTGGCAGCGCTCGCGTTCGGCAGCCTTCAAACTGCTTCAGGAAGGCAGTTCCTTGGAGTCGGAGACTGGCAGGCTGGGCAGCCTGAGGGTGAGGCGTGCAGCTGCGTGAGGAAAGCCCTGGGCTTAGCATTCACCCTGGGACGTCGTGCCTGGGTTCTGGGTACCTCGGAGAGAACCTCCACTCACTCTCCAAGCTGAGATCAACAGGCAGGAGTTCCCTGAGCAGCGCTAAACCACAGCCCCTCCCAGGCTGTCCCAAGACGTCCGTGCGGCCTACTCCCACTTCAGCCATACAACACATGCAGACCCTGGGGGGAGCAACGTTCAAGATGGAAGGTCCCACTTGCACGGCCTGTGTGTCTCTTCCACTGCTCAGAAGCTGCTGAGGCACAGGCTGAGTGTCCACATTCACCCTGAGGCCTGAAGGCCAAACGGTCATTACCCCAGGGCGAAGTGGGTTGGATGTGGCTCCTTGGCGGCTCTCCCAGCAGCCCTGCTGCTGGCCTTGCCTTCGCTGCTGGCAAACCTCTGGGAGGAAAAAGAGCGTCTCTGGCAAGAATCAAAAAGTGCTTGCCATCCCCTGGCTAGGAGCGCCTCCTACACCCCTCTTTGTGCGGCGAGCACACACATCAACTACTACCCTCCAAGGAAGCTGTAGCTTTCCAGCCAGAAAGGCCTGCAGCCCTTGCCGTGAAACCACAGTCAACAGGCTGTTGGACTGGGCCAAGTGCCTTGTAGGAGGCCTTGGACGCGCAGGGCTGCACTGTTTTCCGTTGGGGCACACCGTTGGGGAGAAGGCTCTGGCCTAGCCATCAGCGCACACCCTCCTAGCCAGAGGCCCTTGGGGTCCACTGGGTGGGCAGGCTGAAGGCGCGAGCAGGGCTTTGGTGCTTGCAGAGTCAATTTGGGCCCTGCTTTGGAAGGGTTTCAGGGACCCAGTTCGAGGGAGGCTTAGCTTCCCTGCTGTGGCACACCCAGGTCAGGTAGCCCAGCTGCCACCCTAAAGGCTCCCTGCTTTGCCCTCACCCTGGGGTCTCCCACGTGGGTTCTGTCTCCCCAAGCACAACCTCAATGTGGATCCAGTCTGGACAGAAAAGCACACAATATCCCAGAGCACTCCAGGGCCTCAGCGGCTCAAAGGGGCATCAAGGCCTACCTAGGGGGCCTCTCTTCCCTAGGCCATACCCAGCCTGCACACTCTCTGTGGAGCAAGCTTCATTCCTGGAAGGGCCCAGGGGGTGGGCATGAGGGTCTCTTCGGGGCTCGGAACGTGCGGATAACAGAGGCTGTGGGACAACAGCAACATGAGACCCTGACAGGAGAGCTGTCGTTTCCCCTTTGGGAAGCAGGATGCTTGCGGCCCCCAGGCTGCATGCCAATCCCCCTTGCTGCCTGGCTTCTGTTCACTGCTGGCTAGCGCTTCTGCAGCAGGTGAGCGTCTTGCCTAGAAACCGGGCGCTTGCCGTCCCTTGCTGGGAGCTCATGGCCCCACACACGTCCCTAGAGGGTGATGGCAACTTGGCTGAGAGCCAGCAGGTGAGCTGTAGTTCTCCATGCGGAGAGGCCTGCCGCGGGTTTCGAGAATCCTGAGTCAGGGCTGTGCTTCAAGCGGAGGGTGAGTTCCGAGGCTGGAGGAGGCTCGGAGTCACACTGGTTCCCAAGGGGGAACACTCATTGCCAAAAGTCTCTCCCGTGGCTCCAGTGCCCCCTTCCTGGGCCAGGGGCCCTTGGAAACCCCTCTGAATGGAAAGCCCAGCTCATCATCTGCCGGCCTCTCCTGCTGGCAGTGCTCGCGTTCGGCAGCCTTCAAACTGCTTCAGGAAGGCAGTTCCTTGGAGTCGGAGACTGGCAGGCTGGGCAGCCTGAGGGTGAGGCGTGCAGCTGCGTGAGGAAAGCCCTGGGCTTAGCATTCACCCTGGGACGTCGTGCCTGGGTTCTGGGTACCTCAGAGAGAACCTCCACTCACTCTCCAAGCTGAGATCAACAGGCAGGAGTTCCCTGAGCAGCGCTAAACCACAGCCCCTCCCAGGCTGTCCCAAGACGTCCGTGCGGCCTACTCCCACTTCAGCCATACAACACATGCAGACCCTGGGGGGAGCAACGTTCAAGATGGAAGGTCCCACTTGCACGGCCTGTGTGTCTCTTCCACTGCTCAGAAGCTGCTGAGGCACAGGCTGAGTGTCCACATTCACCCTGAGGCCTGAAGGCCAAACGGTCATTACCCCAGGGCGAAGTGGGTTGGATGTGGCTCCTTGGCGGCTCGCCCAGCAGCCCTGCTGCTGGCCTTGCCTTCGCTGCTGGCAAACCTCTGGGAGGAAAAAGAGCGTCTCTGGCAAGAATCAAAAAGTGCTTGCCATCCCCTGGCTAGGAGCGCCTCCTACACCCCTCTTTGTGCGGCGAGCACACACATCAACTACTACCCTCCAAGGAAGCTGCAGCTTTCCAGCCAGAAAGGCCTGCAGCCCTTGCCATGAAACCACAGTCAACAGGCTGTTGGACTGGGCCAAGTGCCTTGTAGGAGGCCTTGGACGCGCAGGGCTGCACTGTTTTCCGTTGGGGCACACCGTTGGGGAGAAGGCTCTGGCCTAGCCATCAGCGCACACCCTCCTAGGCAGAGGCCCTTGGGGTCCACTGGGTGGGCAGGCTGAAGGCGCGAGCAGGGCTTTGGTGCTTGCAGAGTCAATTTGGGCCCTGCTTTGGAAGGGTTTCAGGGACCCAGTTCTAGGGAGGCTTAGCTTCCCTGCTGTGGCACACCCAGGTCAGGTAGCCCAGCTGCCACCCTAAAGGCTCCCTGCTTTGCCCTCACCCTGGGGTCTCCCACGTGGGTTCTGTCTCCCCAAGCACAACCTCAATGTGGATCCAGTCTGGACAGAAAAGCACACAATATCCCAGAGCACTCCAGGGCCTCAGCGGCTCAAAGGGGCATCAAGGCCTACCTAGGGGGCCTCTCTTCCCTAGGCCATACCCAGCCTGCACACTCTCTGTGGAGCAAGCTTCATTCCTGGAAGGGCCCAGGGGGTGGGCATGAGGGTCTCTTCGGGGCTCGGAACGTGCGGATAACAGAGGCTGTGGGACAACAGCAACATGAGACCCTGACAGGAGAGCTGTCGTTTCCCCTTTGGGAAGCAGGATGCTTGCGGCCCCCAGGCTGCGTGCCAATCCCCCTTGCTGCCTGGCTTCTGTTCACTGCTGGCTAGCGCTTCTGCTGCAGGTGAGCGTCTTGCCTAGAAACCGGGTGCTTGCCGTCCCTTGCTGGGAGCTCATGGCCCCACACACGTCCCTAGAGGGTGATGGCAACTTGGCTGAGAGCCAGCAGGTGAGCTGTAGTTCTCCATGCGGAGAGGCCTGCCGCGGGTTTCGAGAATCCTGAGTCAGGGCTGTGCTTCAAGCGGAGGGTGAGTTCCGAGGCTGGAGGAGGCTCGGAGTCACACTGGTTCCCAAGGGGGAACACTCATTGCCAAAAGTCTCTCCCGTGGCTCCAGTGCCCCCTTCCTGGGCCAGGGGCCCTTGGAAACCCCTCTGAATGGAAAGCCCAGCTCATCATCTGCCGGCCTCTCCTGCTGGCAGCGCTCGCGTTCGGCAGCCTTCAAACTGCTTCAGGAAGGCAGTACCTTGGAGTCGGAGACTGGCAGGCTGGGCAGCCTGAGGGTGAGGCGTGCAGCTGCGTGAGGAAAGCCCTGGGCTTAGCATTCACCCTGGGACGTCGTGCCTGGGTTCTGGGTACCTCGGAGAGAACCTCCACTCACTCTCCAAGCTGAGATCAACAGGCAGGAGTTCCCTGAGCAGCGCTAAACCACAGCCCCTCCCAGGCGGTCCCAAGACGTCTGTGCGGCCTATTCCCACTTCAGCCATACAACACATGCAGACCCTGGGGGGAGCAACGTTCAAGATGGAAGGTCCCACTTGCACGGCCTGTGTGTCTCTTCCACTGCTCAGAAGCTGCTGAGGCACAGGCTGAGTGTCCACATTCACCCTGAGGCCTGAAGGCCAAACGGTCATTACCCCAGGGCGAAGTGGGTTGGATGTGGCTCCTTGGCGGCTCGCCCAGCAGCCCTGCTGCTGGCCTTGCCTTCGCTGCTGGCAAACCTCTGGGAGGAAAAAGAGCGTCTCTGGCAAGAATCAAAAAGTGCTTGCCATCCCCTGGCTAGGAGCGCCTCCTACACCCCTCTTTGTGCGGCGAGCACACACATCAACTACTACCCTCCAAGGAAGCTGCAGCTTTCCAGCCAGAAAGGCCTGCAGCCCTTGCCATTAAACCACAGTCAACAGGCTGTTGGACTGGGCCAAGTGCCTTGTAGGAGGCCTTGGACGCGCAGGGCTGCACTGTTTTCCGTTGGGGCACACCGTTGGGGAGAAGGCTCTGGCCTAGCCATCAGCGCACACCCTCCTAGCCAGAGGCCCTTGGGGTCCACTGGGTGGGCAGGCTGAAGGCGCGAGCAGGGCTTTGGTGCTTGCAGAGTCAATTTGGGCCCTGCTTTGGAAGGGTTTCAGGGACCCAGTTCGAGGGAGGCTTAGCTTCCCTGCTGTGGCACACCCAGGTCTGGTAGCCCAGCTGCCACCCTAAAGGCTCCCTGCTTTGCCCTCACCCTGGGGTCTCCCACGTGGGTTCTGTCTCCCCAAGCACAACCTCAATGTGGATCCAGTCTGGACAGAAAAGCACACAATATCCCAGAGCACTCCAGGGCCTCAGCGGCTCAAAGGGGCATCAGGGCCTACCTAGGGGGCCTCTCTTCCCTAGGCCATACCCAGCCTGCACACTCTCTGTGGAGCAAGCTTCATTCCTGGAAGGGCCCAGGGGGTGGGCATGAGGGTCTCTTCGGGGCTCGGAACGTGCGGATAACAGAGGCTGTGGGACAACAGCAACATGAGACCCTGACAGGAGAGCTGTCGTTTCCCCTTTGGGAAGCAGGATGCTTGCGGCCCCCAGGCTGCGTGCCAATCCCCCTTGCTGCCTGGCTTCTGTTCACTGCTGGCTAGCGCTTCTGCAGCAGGTGAGCATCTTGCCTAGAAACCGGGCGCTTGCCGTCCCTTGCTGGGAGCTCATGGCCCCACACACGTCCCTAGAGGGTGATGGCAACTTGGCTGAGAGCCACCAGGTGAGCTGTAGTTCTCCATGCGGAGAGGCCTGCCGCGGGTTTCGAGAATCCTGAGTCAGGGCTGTGCTTCAAGTGGAGGGTGAGTTCCGAGGCTGGAGGAGGCTCGGAGTCACACTGGTTCCCAAGGGGGAACACTCATTGCCAAAAGTCTCTCCCGTGGCTCCAGTGCCCCCTTCCTGGGCCAGGGGCCCTTGGAAACCCCTCTGAATGGAAAGCCCAGCTCATCATCTGCCGGCCTCTCCTGCTGGCAGCGCTCGCGTTCGGCAGCCTTCAAACTGCTTCAGGAAGGCAGTTCCTTGGAGTCGGAGACTGGCAGGCTGGGCAGCCTGAGGGTGAGGCGTGCAGCTGCGTGAGGAAAGCCCTGGGCTTAGCATTCACCCTGGGACGTCGTGCCTGGGTTCTGGGTACCTCGGAGAGAACCTCCACTCACTCTCCAAGCTGAGATCAACAGGCAGGAGTTCCCTGAGCAGCGCTAAACCACAGCCCCTCCCAGGCTGTCCCAAGACGTCCGTGCGGCCTACTCCCACTTCAGCCATACAACACATGCAGACCCTGGGGGGAGCAACGTTCAAGATGGAAGGTCCCACTTGCACGGCCTGTGTGTCTCTTCCACTGCTCAGAAGCTGCTGAGGCACAGGCTGAGTGTCCACATTCACCCTGAGGCCTGAAGGCCAAACGGTCATTACCCCAGGGCGAAGTGGGTTGGATGTGGCTCCTTGGCGGCTCTCCCAGCAGCCCTGCTGCTGGCCTTGCCTTCGCTGCTGGCAAACCTCTGGGAGGAAAAAGAGCGTCTCTGGCAAGAATCAAAAAGTGCTTGCCATCCCCTGGCTAGGAGCGCCTCCTACACCCCTCTTTGTGCGGCGAGCACACACATCAACTACTACCCTCCAAGGAAGCTGCAGCTTTCCAGCCAGAAAGGCCTGCAGCCCTTGCCGTGAAACCACAGTCAACAGGCTGTTGGACTGGGCCAAGTGCCTTGTAGGAGGCCTTGGACGCGCAGGGCTGCACTGTTTTCCGTTGGGGCACACCGTTGGGGAGAAGGCTCTGGCCTAGCCATCAGCGCACACCCTCCTAGCCAGAGGCCCTTGGGGTCCACTGGGTGGGCAGGCTGAAGGCGCGAGCAGGGCTTTGGTGCTTGCAGAGTCAATTTGGGCCCTGCTTTGGAAGGGTTTCAGGGACCCAGTTCTAGGGAGGCTTAGCTTCCCTGCTGTGGCACACCCAGGTCAGGTAGCCCAGCTGCCACCCTAAAGGCTCCCTGCTTTGCCCTCACCCTGGGGTCTCCCACGTGGGTTCTGTCTCCCCAAGCACAACCTCACTGTGGATCCAGTCTGGACAGAAAAGCACACAATATCCCAGAGCACTCCAGGGCCTCAGCGGCTCAAAGGGGCATCAAGGCCTACCTAGGGGGCCTCTCTTCCCTAGGCCATACCCAGCCTGCACACTCTCTGTGGAGCAAGATTCATTTCTGGAAGGGCCCAGGGGGTGGGCATGAGGGTCTCTTCGGGGCTCGGAACGTGCGGATAACAGAGGCTGTGGGACAACAGCAACATGAGACCCTGACAGGAGAGCTGTCGTTTCCCCTTTGGGAAGCAGGATGCTTGCGGCCCCCAGGCTGCATGCCAATCCCCCTTGCTGCCTGGCTTCTGTTCACTGCTGGCTAGCGCTTCTGCAGCAGGTGAGCGTCTTGCCTAGAAACCGGGCGCTTGCCGTCCCTTGCTGGGAGCTCATGGCCCCACACACGTCCCTAGAGGGTGATGGCAACTTGGCTGAGAGCCAGCAGGTGAGCTGTAGTTCTCCATGCGGAGAGGCCTGCCGCGGGTTTCGAGAATCCTGAGTCAGGGCTGTGCTTCAAGCGGAGGGTGAGTTCCGAGGCTGGAGGAGGCTCGGAGTCACACTGGTTCCCAAGGGGGAACACTCATTGCCAAAAGTCTCTCCCGTGGCTCCAGTGCCCCCTTCCTGGGCCAGGGGCCCTTGGAAACCCCTCTGAATGGAAAGCCCAGCTCATCATCTGCCGGCCTCTCCTGCTGGCAGTGCTCGCGTTCGGCAGCCTTCAAACTGCTTCAGGAAGGCAGTTCCTTGGAGTCGGAGACTGGCAGGCTGGGCAGCCTGAGGGTGAGGCGTGCAGCTGCGTGAGGAAAGCCCTGGGCTTAGCATTCACCCTGGGACGTCGTGCCTGGGTTCTGGGTACCTCGGAGAGAACCTCCACTCACTCTCCAAGCTGAGATCAACAGGCAGGAATTCCCTGAGCAGCGCTAAACCACAGCCCCTCCCAGGCTGTCCCAAGACGTCCGTGCGGCCTACTCCCACTTCAGCCATACAACACATGCAGACCCTGGGGGGAGCAACGTTCAAGATGGAAGGTCCCACTTGCACGGCCTGTGTGTCTCTTCCACTGCTCAGAAGCTGCTGAGGCACAGGCTGAGTGTCCACATTCACCCTGAGGCCTGAAGGCCAAACGGTCATTACCCCAGGGCGAAGTGGGTTGGATGTGGCTCCTTGGCGGCTCTCCCAGCAGCCCTGCTGCTGGCCTTGCCTTCGCTGCTGGCAAACCTCTGGGAGGAAAAAGAGCGTCTCTGGCAAGAATCAAAAAGTGCTTGCCATCCCCTGGCTAGGAGCGCCTCCTACACCCCTCTTTGTGCGGCGAGCACACACATCAACTACTACCCTCCAAGGAAGCTGCAGCTTTCCAGCCAGAAAGGCCTGCAGCCCTTGCCGTGAAACCACAGTCAACAGGCTGTTGGACTGGGCCAAGTGCCTTGTAGGAGGCCTTGGACGCGCAGGGCTGCACTGTTTTCCGTTGGGGCACACCGTTGGGGAGAAGGCTCTGGCCTAGCCATCAGCGCACACCCTCCTAGCCAGAGGCCCTTGGGGTCCACTGGGTGGGCAGGCTGAAGGCGCGAGCAGGGCTTTGGTGCTTGCAGAGTCAATTTGGGCCCTGCTTTGGAAGGGTTTCAGGGACCCAGTTCTAGGGAGGCTTAGCTTCCCTGCTGTGGCACACCCAGGTCAGGTAGCCCAGCTGCCACCCTAAAGGCTCCCTGCTTTGCCCTCACCCTGGGGTCTCCCACGTGGGTTCTGTCTCCCCAAGCACAACCTCACTGTGGATCCAGTCTGGACAGAAAAGCACACAATATCCCAGAGCACTCCAGGGCCTCAGCGGCTCAAAGGGGCATCAAGGCCTACCTAGGGGGCCTCTCTTCCCTAGGCCATACCCAGCCTGCACACTCTCTGTGGAGCAAGATTCATTTCTGGAAGGGCCCAGGGGGTGGGCATGAGGGTCTCTTCGGGGCTCGGAACGTGCGGATAACAGAGGCTGTGGGACAACAGCAACATGAGACCCTGACAGGAGAGCTGTCGTTTCCCCTTTGGGAAGCAGGATGCTTGCGGCCCCCAGGCTGCATGCCAATCCCCCTTGCTGCCTGGCTTCTGTTCACTGCTGGCTAGCGCTTCTGCAGCAGGTGAGCGTCTTGCCTAGAAACCGGGCGCTTGCCGTCCCTTGCTGGGAGCTCATGGCCCCACACACGTCCCTAGAGGGTGATGGCAACTTGGCTGAGAGCCAGCAGGTGAGCTGTAGTTCTCCATGCGGAGAGGCCTGCCGCGGGTTTCGAGAATCCTGAGTCAGGGCTGTGCTTCAAGCGGAGGGTGAGTTCCGAGGCTGGAGGAGGCTCGGAGTCACACTGGTTCCCAAGGGGGAACACTCATTGCCAAAAGTCTCTCCCGTGGCTCCAGTGCCCCCTTCCTGGGCCAGGGGCCCTTGGAAACCCCTCTGAATGGAAAGCCCAGCTCATCATCTGCCGGCCTCTCCTGCTGGCAGTGCTCGCGTTCGGCAGCCTTCAAACTGCTTCAGGAAGGCAGTTCCTTGGAGTCGGAGACTGGCAGGCTGGGCAGCCTGAGGGTGAGGCGTGCAGCTGCGTGAGGAAAGCCCTGGGCTTAGCATTCACCCTGGGACGTCGTGCCTGGGTTCTGGGTACCTCGGAGAGAACCTCCACTCACTCTCCAAGCTGAGATCAACAGGCAGGAATTCCCTGAGCAGCGCTAAACCACAGCCCCTCCCAGGCTGTCCCAAGACGTCCGTGCGGCCTACTCCCACTTCAGCCATACAACACATGCAGACCCTGGGGGGAGCAACGTTCAAGATGGAAGGTCCCACTTGCACGGCCTGTGTGTCTCTTCCACTGCTCAGAAGCTGCTGAGGCACAGGCTGAGTGTCCACATTCACCCTGAGGCCTGAAGGCCAAACGGTCATTACCCCAGGGCGAAGTGGGTTGGATGTGGCTCCTTGGCGGCTCGCCCAGCAGCCCTGCTGCTGGCCTTGCCTTCGCTGCTGGCAAACCTCTGGGAGGAAAAAGAGCGTCTCTGGCAAGAATCAAAAAGTGCTTGCCATCCCCTGGCTAGGAGCGCCTCCTACACCCCTCTTTGTGCGGCGAGCACACACATCAACTACTACCCTCCAAGGAAGCTGCAGCTTTCCAGCCAGAAAGGCCTGCAGCCCTTGCCATGAAACCACAGTCAACAGGCTGTTGGACTGGGCCAAGTGCCTTGTAGGAGGCCTTGGACGCGCAGGGCTGCACTGTTTTCCGTTGGGGCACACCGTTGGGGAGAAGGCTCTGGCCTAGCCATCAGTGCACACCCTCCTAGCCAGAGGCCCTTGGGGTCCACTGGGTGGGCAGGCTGAAGGCGCGAGCAGGGCTTTGGTGCTTGCAGAGTCAATTTGGGCCCTGCTTTGGAAGGGTTTCAGGGACCCAGTTCTAGGGAGGCTTAGCTTCCCTGCTGTGGCACACCCAGGTCAGGTAGCCCAGCTGCCACCCTAAAGGCTCCCTGCTTTGCCCTCACCCTGGGGTCTCCCACGTGGGTTCTGTCTCCCCAAGCACAACCTCAATGTGGATCCAGTCTGGACAGAAAAGCACACAATATCCCAGAGCACTCCAGGGCCTCAGCGGCTCAAAGGGACATCAAGGCCTACCTAGGGGGCCTCTCTTCCCTAGGCCATACCCAGCCTGCACACTCTCTGTGGAGCAAGCTTCATTCCTGGAAGGGCCCAGGGGGTGGGCATGAGGGTCTCTTCGGGGCTTGGAACATGCGGATAACAGAGGCTGTGGGACAACAGCAACATGAGACCCTGACAGGAGAGCTGTCGTTTCCCCTTTGGGAAGCAGGATGCTTGCGGTCCCCAGGCTGCGTGCCAATCCCCCTTGCTGCCTGGCTTCTGTTCACTGCTGGCTAGCGCTTCTGCAGCAGGTGAGCGTCTTGCCTAGAAACCGGGCGCTTGCCGTCCCTTGCTGGGAGCTCATGGCCCCACACACGTCCCTAGAGGGTGATGGCAACTTGGCTGAGAGCCAGCAGGTGAGCTGTAGTTCTCCATGCGGAGAGGCCTGCCGCGGGTTTCGAGAATCCTGAGTCAGGGCTGTGCTTCAAGCGGAGGGTGAGTTCCGAGGCTGGAGGAGGCTCGGAGTCACACTGGTTCCCAAGGGGGAACACTCATTGCCAAAAGTCTCTCCCGTGGCTCCAGTGCCCCCTTCCTGGGCCAGGGGCCCTTGGAAACCCCTCTGAATGGAAAGCCCAGCTCATCATCTGCCGGCCTCTCCTGCTGGCAGCGCTCGCGTTCGGCAGCCTTCATACTGCTTCAGGAAGGCAGTACCTTGGAGTCGGAGACTGGCAGGCTGGGCAGCCTGAGGGTGAGGCGTGCAGCTGCGTGAGGAAAGCCCTGGGCTTAGCATTCACCCTGGGACGTCGTGCCTGGGTTCTGGGTACCTCGGAGAGAACCTCCACTCACTCTCCAAGCTGAGATCAACAGGCAGGAGTTCCCTGAGCAGCGCTAAACCACAGCCCCTCCCAGGCTGTCCCAAGACGTCCGTGCGGCCTACTCCCACTTCAGCCATACAACACATGCAGACCCTGGGGGGAGCAACGTTCAAGATGGAAGGTCCCACTTGCACGGCCTGTGTGTCTCTTCCACTGCTCAGAAGCTGCTGAGGCACAGGCTGAGTGTCCACATTCACCCTGAGGCCTGAAGGCCAAACGGTCATTACCCCAGGGCAAAGTGGGTTGGATGTGGCTCCTTGGCGGCTCGCCCAGCAGCCCTGCTGCTGGCCTTGCCTTCGCTGCTGGCAAACCTCTGGGAGGAAAAAGAGCGTCTCTGGCAAGAATCAAAAAGTGCTTGCCATCCCCTGGCTAGGAGCGCCTCCTACACCCCTCTTTGTGCGGCGAGCACACACATCAACTACTACCCTCCAAGGAAGCTGCAGCTTTCCAGCCAGAAAGGCCTGCAGCCCTTGCCGTGAAACCACAGTCAACAGGCTGTTGGACTGGGCCAAGTGCCTTGTAGGAGGCCTTGGACGCGCAGGGCTGCACTGTTTTCCGTTGGGGCACACCGTTGGGGAGAAGGCTCTGGCCTAGCCATCAGCGCACACCCTCCTAGCCAGAGGCCCTTGGGGTCCACTGGGTGGGCAGGCTGAAGGCGCGAGCAGGGCTTTGGTGCTTGCAGAGTCAATTTGGGCCCTGCTTTGGAAGGGTTTCAGGGACCCAGTTCGAGGGAGGCTTAGCTTCCCTGCTGTGGCACACCCAGGTCAGGTAGCCCAGCTGCCACCCTAAAGGCTCCCTGCTTTGCCCTCACCCTGGGGTCTCCCACGTGGGTTCTGTCTCCCCAAGCACAACCTCAATGTGGATCCAGTCTGGACAGAAAAGCACACAATATCCCAGAGCACTCCAGGGCCTCAGCGGCTCAAAGGGGCATCAAGGCCTACCTAGGGGGCCTCTCTTCCCTAGGCCATACCCAGCCTGCACACTCTCTGTGGAGCAAGCTTCATTCCTGGAAGGGCCCAGGGGGTGGGCATGAGGGTCTCTTTGGGGCTCGGAACGTGCGGATAACAGAGGCTGTGGGACAACAGCAACATGAGACCCTGACAGGAGAGCTGTCGTTTCCCCTTTGGGAAGCAGGATGCTTGCGGCCCCCAGGCTGCGTGCCAATCCCCCTTGCTGCCTGGCTTCTGTTCACTGCTGGCTAGCGCTTCTGCAGCAGGTGAGCATCTTGCCTAGAAACCGGGTGCTTGCCGTCCCTTGCTGGGAGCTCATGGCCCCACACACATCCCTAGAGGGTGATGGCAACTTGGCTGAGAGCCACCAGGTGAGCTGTAGTTCTCCATGCGGAGAGGCCTGCCGCGGGTTTCGAGAATCCTGAGTCAGGGCTGTGCTTCAAGTGGAGGGTGAGTTCCGAGGCTGGAGGAGGCTCGGAGTCACACTGGTTCCCAAGGGGGAACACTCATTGCCAAAAGTCTCTCCCGTGGCTCCAGTGCCCCCTTCCTGGGCCAGGGGCCCTTGGAAACCCCTCTGAATGGAAAGCCCAGCTCATCATCTGCCGGCCTCTCCTGCTGGCAGCGCTCGTGTTCGGCAGCCTTCAAACTGCTTCAGGAAGGCAGTTCCTTGGAGTCGGAGACTGGCAGGCTGGGCAGCCTGAGGGTGAGGCGTGCAGCTGCGTGAGGAAAGCCCTGGGCTTAGCATTCACCCTGGGACGTCGTGCCTGGGTTCTGGGTACCTCGGAGAGAACCTCCACTCACTCTCCAAGCTGAGATCAACAGGCAGGAGTTCCCTGAGCAGCGCTAAACCACAGCCCCTCCCAGGCTGTCCCAAGACGTCTGTGCGGCCTATTCCCACTTCAGCCATACAACACATGCAGACCCTGGGGGGAGCAACGTTCAAGATGGAAGGTCCCACTTGCACGGCCTGTGTGTCTCTTCCACTGCTCAGAAGCTGCTGAGGCACAGGCTGAGTGTCCACATTCACCCTGAGGCCTGAAGGCCAAACGGTCATTACCCCAGGGCGAAGTGGGTTGGATGTGGCTCCTTGGCGGCTCGCCCAGCAGCCCTGCTGCTGGCCTTGCCTTCGCTGCTGGCAAACCTCTGGGAGGAAAAAGAGCGTCTCTGGCAAGAATCAAAAAGTGCTTGCCATCCCCTGGCTAGGAGCGCCTCCTACACCCCTCTTTGTGCGGCGAGCACACACATCAACTACTACCCTCCAAGGAAGCTGCAGCTTTCCAGCCAGAAAGGCCTGCAGCCCTTGCCGTGAAACCACAGTCAACAGGCTGTTGGACTGGGCCAAGTGCCTTGTAGGAGGCCTTGGACGCGCAGGGCTGCACTGTTTTCCGTTGGGGCACACCGTTGGGGAGAAGGCTCTGGCCTAGCCATCAGCGCACACCCTCCTAGCCAGAGGCCCTTGGGGTCCACTGGGTGGGCAGGCTGAAGGCGCGAGCAGGGCTTTGGTGCTTGCAGAGTCAATTTGGGCCCTGCTTTGGAAGGGTTTCAGGGACCCAGTTCGAGGGAGGCTTAGCTTCCCTGCTGTGGCACACCCAGGTCAGGTAGCCCAGCTGCCACCCTAAAGGCTCCCTGCTTTGCCCTCACCCTGGGGTCTCCCACGTGGGTTCTGTCTCCCCAAGCACAACCTCAATGTAGATCCAGTCTGGACAGAAAAGCACACAATATCCCAGAGCACTCCAGGGCCTCAGCGGCTCAAAGGGGCATCAAGGCCTACCTAGGGGGCCTCTCTTCCCTAGGCCATACCCAGCCTGCACACTCTCTGTGGAGCAAGCTTCATTCCTGGAAGGGCCCAGGGGGTGGGCATGAGGGTCTCTTCGGGGCTCGGAACGTGCGGATAACAGAGGCTGTGGGACAACAGCAACATGAGACCCTGACAGGAGAGCTGTCGTTTCCCCTTTGGGAAGCAGGATGCTTGCGGCCCCCAGGCTGCGTGCCAATCCCCCTTGCTGCCTGGCTTCTGTTCACTGCTGGCTAGCGCTTCTGCAGCAGGTGAGCATCTTGCCTAGAAACCGGGCGCTTGCCGTCCCTTGCTGGGAGCTCATGGCCCCACACACGTCCCTAGAGGGTGATGGCAACTTGGCTGAGAGCCAGCAGGTGAGCTGTAGTTCTCCATGCGGAGAGGCCTGCCGCGGGTTTCGAGAATCCTGAGTCAGGGCTGTGCTTCAAGTGGAGGGTGAGTTCCGAGGCTGGAGGAGGCTCGGAGTCACACTGGTTCCCAAGGGGGAACACTCATTGCCAAAAGTCTCTCCCGTGGCTCCAGTGCCCCCTTCCTGGGCCAGGGGCCCTTGGAAACCCCTCTGAATGGAAAGCCCAGCTCATCATCTGCCGGCCTCTCCTGCTGGCAGCGCTCGCGTTCGGCAGCCTTCAAACTGCTTCAGGAAGGCAGTTCCTTGGAGTCGGAGACTGGCAGGCTGGGCAGCCTGAGGGTGAGGCGTGCAGCTGCGTGAGGAAAGCCCTGGGCTTAGCATTCACCCTGGGACGTCGTGCCTGGGTTCTGGGTACCTCGGAGAGAACCTCCACTCACTCTCCAAGCTGAGATCAACAGGCAGGAGTTCCCTGAGCAGCGCTAAACCACAGCCCCTCCCAGGCTGTCCCAAGACGTCCGTGTGGCCTACTCCCACTTCAGCCATACAACACATGCAGACCCTGGGGGGAGCAACGTTCAAGATGGAAGGTCCCACTTGCACGGCCTGTGTGTCTCTTCCACTGCTCAGAAGCTGCTGAGGCACAGGCTGAGTGTCCACATTCACCCTGAGGCCTGAAGGCCAAACGGTCATTACCCCAGGGCGAAGTGGGTTGGATGTGGCTCCTTGGCGGCTCGCCCAGCAGCCCTGCTGCTGGCCTTGCCTTCGCTGCTGGCAAACCTCTGGGAGGAAAAAGAGCGTCTCTGGCAAGAATCAAAAAGTGCTTGCCATCCCCTGGCTAGGAGCGCCTCCTACACCCCTCTTTGTGCGGCGAGCACACACATCAACTACTACCCTCCAAGGAAGCTGCAGCTTTCCAGCCAGAAAGGCCTGCAGCCCTTGCCATGAAACCACAGTCAACAGGCTGTTGGACTGGGCCAAGTGCCTTGTAGGAGGCCTTGGACGCGCAGGGCTGCACTGTTTTCCATTGGGGCACACCGTTGGGGAGAAGGCTCTGGCCTAGCCATCAGCGCACACCCTCCTAGCCAGAGGCCCTTGGGGTCCACTGGGTGGGCAGGCTGAAGGTGCGAGCAGGGCTTTGGTGCTTGCAGAGTCAATTTGGGCCCTGCTTTGGAAGGGTTTCAGGGACTCAGTTCGTGGGAGGCTTAGCTTCCCTGCTGTGGCACACCCAGGTCAGGTAGCCCAGCTGCCACCCTAAAGGCTCCCTGCTTTGCCCTCACCCTGGGGTCTCCCACGTGGGTTCTGTCTCCCCAAGCACAACCTCAATGTGGATCCAGTCTGGACAGAAAAGCACACAATATCCCAGAGCACTCCAGGGCCTCAGCGGCTCAAAGGGGCATCAAGGCCTACCTAGGGGGCCTCTCTTCCCTAGGCCATACCCAGCCTGCACACTCTCTGTGGAGCAAGCTTCATTCCTGGAAGGGCCCAGGGGGTGGGCATGAGGGTCTCTTCGGGGCTCGGAACGTGCGGATAACAGAGGCTGTGGGACAACAGCAACATGAGACCCTGACAGGAGAGCTGTCATTTCCCCTTTGGGAAGCAGGATGCTTGCGGCCCCCAGGCTGCGTGCCAATCCCCCTTGCTGCCTGGCTTCTGTTCACTGCTGGCTAGCGCTTCTGCAGCAGGTGAGCGTCTTGCCTAGAAACCGGGCGCTTGCCGTCCCTTGCTGGGAGCTCATGGCCCCACACACGTCCCTAGAGGGTGATGGCAACTTGGCTGAGAGCCAGCAGGTGAGCTGTAGTTCTCCATGCGGAGAGGCCTGCCGCGGGTTTCGAGAATCCTGAGTCAGGGCTGTGCTTCAAGCGGAGGGTGAGTTCCGAGGCTGGAGGAGGCTCGGAGTCACACTGGTTCCCAAGGGGGAACACTCATTGCCAAAAGTCTCTCCCGTGGCTCCAGTGCCCCCTTCCTGGGCCAGGGGCCCTTGGAAACCCCTCTGAATGGAAAGCCCAGCTCATCATCTGCCGGCCTCTCCTGCTGGCAGCGCTCGCGTTCGGCAGCCTTCATACTGCTTCAGGAAGGCAGTACCTTGGAGTCGGAGACTGGCAGGCTGGGCAGCCTGAGGGTGAGGCGTGCAGCTGCGTGAGGAAAGCCCTGGGCTTAGCATTCACCCTGGGACGTCGTGCCTGGGTTCTGGGTACCTCGGAGAGAACCTCCACTCACTCTCCAAGCTGAGATCAACAGGCAGGAGTTCCCTGAGCAGCGCTAAACCACAGCCCCTCCCAGGCTGTCCCAAGACGTCCGTGCGGCCTACTCCCACTTCAGCCATACAACACATGCAGACCCTGGGGGGAGCAACGTTCAAGATGGAAGGTCCCACTTGCACGGCCTGTGTGTCTCTTCCACTGCTCAGAAGCTGCTGAGGCACAGGCTGAGTGTCCACATTCACCCTGAGGCCTGAAGGCCAAACGGTCATTACCCCAGGGCAAAGTGGGTTGGATGTGGCTCCTTGGCGGCTCGCCCAGCAGCCCTGCTGCTGGCCTTGCCTTCGCTGCTGGCAAACCTCTGGGAGGAAAAAGAGCGTCTCTGGCAAGAATCAAAAAGTGCTTGCCATCCCCTGGCTAGGAGCGCCTCCTACACCCCTCTTTGTGCGGCGAGCACACACATCAACTACTACCCTCCAAGGAAGCTGCAGCTTTCCAGCCAGAAAGGCCTGCAGCCCTTGCCGTGAAACCACAGTCAACAGGCTGTTGGACTGGGCCAAGTGCCTTGTAGGAGGCCTTGGACGCGCAGGGCTGCACTGTTTTCCGTTGGGGCACACCGTTGGGGAGAAGGCTCTGGCCTAGCCATCAGCGCACACCCTCCTAGCCAGAGGCCCTTGGGGTCCACTGGGTGGGCAGGCTGAAGGCGCGAGCAGGGCTTTGGTGCTTGCAGAGTCAATTTGGGCCCTGCTTTGGAAGGGTTTCAGGGACCCAGTTCGAGGGAGGCTTAGCTTCCCTGCTGTGGCACACCCAGGTCAGGTAGCCCAGCTGCCACCCTAAAGGCTCCCTGCTTTGCCCTCACCCTGGGGTCTCCCACGTGGGTTCTGTCTCCCCAAGCACAACCTCAATGTGGATCCAGTCTGGACAGAAAAGCACACAATATCCCAGAGCACTCCAGGGCCTCAGCGGCTCAAAGGGGCATCAAGGCCTACCTAGGGGGCCTCTCTTCCCTAGGCCATACCCAGCCTGCACACTCTCTGTGGAGCAAGCTTCATTCCTGGAAGGGCCCAGGGGGTGGGCATGAGGGTCTCTTTGGGGCTCGGAACGTGCGGATAACAGAGGCTGTGGGACAACAGCAACATGAGACCCTGACAGGAGAGCTGTCGTTTCCCCTTTGGGAAGCAGGATGCTTGCGGCCCCCAGGCTGCGTGCCAATCCCCCTTGCTGCCTGGCTTCTGTTCACTGCTGGCTAGCGCTTCTGCAGCAGGTGAGCATCTTGCCTAGAAACCGGGTGCTTGCCGTCCCTTGCTGGGAGCTCATGGCCCCACACACATCCCTAGAGGGTGATGGCAACTTGGCTGAGAGCCACCAGGTGAGCTGTAGTTCTCCATGCGGAGAGGCCTGCCGCGGGTTTCGAGAATCCTGAGTCAGGGCTGTGCTTCAAGTGGAGGGTGAGTTCCGAGGCTGGAGGAGGCTCGGAGTCACACTGGTTCCCAAGGGGGAACACTCATTGCCAAAAGTCTCTCCCGTGGCTCCAGTGCCCCCTTCCTGGGCCAGGGGCCCTTGGAAACCCCTCTGAATGGAAAGCCCAGCTCATCATCTGCCGGCCTCTCCTGCTGGCAGCGCTCGTGTTCGGCAGCCTTCAAACTGCTTCAGGAAGGCAGTTCCTTGGAGTCGGAGACTGGCAGGCTGGGCAGCCTGAGGGTGAGGCGTGCAGCTGCGTGAGGAAAGCCCTGGGCTTAGCATTCACCCTGGGACGTCGTGCCTGGGTTCTGGGTACCTCGGAGAGAACCTCCACTCACTCTCCAAGCTGAGATCAACAGGCAGGAGTTCCCTGAGCAGCGCTAAACCACAGCCCCTCCCAGGCTGTCCCAAGACGTCCGTGCGGCCTACTCCCACTTCAGCCATACAACACATGCAGACCCTGGGGGGAGCAACGTTCAAGATGGAAGGTCCCACTTGCACGGCCTGTGTGTCTCTTCCACTGCTCAGAAGCTGCTGAGGCACAGGCTGAGTGTCCACATTCACCCTGAGGCCTGAAGGCCAAACGGTCATTACCCCAGGGCAAAGTGGGTTGGATGTGGCTCCTTGGCGGCTCGCCCAGCAGCCCTGCTGCTGGCCTTGCCTTCGCTGCTGGCAAACCTCTGGGAGGAAAAAGAGCGTCTCTGGCAAGAATCAAAAAGTGCTTGCCATCCCCTGGCTAGGAGCGCCTCCTACACCCCTCTTTGTGCGGCGAGCACACACATCAACTACTACCCTCCAAGGAAGCTGCAGCTTTCCAGCCAGAAAGGCCTGCAGCCCTTGCCGTGAAACCACAGTCAACAGGCTGTTGGACTGGGCCAAGTGCCTTGTAGGAGGCCTTGGACGCGCAGGGCTGCACTGTTTTCCGTTGGGGCACACCGTTGGGGAGAAGGCTCTGGCCTAGCCATCAGCGCACACCCTCCTAGCCAGAGGCCCTTGGGGTCCACTGGGTGGGCAGGCTGAAGGCGCGAGCAGGGCTTTGGTGCTTGCAGAGTCAATTTGGGCCCTGCTTTGGAAGGGTTTCAGGGACCCAGTTCGAGGGAGGCTTAGCTTCCCTGCTGTGGCACACCCAGGTCAGGTAGCCCAGCTGCCACCCTAAAGGCTCCCTGCTTTGCCCTCACCCTGGGGTCTCCCACGTGGGTTCTGTCTCCCCAAGCACAACCTCAATGTGGATCCAGTCTGGACAGAAAAGCACACAATATCCCAGAGCACTCCAGGGCCTCAGCGGCTCAAAGGGGCATCAAGGCCTACCTAGGGGGCCTCTCTTCCCTAGGCCATACCCAGCCTGCACACTCTCTGTGGAGCAAGCTTCATTCCTGGAGGGGCCCAGGGGGTGGGCATGAGGGTCTCTTTGGGGCTCGGAACGTGCGGATAACAGAGGCTGTGGGACAACAGCAACATGAGACCCTGACAGGAGAGCTGTCGTTTCCCCTTTGGGAAGCAGGATGCTTGCGGCCCCCAGGCTGCGTGCCAATCCCCCTTGCTGCCTGGCTTCTGTTCACTGCTGGCTAGCGCTTCTGCAGCAGGTGAGCATCTTGCCTAGAAACCGGGTGCTTGCCGTCCCTTGCTGGGAGCTCATGGCCCCACACACATCCCTAGAGGGTGATGGCAACTTGGCTGAGAGCCACCAGGTGAGCTGTAGTTCTCCATGCGGAGAGGCCTGCCGCGGGTTTCGAGAATCCTGAGTCAGGGCTGTGCTTCAAGTGGAGGGTGAGTTCCGAGGCTGGAGGAGGCTCGGAGTCACACTGGTTCCCAAGGGGGAACACTCATTGCCAAAAGTCTCTCCCGTGGCTCCAGTGCCCCCTTCCTGGGCCAGGGGCCCTTGGAAACCCCTCTGAATGGAAAGCCCAGCTCATCATCTGCCGGCCTCTCCTGCTGGCAGCGCTCGTGTTCGGCAGCCTTCAAACTGCTTCAGGAAGGCAGTTCCTTGGAGTCGGAGACTGGCAGGCTGGGCAGCCTGAGGGTGAGGCGTGCAGCTGCGTGAGGAAAGCCCTGGGCTTAGCATTCACCCTGGGACGTCGTGCCTGGGTTCTGGGTACCTCGGAGAGAACCTCCACTCACTCTCCAAGCTGAGATCAACAGGCAGGAGTTCCCTGAGCAGCGCTAAACCACAGCCCCTCCCAGGCTGTCCCAAGACGTCTGTGCGGCCTATTCCCACTTCAGCCATACAACACATGCAGACCCTGGGGGGAGCAACGTTCAAGATGGAAGGTCCCACTTGCACGGCCTGTGTGTCTCTTCCACTGCTCAGAAGCTGCTGAGGCACAGGCTGAGTGTCCACATTCACCCTGAGGCCTGAAGGCCAAACGGTCATTACCCCAGGGCGAAGTGGGTTGGATGTGGCTCCTTGGCGGCTCGCCCAGCAGCCCTGCTGCTGGCCTTGCCTTCGCTGCTGGCAAACCTCTGGGAGGAAAAAGAGCGTCTCTGGCAAGAATCAAAAAGTGCTTGCCATCCCCTGGCTAGGAGCGCCTCCTACACCCCTCTTTGTGCGGCGAGCACACACATCAACTACTACCCTCCAAGGAAGCTGCAGCTTTCCAGCCAGAAAGGCCTGCAGCCCTTGCCGTGAAACCACAGTCAACAGGCTGTTGGACTGGGCCAAGTGCCTTGTAGGAGGCCTTGGACGCGCAGGGCTGCACTGTTTTCCGTTGGGGCACACCGTTGGGGAGAAGGCTCTGGCCTAGCCATCAGCGCACACCCTCCTAGCCAGAGGCCCTTGGGGTCCACTGGGTGGGCAGGCTGAAGGCGCGAGCAGGGCTTTGGTGCTTGCAGAGTCAATTTGGGCCCTGCTTTGGAAGGGTTTCAGGGACCCAGTTCGAGGGAGGCTTAGCTTCCCTGCTGTGGCACACCCAGGTCAGGTAGCCCAGCTGCCACCCTAAAGGCTCCCTGCTTTGCCCTCACCCTGGGGTCTCCCACGTGGGTTCTGTCTCCCCAAGCACAACCTCAATGTAGATCCAGTCTGGACAGAAAAGCACACAATATCCCAGAGCACTCCAGGGCCTCAGCGGCTCAAAGGGGCATCAAGGCCTACCTAGGGGGCCTCTCTTCCCTAGGCCATACCCAGCCTGCACACTCTCTGTGGAGCAAGCTTCATTCCTGGAAGGGCCCAGGGGGTGGGCATGAGGGTCTCTTCGGGGCTCGGAACGTGCGGATAACAGAGGCTGTGGGACAACAGCAACATGAGACCCTGACAGGAGAGCTGTCGTTTCCCCTTTGGGAAGCAGGATGCTTGCGGCCCCCAGGCTGCGTGCCAATCCCCCTTGCTGCCTGGCTTCTGTTCACTGCTGGCTAGCGCTTCTGCAGCAGGTGAGCATCTTGCCTAGAAACCGGGCGCTTGCCGTCCCTTGCTGGGAGCTCATGGCCCCACACACGTCCCTAGAGGGTGATGGCAACTTGGCTGAGAGCCACCAGGTGAGCTGTAGTTCTCCATGCGGAGAGGCCTGCCGCGGGTTTCGAGAATCCTGAGTCAGGGCTGTGCTTCAAGTGGAGGGTGAGTTCCGAGGCTGGAGGAGGCTCGGAGTCACACTGGTTCCCAAGGGGGAACACTCATTGCCAAAAGTCTCTCCCGTGGCTCCAGTGCCCCCTTCCTGGGCCAGGGGCCCTTGGAAACCCCTCTGAATGGAAAGCCCAGCTCATCATCTGCCGGCCTCTCCTGCTGGCAGCGCTCGCGTTCGGCAGCCTTCAAACTGCTTCAGGAAGGCAGTTCCTTGGAGTCGGAGACTGGCAGGCTGGGCAGCCTGAGGGTGAGGCGTGCAGCTGCGTGAGGAAAGCCCTGGGCTTAGCATTCACCCTGGGACGTCGTGCCTGGGTTCTGGGTACCTCGGAGAGAACCTCCACTCACTCTCCAAGCTGAGATCAACAGGCAGGAGTTCCCTGAGCAGCGCTAAACCACAGCCCCTCCCAGGCTGTCCCAAGACGTCCGTGCGGCCTACTCCCACTTCAGCCATACAACACATGCAGACCCTGGGGGGAGCAACGTTCAAGATGGAAGGTCCCACTTGCACGGCCTGTGTGTCTCTTCCACTGCTCAGAAGCTGCTGAGGCACAGGCTGAGTGTCCACATTCACCCTGAGGCCTGAAGGCCAAACGGTCATTACCCCAGGGCGAAGTGGGTTGGATGTGGCTCCTTGGCGGCTCGCCCAGCAGCCCTGCTGCTGGCCTTGCCTTCGCTGCTGGCAAACCTCTGGGAGGAAAAAGAGCGTCTCTGGCAAGAATCAAAAAGTGCTTGCCATCCCCTGGCTAGGAGCGCCTCCTACACCCCTCTTTGTGCGGCGAGCACACACATCAACTACTACCCTCCAAGGAAGCTGCAGCTTTCCAGCCAGAAAGGCCTGCAGCCCTTGCCATGAAACCACAGTCAACAGGCTGTTGGACTGGGCCAAGTGCCTTGTAGGAGGCCTTGGACGCGCAGGGCTGCACTGTTTTCCATTGGGGCACACCGTTGGGGAGAAGGCTCTGGCCTAGCCATCAGCGCACACCCTCCTAGCCAGAGGCCCTTGGGGTCCACTGGGTGGGCAGGCTGAAGGTGCGAGCAGGGCTTTGGTGCTTGCAGAGTCAATTTGGGCCCTGCTTTGGAAGGGTTTCAGGGACTCAGTTCGAGGGAGGCTTAGCTTCCCTGCTGTGGCACACCCAGGTCAGGTAGCCCAGCTGCCACCCTAAAGGCTCCCTGCTTTGCCCTCACCCTGGGGTCTCCCACGTGGGTTCTGTCTCCCCAAGCACAACCTCAATGTGGATCCAGTCTGGACAGAAAAGCACACAATATCCCAGAGCACTCCAGGGCCTCAGCGGCTCAAAGGGGCATCAAGGCCTACCTAGGGGGCCTCTCTTCCCTAGGCCATACCCAGCCTGCACACTCTCTGTGGAGCAAGCTTCATTCCTGGAAGGGCCCAGGGGGTGGGCATGAGGGTCTCTTTGGGGCTCGGAACGTGCGGATAACAGAGGCTGTGGGACAACAGCAACATGAGACCCTGACAGGAGAGCTGTCGTTTCCCCTTTGGGAAGCAGGATGCTTGCGGCCCCCAGGCTGCGTGCCAATCCCCCTTGCTGCCTGGCTTCTGTTCACTGCTGGCTAGCGCTTCTGCAGCAGGTGAGCATCTTGCCTAGAAACCGGGTGCTTGCCGTCCCTTGCTGGGAGCTCATGGCCCCACACACATCCCTAGAGGGTGATGGCAACTTGGCTGAGAGCCACCAGGTGAGCTGTAGTTCTCCATGCGGAGAGGCCTGCCGCGGGTTTCGAGAATCCTGAGTCAGGGCTGTGCTTCAAGTGGAGGGTGAGTTCCGAGGCTGGAGGAGGCTCGGAGTCACACTGGTTCCCAAGGGGGAACACTCATTGCCAAAAGTCTCTCCCGTGGCTCCAGTGCCCCCTTCCTGGGCCAGGGGCCCTTGGAAACCCCTCTGAATGGAAAGCCCAGCTCATCATCTGCCGGCCTCTCCTGCTGGCAGCGCTCGTGTTCGGCAGCCTTCAAACTGCTTCAGGAAGGCAGTTCCTTGGAGTCGGAGACTGGCAGGCTGGGCAGCCTGAGGGTGAGGCGTGCAGCTGCGTGAGGAAAGCCCTGGGCTTAGCATTCACCCTGGGACGTCGTGCCTGGGTTCTGGGTACCTCGGAGAGAACCTCCACTCACTCTCCAAGCTGAGATCAACAGGCAGGAGTTCCCTGAGCAGCGCTAAACCACAGCCCCTCCCAGGCTGTCCCAAGACGTCTGTGCGGCCTATTCCCACTTCAGCCATACAACACATGCAGACCCTGGGGGGAGCAACGTTCAAGATGGAAGGTCCCACTTGCACGGCCTGTGTGTCTCTTCCACTGCTCAGAAGCTGCTGAGGCACAGGCTGAGTGTCCACATTCACCCTGAGGCCTGAAGGCCAAACGGTCATTACCCCAGGGCGAAGTGGGTTGGATGTGGCTCCTTGGCGGCTCGCCCAGCAGCCCTGCTGCTGGCCTTGCCTTCGCTGCTGGCAAACCTCTGGGAGGAAAAAGAGCGTCTCTGGCAAGAATCAAAAAGTGCTTGCCATCCCCTGGCTAGGAGCGCCTCCTACACCCCTCTTTGTGCGGCGAGCACACACATCAACTACTACCCTCCAAGGAAGCTGCAGCTTTCCAGCCAGAAAGGCCTGCAGCCCTTGCCGTGAAACCACAGTCAACAGGCTGTTGGACTGGGCCAAGTGCCTTGTAGGAGGCCTTGGACGCGCAGGGCTGCACTGTTTTCCGTTGGGGCACACCGTTGGGGAGAAGGCTCTGGCCTAGCCATCAGCGCACACCCTCCTAGCCAGAGGCCCTTGGGGTCCACTGGGTGGGCAGGCTGAAGGCGCGAGCAGGGCTTTGGTGCTTGCAGAGTCAATTTGGGCCCTGCTTTGGAAGGGTTTCAGGGACCCAGTTCGAGGGAGGCTTAGCTTCCCTGCTGTGGCACACCCAGGTCAGGTAGCCCAGCTGCCACCCTAAAGGCTCCCTGCTTTGCCCTCACCCTGGGGTCTCCCACGTGGGTTCTGTCTCCCCAAGCACAACCTCAATGTAGATCCAGTCTGGACAGAAAAGCACACAATATCCCAGAGCACTCCAGGGCCTCAGCGGCTCAAAGGGGCATCAAGGCCTACCTAGGGGGCCTCTCTTCCCTAGGCCATACCCAGCCTGCACACTCTCTGTGGAGCAAGCTTCATTCCTGGAAGGGCCCAGGGGGTGGGCATGAGGGTCTCTTCGGGGCTCGGAACGTGCGGATAACAGAGGCTGTGGGACAACAGCAACATGAGACCCTGACAGGAGAGCTGTCGTTTCCCCTTTGGGAAGCAGGATGCTTGCGGCCCCCAGGCTGCGTGCCAATCCCCCTTGCTGCCTGGCTTCTGTTCACTGCTGGCTAGCGCTTCTGCAGCAGGTGAGCATCTTGCCTAGAAACCGGGCGCTTGCCGTCCCTTGCTGGGAGCTCATGGCCCCACACACGTCCCTAGAGGGTGATGGCAACTTGGCTGAGAGCCACCAGGTGAGCTGTAGTTCTCCATGCGGAGAGGCCTGCCGCGGGTTTCGAGAATCCTGAGTCAGGGCTGTGCTTCAAGTGGAGGGTGAGTTCCGAGGCTGGAGGAGGCTCGGAGTCACACTGGTTCCCAAGGGGGAACACTCATTGCCAAAAGTCTCTCCCGTGGCTCCAGTGCCCCCTTCCTGGGCCAGGGGCCCTTGGAAACCCCTCTGAATGGAAAGCCCAGCTCATCATCTGCCGGCCTCTCCTGCTGGCAGCGCTCGTGTTCGGCAGCCTTCAAACTGCTTCAGGAAGGCAGTTCCTTGGAGTCGGAGACTGGCAGGCTGGGCAGCCTGAGGGTGAGGCGTGCAGCTGCGTGAGGAAAGCCCTGGGCTTAGCATTCACCCTGGGACGTCGTGCCTGGGTTCTGGGTACCTCGGAGAGAACCTCCACTCACTCTCCAAGCTGAGATCAACAGGCAGGAGTTCCCTGAGCAGCGCTAAACCACAGCCCCTCCCAGGCTGTCCCAAGACGTCCGTGTGGCCTACTCCCACTTCAGCCATACAACACATGCAGACCCTGGGGGGAGCAACGTTCAAGATGGAAGGTCCCACTTGCACGGCCTGTGTGTCTCTTCCACTGCTCAGAAGCTGCTGAGGCACAGGCTGAGTGTCCACATTCACCCTGAGGCCTGAAGGCCAAACGGTCATTACCCCAGGGCGAAGTGGGTTGGATGTGGCTCCTTGGCGGCTCGCCCAGCAGCCCTGCTGCTGGCCTTGCCTTCGCTGCTGGCAAACCTCTGGGAGGAAAAAGAGCGTCTCTGGCAAGAATCAAAAAGTGCTTGCCATCCCCTGGCTAGGAGCGCCTCCTACACCCCTCTTTGTGCGGCGAGCACACACATCAACTACTACCCTCCAAGGAAGCTGCAGCTTTCCAGCCAGAAAGGCCTGCAGCCCTTGCCATGAAACCACAGTCAACAGGCTGTTGGACTGGGCCAAGTGCCTTGTAGGAGGCCTTGGACGCGCAGGGCTGCACTGTTTTCCATTGGGGCACACCGTTGGGGAGAAGGCTCTGGCCTAGCCATCAGCGCACACCCTCCTAGCCAGAGGCCCTTGGGGTCCACTGGGTGGGCAGGCTGAAGGTGCGAGCAGGGCTTTGGTGCTTGCAGAGTCAATTTGGGCCCTGCTTTGGAAGGGTTTCAGGGACTCAGTTCGTGGGAGGCTTAGCTTCCCTGCTGTGGCACACCCAGGTCAGGTAGCCCAGCTGCCACCCTAAAGGCTCCCTGCTTTGCCCTCACCCTGGGGTCTCCCACGTGGGTTCTGTCTCCCCAAGCACAACCTCAATGTGGATCCAGTCTGGACAGAAAAGCACACAATATCCCAGAGCACTCCAGGGCCTCAGCGGCTCAAAGGGGCATCAAGGCCTACCTAGGGGGCCTCTCTTCCCTAGGCCATACCCAGCCTGCACACTCTCTGTGGAGCAAGCTTCATTCCTGGAAGGGCCCAGGGGGTGGGCATGAGGGTCTCTTCGGGGCTCGGAACGTGCGGATAACAGAGGCTGTGGGACAACAGCAACATGAGACCCTGACAGGAGAGCTGTCATTTCCCCTTTGGGAAGCAGGATGCTTGCGGCCCCCAGGCTGCGTGCCAATCCCCCTTGCTGCCTGGCTTCTGTTCACTGCTGGCTAGCGCTTCTGCAGCAGGTGAGCGTCTTGCCTAGAAACCGGGCGCTTGCCGTCCCTTGCTGGGAGCTCATGGCCCCACACACGTCCCTAGAGGGTGATGGCAACTTGGCTGAGAGCCAGCAGGTGAGCTGTAGTTCTCCATGCGGAGAGGCCTGCCGCGGGTTTCGAGAATCCTGAGTCAGGGCTGTGCTTCAAGCGGAGGGTGAGTTCCGAGGCTGGAGGAGGCTCGGAGTCACACTGGTTCCCAAGGGGGAACACTCATTGCCAAAAGTCTCTCCCGTGGCTCCAGTGCCCCCTTCCTGGGCCAGGGGCCCTTGGAAACCCCTCTGAATGGAAAGCCCAGCTCATCATCTGCCGGCCTCTCCTGCTGGCAGCGCTCGCGTTCGGCAGCCTTCATACTGCTTCAGGAAGGCAGTACCTTGGAGTCGGAGACTGGCAGGCTGGGCAGCCTGAGGGTGAGGCGTGCAGCTGCGTGAGGAAAGCCCTGGGCTTAGCATTCACCCTGGGACGTCGTGCCTGGGTTCTGGGTACCTCGGAGAGAACCTCCACTCACTCTCCAAGCTGAGATCAACAGGCAGGAGTTCCCTGAGCAGCGCTAAACCACAGCCCCTCCCAGGCTGTCCCAAGACGTCCGTGCGGCCTACTCCCACTTCAGCCATACAACACATGCAGACCCTGGGGGGAGCAACGTTCAAGATGGAAGGTCCCACTTGCACGGCCTGTGTGTCTCTTCCACTGCTCAGAAGCTGCTGAGGCACAGGCTGAGTGTCCACATTCACCCTGAGGCCTGAAGGCCAAACGGTCATTACCCCAGGGCAAAGTGGGTTGGATGTGGCTCCTTGGCGGCTCGCCCAGCAGCCCTGCTGCTGGCCTTGCCTTCGCTGCTGGCAAACCTCTGGGAGGAAAAAGAGCGTCTCTGGCAAGAATCAAAAAGTGCTTGCCATCCCCTGGCTAGGAGCGCCTCCTACACCCCTCTTTGTGCGGCGAGCACACACATCAACTACTACCCTCCAAGGAAGCTGCAGCTTTCCAGCCAGAAAGGCCTGCAGCCCTTGCCGTGAAACCACAGTCAACAGGCTGTTGGACTGGGCCAAGTGCCTTGTAGGAGGCCTTGGACGCGCAGGGCTGCACTGTTTTCCGTTGGGGCACACCGTTGGGGAGAAGGCTCTGGCCTAGCCATCAGCGCACACCCTCCTAGCCAGAGGCCCTTGGGGTCCACTGGGTGGGCAGGCTGAAGGCGCGAGCAGGGCTTTGGTGCTTGCAGAGTCAATTTGGGCCCTGCTTTGGAAGGGTTTCAGGGACCCAGTTCGAGGGAGGCTTAGCTTCCCTGCTGTGGCACACCCAGGTCAGGTAGCCCAGCTGCCACCCTAAAGGCTCCCTGCTTTGCCCTCACCCTGGGGTCTCCCACGTGGGTTCTGTCTCCCCAAGCACAACCTCAATGTAGATCCAGTCTGGACAGAAAAGCACACAATATCCCAGAGCACTCCAGGGCCTCAGCGGCTCAAAGGGGCATCAAGGCCTACCTAGGGGGCCTCTCTTCCCTAGGCCATACCCAGCCTGCACACTCTCTGTGGAGCAAGCTTCATTCCTGGAAGGGCCCAGGGGGTGGGCATGAGGGTCTCTTCGGGGCTCGGAACGTGCGGATAACAGAGGCTGTGGGACAACAGCAACATGAGACCCTGACAGGAGAGCTGTCGTTTCCCCTTTGGGAAGCAGGATGCTTGCGGCCCCCAGGCTGCGTGCCAATCCCCCTTGCTGCCTGGCTTCTGTTCACTGCTGGCTAGCGCTTCTGCAGCAGGTGAGCATCTTGCCTAGAAACCGGGCGCTTGCCGTCCCTTGCTGGGAGCTCATGGCCCCACACACGTCCCTAGAGGGTGATGGCAACTTGGCTGAGAGCCAGCAGGTGAGCTGTAGTTCTCCATGCGGAGAGGCCTGCCGCGGGTTTCGAGAATCCTGAGTCAGGGCTGTGCTTCAAGCGGAGGGTGAGTTCCGAGGCTGGAGGAGGCTCGGAGTCACACTGGTTCCCAAGGGGGAACACTCATTGCCAAAAGTCTCTCCCGTGGCTCCAGTGCCCCCTTCCTGGGCCAGGGGCCCTTGGAAACCCCTCTGAATGGAAAGCCCAGCTCATCATCTGCCGGCCTCTCCTGCTGGCAGCGCTCGCGTTCGGCAGCCTTCATACTGCTTCAGGAAGGCAGTACCTTGGAGTCGGAGACTGGCAGGCTGGGCAGCCTGAGGGTGAGGCGTGCAGCTGCGTGAGGAAAGCCCTGGGCTTAGCATTCACCCTGGGACGTCGTGCCTGGGTTCTGGGTACCTCGGAGAGAACCTCCACTCACTCTCCAAGCTGAGATCAACAGGCAGGAGTTCCCTGAGCAGCGCTAAACCACAGCCCCTCCCAGGCTGTCCCAAGACGTCCGTGCGGCCTACTCCCACTTCAGCCATACAACACATGCAGACCCTGGGGGGAGCAACGTTCAAGATGGAAGGTCCCACTTGCACGGCCTGTGTGTCTCTTCCACTGCTCAGAAGCTGCTGAGGCACAGGCTGAGTGTCCACATTCACCCTGAGGCCTGAAGGCCAAACGGTCATTACCCCAGGGCAAAGTGGGTTGGATGTGGCTCCTTGGCGGCTCGCCCAGCAGCCCTGCTGCTGGCCTTGCCTTCGCTGCTGGCAAACCTCTGGGAGGAAAAAGAGCGTCTCTGGCAAGAATCAAAAAGTGCTTGCCATCCCCTGGCTAGGAGCGCCTCCTACACCCCTCTTTGTGCGGCGAGCACACACATCAACTACTACCCTCCAAGGAAGCTGCAGCTTTCCAGCCAGAAAGGCCTGCAGCCCTTGCCGTGAAACCACAGTCAACAGGCTGTTGGACTGGGCCAAGTGCCTTGTAGGAGGCCTTGGACGCGCAGGGCTGCACTGTTTTCCGTTGGGGCACACCGTTGGGGAGAAGGCTCTGGCCTAGCCATCAGCGCACACCCTCCTAGCCAGAGGCCCTTGGGGTCCACTGGGTGGGCAGGCTGAAGGCGCGAGCAGGGCTTTGGTGCTTGCAGAGTCAATTTGGGCCCTGCTTTGGAAGGGTTTCAGGGACCCAGTTCGAGGGAGGCTTAGCTTCCCTGCTGTGGCACACCCAGGTCAGGTAGCCCAGCTGCCACCCTAAAGGCTCCCTGCTTTGCCCTCACCCTGGGGTCTCCCACGTGGGTTCTGTCTCCCCAAGCACAACCTCAATGTGGATCCAGTCTGGACAGAAAAGCACACAATATCCCAGAGCACTCCAGGGCCTCAGCGGCTCAAAGGGGCATCAAGGCCTACCTAGGGGGCCTCTCTTCCCTAGGCCATACCCAGCCTGCACACTCTCTGTGGAGCAAGCTTCATTCCTGGAAGGGCCCAGGGGGTGGGCATGAGGGTCTCTTTGGGGCTCGGAACGTGCGGATAACAGAGGCTGTGGGACAACAGCAACATGAGACCCTGACAGGAGAGCTGTCGTTTCCCCTTTGGGAAGCAGGATGCTTGCGGCCCCCAGGCTGCGTGCCAATCCCCCTTGCTGCCTGGCTTCTGTTCACTGCTGGCTAGCGCTTCTGCAGCAGGTGAGCATCTTGCCTAGAAACCGGGTGCTTGCCGTCCCTTGCTGGGAGCTCATGGCCCCACACACGTCCCTAGAGGGTGATGGCAACTTGGCTGAGAGCCACCAGGTGAGCTGTAGTTCTCCATGCGGAGAGGCCTGCCGCGGGTTTCGAGAATCCTGAGTCAGGGCTGTGCTTCAAGTGGAGGGTGAGTTCCGAGGCTGGAGGAGGCTCGGAGTCACACTGGTTCCCAAGGGGGAACACTCATTGCCAAAAGTCTCTCCCGTGGCTCCAGTGCCCCCTTCCTGGGCCAGGGGCCCTTGGAAACCCCTCTGAATGGAAAGCCCAGCTCATCATCTGCCGGCCTCTCCTGCTGGCAGCGCTCGTGTTCGGCAGCCTTCAAACTGCTTCAGGAAGGCAGTTCCTTGGAGTCGGAGACTGGCAGGCTGGGCAGCCTGAGGGTGAGGCGTGCAGCTGCGTGAGGAAAGCCCTGGGCTTAGCATTCACCCTGGGACGTCGTGCCTGGGTTCTGGGTACCTCGGAGAGAACCTCCACTCACTCTCCAAGCTGAGATCAACAGGCAGGAGTTCCCTGAGCAGCGCTAAACCACAGCCCCTCCCAGGCTGTCCCAAGACGTCTGTGCGGCCTATTCCCACTTCAGCCATACAACACATGCAGACCCTGGGGGGAGCAACGTTCAAGATGGAAGGTCCCACTTGCACGGCCTGTGTGTCTCTTCCACTGCTCAGAAGCTGCTGAGGCACAGGCTGAGTGTCCACATTCACCCTGAGGCCTGAAGGCCAAACGGTCATTACCCCAGGGCGAAGTGGGTTGGATGTGGCTCCTTGGCGGCTCGCCCAGCAGCCCTGCTGCTGGCCTTGCCTTCGCTGCTGGCAAACCTCTGGGAGGAAAAAGAGCGTCTCTGGCAAGAATCAAAAAGTGCTTGCCATCCCCTGGCTAGGAGCGCCTCCTACACCCCTCTTTGTGCGGCGAGCACACACATCAACTACTACCCTCCAAGGAAGCTGCAGCTTTCCAGCCAGAAAGGCCTGCAGCCCTTGCCGTGAAACCACAGTCAACAGGCTGTTGGACTGGGCCAAGTGCCTTGTAGGAGGCCTTGGACGCGCAGGGCTGCACTGTTTTCCGTTGGGGCACACCGTTGGGGAGAAGGCTCTGGCCTAGCCATCAGCGCACACCCTCCTAGCCAGAGGCCCTTGGGGTCCACTGGGTGGGCAGGCTGAAGGCGCGAGCAGGGCTTTGGTGCTTGCAGAGTCAATTTGGGCCCTGCTTTGGAAGGGTTTCAGGGACCCAGTTCGAGGGAGGCTTAGCTTCCCTGCTGTGGCACACCCAGGTCAGGTAGCCCAGCTGCCACCCTAAAGGCTCCCTGCTTTGCCCTCACCCTGGGGTCTCCCACGTGGGTTCTGTCTCCCCAAGCACAACCTCAATGTAGATCCAGTCTGGACAGAAAAGCACACAATATCCCAGAGCACTCCAGGGCCTCAGCGGCTCAAAGGGGCATCAAGGCCTACCTAGGGGGCCTCTCTTCCCTAGGCCATACCCAGCCTGCACACTCTCTGTGGAGCAAGCTTCATTCCTGGAAGGGCCCAGGGGGTGGGCATGAGGGTCTCTTCGGGGCTCGGAACGTGCGGATAACAGAGGCTGTGGGACAACAGCAACATGAGACCCTGACAGGAGAGCTGTCGTTTCCCCTTTGGGAAGCAGGATGCTTGCGGCCCCCAGGCTGCGTGCCAATCCCCCTTGCTGCCTGGCTTCTGTTCACTGCTGGCTAGCGCTTCTGCAGCAGGTGAGCATCTTGCCTAGAAACCGGGCGCTTGCCATCCCTTGCTGGGAGCTCATGGCCCCACACACGTCCCTAGAGGGTGATGGCAACTTGGCTGAGAGCCACCAGGTGAGCTGTAGTTCTCCATGCGGAGAGGCCTGCCGCGGGTTTCGAGAATCCTGAGTCAGGGCTGTGCTTCAAGTGGAGGGTGAGTTCCGAGGCTGGAGGAGGCTCGGAGTCACACTGGTTCCCAAGGGGGAACACTCATTGCCAAAAGTCTCTCCCGTGGCTCCAGTGCCCCCTTCCTGGGCCAGGGGCCCTTGGAAACCCCTCTGAATGGAAAGCCCAGCTCATCATCTGCCGGCCTCTCCTGCTGGCAGCGCTCGCGTTCGGCAGCCTTCAAACTGCTTCAGGAAGGCAGTTCCTTGGAGTCGGAGACTGGCAGGCTGGGCAGCCTGAGGGTGAGGCGTGCAGCTGCGTGAGGAAAGCCCTGGGCTTAGCATTCACCCTGGGACGTCGTGCCTGGGTTCTGGGTACCTCGGAGAGAACCTCCACTCACTCTCCAAGCTGAGATCAACAGGCAGGAGTTCCCTGAGCAGCGCTAAACCACAGCCCCTCCCAGGCTGTCCCAAGACGTCCGTGCGGCCTACTCCCACTTCAGCCATACAACACATGCAGACCCTGGGGGGAGCAACGTTCAAGATGGAAGGTCCCACTTGCACGGCCTGTGTGTCTCTTCCACTGCTCAGAAGCTGCTGAGGCACAGGCTGAGTGTCCACATTCACCCTGAGGCCTGAAGGCCAAACGGTCATTACCCCAGGGCGAAGTGGGTTGGATGTGGCTCCTTGGCGGCTCGCCCAGCAGCCCTGCTGCTGGCCTTGCCTTCGCTGCTGGCAAACCTCTGGGAGGAAAAAGAGCGTCTCTGGCAAGAATCAAAAAGTGCTTGCCATCCCCTGGCTAGGAGCGCCTCCTACACCCCTCTTTGTGCGGCGAGCACACACATCAACTACTACCCTCCAAGGAAGCTGCAGCTTTCCAGCCAGAAAGGCCTGCAGCCCTTGCCATGAAACCACAGTCAACAGGCTGTTGGACTGGGCCAAGTGCCTTGTAGGAGGCCTTGGACGCGCAGGGCTGCACTGTTTTCCATTGGGGCACACCGTTGGGGAGAAGGCTCTGGCCTAGCCATCAGCGCACACCCTCCTAGCCAGAGGCCCTTGGGGTCCACTGGGTGGGCAGGCTGAAGGTGCGAGCAGGGCTTTGGTGCTTGCAGAGTCAATTTGGGCCCTGCTTTGGAAGGGTTTCAGGGACTCAGTTCGAGGGAGGCTTAGCTTCCCTGCTGTGGCACACCCAGGTCAGGTAGCCCAGCTGCCACCCTAAAGGCTCCCTGCTTTGCCCTCACCCTGGGGTCTCCCACGTGGGTTCTGTCTCCCCAAGCACAACCTCAATGTGGATCCAGTCTGGACAGAAAAGCACACAATATCCCAGAGCACTCCAGGGCCTCAGCGGCTCAAAGGGGCATCAAGGCCTACCTAGGGGGCCTCTCTTCCCTAGGCCATACCCAGCCTGCACACTCTCTGTGGAGCAAGCTTCATTCCTGGAAGGGCCCAGGGGGTGGGCATGAGGGTCTCTTCGGGGCTCGGAACGTGCGGATAACAGAGGCTGTGGGACAACAGCAACATGAGACCCTGACAGGAGAGCTGTCATTTCCCCTTTGGGAAGCAGGATGCTTGCGGCCCCCAGGCTGCGTGCCAATCCCCCTTGCTGCCTGGCTTCTGTTCACTGCTGGCTAGCGCTTCTGCAGCAGGTGAGCGTCTTGCCTAGAAACCGGGCGCTTGCCGTCACTTGCTGGGAGCTCATGGCCCCACACACGTCCCTAGAGGGTGATGGCAACTTGGCTGAGAGCCACCAGGTGAGCTGTAGTTCTCCATGCGGAGAGGCCTGCCGCGGGTTTCGAGAATTCTGAGTCAGGGCTGTGCTTCAAGCGGAGGGTGAGTTCCGAGGCTGGAGGAGGCTCGGAGTCACACTGGTTCCCAAGGGGGAACACTCATTGCCAAAAGTCTCTCCCGTGGCTCCAGTGCCCCCTTCCTGGGCCAGGGGCCCTTGGAAACCCCTCTGAATGGAAAGCCCAGCTCATCATCTGCCGGCCTCTCCTGCTGGCAGCGCTCGCGTTCGGCAGCCTTCAAACTGCTTCAGGAAGGCAGTTCCTTGGAGTCGGAGACTGGCAGGCTGGGCAGCCTGAGGGTGAGGCGTGCAGCTGCGTGAGGAAAGCCCTGGGCTTAGCATTCACCCTGGGACGTCGTGCGTGGGTTCTGGGTACCTCGGAGAGAACCTCCACTCACTCTCCAAGCTGAGATCAACAGGCAGGGTTCCCTGAGCAGCGCTAAACCACAGCCCCTCCCAGGCTGTCCCAAGACGTCCATGCGGCCTACTCCCACTTCAGCCATACAACACATGCAGACCCTGGGGGGAGCAACGTTCAAGATGGAAGGTCCCACTTGCACGGCCTGTGTGTCTCTTCCACTGCTCAGAAGCTGCTGAGGCACAGGCTGAGTGTCCACATTCACCCTGAGGCCTGAAGGCCAAACGGTCATTACCCCAGGGCGAAGTGGGTTGGATGTGGCTCCTTGGCGGCTCGCCCAGCAGCCCTGCTGCTGGCCTTGCCTTCGCTGCTGGCAAACCTCTGGGAGGAAAAAGAGCGTCTCTGGCAAGAATCAAAAAGTGCTTGCCATCCCCTGGCTAGGAGCGCCTCCTACACCCCTCTTTGTGCGGCGAGCACACACATCAACTACTACCCTCCAAGGAAGCTGCAGCTTTCCAGCCAGAAAGGCCTGCAGCCCTTGCCATGAAACCACAGTCAACAGGCTGTTGGACTGGGCCAAGTGCCTTGTAGGAGGCCTTGGACGCGCAGGGCTGCACTGTTTTCCATTGGGGCACACCGTTGGGGAGAAGGCTCTGGCCTAGCCATCAGCGCACACCCTCCTAGCCAGAGGCCCTTGGGGTCCACTGGGTGGGCAGGCTGAAGGTGCGAGCAGGGCTTTGGTGCTTGCAGAGTCAATTTGGGCCCTGCTTTGGAAGGGTTTCAGGGACTCAGTTCGAGGGAGGCTTAGCTTCCCTGCTGTGGCACACCCAGGTCAGGTAGCCCAGCTGCCACCCTAAAGGCTCCCTGCTTTGCCCTCACCCTGGGGTCTCCCACGTGGGTTCTGTCTCCCCAAGCACAACCTCAATGTGGATCCAGTCTGGACAGAAAAGCACACAATATCCCAGAGCACTCCAGGGCCTCAGCGGCTCAAAGGGGCATCAAGGCCTACCTAGGGGGCCTCTCTTCCCTAGGCCATACCCAGCCTGCACACTCTCTGTGGAGCAAGCTTCATTCCTGGAAGGGCCCAGGGGGTGGGCATGAGGGTCTCTTCGGGGCTCGGAACGTGCGGATAACAGAGGCTGTGGGACAACAGCAACATGAGACCCTGACAGGAGAGCTGTCATTTCCCCTTTGGGAAGCAGGATGCTTGCGGCCCCCAGGCTGCGTGCCAATCCCCCTTGCTGCCTGGCTTCTGTTCACTGCTGGCTAGCGCTTCTGCAGCAGGTGAGCGTCTTGCCTAGAAACCGGGCGCTTGCCGTCCCTTGCTGGGAGCTCATGGCCCCACACACGTCCCTAGAGGGTGATGGCAACTTGGCTGAGAGCCACCAGGTGAGCTGTAGTTCTCCATGCGGAGAGGCCTGCCGCGGGTTTCGAGAATTCTGAGTCAGGGCTGTGCTTCAAGCGGAGGGTGAGTTCCGAGGCTGGAGGAGGCTCGGAGTCACACTGGTTCCCAAGGGGGAACACTCATTGCCAAAAGTCTCTCCCGTGGCTCCAGTGCCCCCTTCCTGGGCCAGGGGCCCTTGGAAACCCCTCTGAATGGAAAGCCCAGCTCATCATCTGCCGGCCTCTCCTGCTGGCAGCGCTCGCGTTCGGCAGCCTTCAAACTGCTTCAGGAAGGCAGTTCCTTGGAGTCGGAGACTGGCAGGCTGGGCAGCCTGAGGGTGAGGCGTGCAGCTGCGTGAGGAAAGCCCTGGGCTTAGCATTCACCCTGGGACGTCGTGCGTGGGTTCTGGGTACCTCGGAGAGAACCTCCACTCACTCTCCAAGCTGAGAGCAACAGGCAGGGTTCCCTGAGCAGCGCTAAACCACAGCCCCTCCCAGGCTGTCCCAAGACGTCCATGCGGCCTACTCCCACTTCAGCCATACAACACATGCAGACCCTGGGGGGAGCAACGTTCAAGATGGAAGGTCCCACTTGCACGGCCTGTGTGTCTCTTCCACTGCTCAGAAGCTGCTGAGGCACAGGCTGAGTGTCCACATTCACCCTGAGGCCTGAAGGCCAAACGGTCATTACCCCAGGGCGAAGTGGGTTGGATGTGGCTCCTTGGCGGCTCTCCCAGCAGCCCTGCTGCTGGCCTTGCCTTCGCTGCTGGCAAACCTCTGGGAGGAAAAAGAGCGTCTCTGGCAAGAATCAAAAAGTGCTTGCCATCCCCTGGCTAGGAGCGCCTCCTACACCCCTCTTTGTGCGGCGAGCACACACATCAACTACTACCCTCCAAGGAAGCTGCAGCTTTCCAGCCAGAAAGGCCTGCAGCCCTTGCCATGAAACCACAGTCAACAGGCTGTTGGACTGGGCCAAGTACCTTGTAGGAGGCCTTGGACGCGCAGGGCTGCACTGTTTTCCGTTGGGGCACACCGTTGGGGAGAAGGCTCTGGCCTAGCCATCAGTGCACACCCTCCTAGCCAGAGGCCCTTGGGGTCCACTGGGTGGGCAGGCTGAAGGTGCGAGCAGGGCTTTGGTGCTTGCAGAGTCAATTTGGGCCCTGCTTTGGAAGGGTTTCAGGGACTCAGTTCGAGGGAGGCTTAGCTTCCCTGCTGTGGCACACCCAGGTCAGGTAGCCCAGCTGCCACCCTAAAGGCTCCCTGCTTTGCCCTCACCCTGGGGTCTCCCACGTGGGTTCTGTCTCCCCAAGCACAACCTCAATGTGGATCCAGTCTGGACAGAAAAGCACACAATATCCCAGAGCACTCCAGGGCCTCAGCGGCTCAAAGGGGCATCAAGGCCTACCTAGGGGGCCTCTCTTCCCTAGGCCATACCCAGCCTGCACACTCTCTGTGGAGCAAGCTTCATTCCTGGAAGGGCCCAGGGGGTGGGCATGAGGGTCTCTTCGGGGCTTGGAACGTGCGGATAACAGAGGCTGTGGGACAACAGCAACATGAGACCCTGACAGGAGAGCTGTCGTTTCCCCTTTGGGAAGCAGGATGCTTGCGGCCCCCAGGCTGCGTGCCAATCCCCCTTGCTGCCTGGCTTCTGTTCACTGCTGGCTAGCGCTTCTGCTGCAGGTGAGCGTCTTGCCTAGAAACCGGGCGCTTGCTGTCCCTTGCTGGGAGCTCATGGCCCCACACACGTCCCTAGAGGGTGATGGCAACTTGGCTGAGAGCCACCAGGTGAGCTGTAGTTCTCCATGCGGAGAGGCCTGCCGCGGGTTTCGAGAATCCTGAGTCAGGGCTGTGCTTCAAGCGGAGGGTGAGTTCCGAGGCTGGAGGAGGCTCGGAGTCACACTGGTTCCCAAGGGGGAACACTCATTGCCAAAAGTCTCTCCCGTGGCTCCAGTGCCCCCTTCCTGGGCCAGGGGCCCTTGGAAACCCCTCTGAATGGAAAGCCCAGCTCATCATCTGCCGGCCTCTCCTGCTGGCAGCGCTCGCGTTCGGCAGCCTTCAAACTGCTTCAGGAAGGCAGTACCTTGGAGTCGGAGACTGGCAGGCTGGGCAGCCTGAGGGTGAGGCGTGCAGCTGCGTGAGGAAAGCCCTGGGCTTAGCATTCACCCTGGGACGTCGTGCCTGGGTTCTGGGTACCTCGGAGAGAACCTCCACTCACTCTCCAAGCTGAGATCAACAGGCAGGAGTTCCCTGAGCAGCGCTAAACCACAGCCCCTCCCAGGCTGTCCCAAGACGTCCGTGCGGCCTACTCCCACTTCAGCCATACAACACATGCAGACCCTGGGGGGAGCAACGTTCAAGATGGAAGGTCCCACTTGCACGGCCTGTGTGTCTCTTCCACTGCTCAGAAGCTGCTGAGGCACAGGCTGAGTGTCCACATTCACCCTGAGGCCTGAAGGCCAAACGGTCATTACCCCAGGGCGAAGTGGGTTGGATGTGGCTCCTTGGCGGCTCTCCCAGCAGCCCTGCTGCTGGCCTTGCCTTCGCTGCTGGCAAACCTCTGGGAGGAAAAAGAGCGTCTCTGGCAAGAATCAAAAAGTGCTTGCCATCCCCTGGCTAGGAGCGCCTCCTACACCCCTCTTTGTGCAGCGAACACACACATCAACTACTACCCTCCAAGGAAGCTGCAGCTTTCCAGCCAGAAAGGCCTGCAGCCCTTGCCTTGAAACCACAGTCAACAGTCTGTTGGACTGGGCCAAGTACCTTGTAGGAGGCCTTGGACGCGCAGGGCTGCACTGTTTTCCGTTGGGGCACACCGTTGGGGAGAAGGCTCTGGCCTAGCCATCAGCGCACACCCTCCTAGCCAGAGGCCCTTGGGGTCCACTGGGTGGGCAGGCTGAAGGCGCGAGCAGGGCTTTGGTGCTTGCAGAGTCAATTTGGGCCCTGCTTTGGAAGGGTTTCAGGGACCCAGTTCTAGGGAGGCTTAGCTTCCCTGCTGTGGCACACCCAGGTCAGGTAGCCCAGCTGCCACCCTAAAGGCTCCCTGCTTTGCCCTCACCCTGGGGTCTCCCACGTGGGTTCTGTCTCCCCAAGCACAACCTCAATGTGGATCCAGTCTGGACAGAAAAGCACACAATATCCCAGAGCACTCCAGGGCCTCAGCGGCTCAAAGGGGCATCAAGGCCTACCTAGGGGGCCTCTCTTCCCTAGGCCATACCCAGCCTGCACACTCTCTGTGGAGCAAGCTTCATTCCTGGAAGGGCCCAGGGGGTGGGCATGAGGGTCTCTTCGGGGCTCGGAACGTGCGGATAACAGAGGCTGTGGGACAACAGCAACATGAGACCCTGACAGGAGAGCTGTCGTTTCCCCTTTGGGAAGCAGGATGCTTGCGGCCCCCAGGCTGCGTGCCAATCCCCCTTGCTGCCTGGCTTCTGTTCACTGCTGGCTAGCGCTTCTGCAGCAGGTGAGCGTCTTGCCTAGAAACCGGGCGCTTGCCGTCCCTTGCTGGGAGCTCATGGCCCCACACACGTCCCTAGAGGGTGATGGCAACTTGGCTGAGAGCCACCAGGTGAGCTGTAGTTCTCCATGCGGAGAGGCCTGCCGCGGGTTTCGAGAATCCTGAGTCAGGGCTGTGCTTCAAGCGGAGGGTGAGTTCCGAGGCTGGAGGAGGCTCGGAGTCACACTGGTTCCCAAGGGGGAACACTCATTGCCAAAAGTCTCTCCCGTGGCTCCAGTGCCCCCTTCCTGGGCCAGGGGCCCTTGGAAACCCCTCTGAATGGAAAGCCCAGCTCATCATCTGCCGGCCTCTCCTGCTGGCAGCGCTCACGTTCGGCAGCCTTCAAACTGCTTCAGGAAGGCATTTCCTTGGAGTCGGAGACTGGCAGGCTGGGCAGCCTGAGGGTGAGGCGTGCAGCTGCGTGAGGAAAGCCCTGGGCTTAGCATTCACCCTGGGACATCGTGCGTGGGTTCTGGGTACCTCGGAGAGAACCTCCACTCACTCTCCAAGCTGAGATCAACAGGCAGGAGTTCCCTGAGCAGCGCTAAACCACAGCCCCTCCCAGGCTGTCCCAAGACGTCCATGCGGCCTACTCCCACTTCAGCCATACAACACATGCAGACCCTGGGGGGAGCAACGTTCAAGATGGAAGGTCCCACTTGCACGGCCTGTGTGTCTCTTCCACTGCTCAGAAGCTGCTGAGGCACAGGCTGAGTGTCCACATTCACCCTGAGGCCTGAAGGCCAAACGGTCATTACCCCAGGGCGAAGTGGGTTGGATGTGGCTCCTTGGCGGCTCGCCCAGCAGCCCTGCTGCTGGCCTTGCCTTCGCTGCTGGCAAACCTCTGGGAGGAAAAAGAGCGTCTCTGGCAAGAATCAAAAAGTGCTTGCCATCCCCTGGCTAGGAGCGCCTCCTACACCCCTCTTTGTGCGGCGAGCACACACATCAACTACTACCCTCCAAGGAAGCTGCAGCTTTCCAGCCAGAAAGGCCTGCAGCCCTTGCCGTGAAACCACAGTCAACAGGCTGTTGGACTGGGCCAAGTGCCTTGTAGGAGGCCTTGGATGCGCAGGGCTGCACTGTTTTCCGTTGGGGCACACCGTTGGGGAGAAGGCTCTGGCCTAGCCATCAGCACACACCCTCCTAGCCAGAGGCCCTTGGGGTCCACTGGGTGGGCAGGCTGAAGGCGCGAGCAGGGCTTTGGTGCTTGCAGAGTCAATTTGGGCCCTGCTTTGGAAGGGTTTCAGGGACCCAGTTCTAGGGAGGCTTAGCTTCCCTGCTGTGGCACACCCAGGTCAGGTAGCCCAGCTGCCACCCTAAAGGCTCCCTGCTTTGCCCTCACCCTGGGGTCTCCCACGTGGGTTCTGTCTCCCCAAGCACAACCTCAATGTGGATCCAGTCTGGACAGAAAAGCACACAATATCCCAGAGCACTCCAGGGCCTCAGCGGCTCAAAGGGGCATCAAGGCCTACCTAGGGGGCCTCTCTTCCCTAGGCCATACCCAGCCTGCACACTCTCTGTGGAGCAAGCTTCATTCCTGGAAGGGCCCAGGGGGTGGGCATGAGGGTCTCTTCGGGGCTCGGAACGTGCGGATAACAGAGGCTGTGGGACAACAGCAACATGAGACCCTGACAGGAGAGCTGTCGTTTGCCCTTTGGGAAGCAGGATGCTTGCGGCCCCCAGGCTGCGTGCCAATCCCCCTTGCTGCCTGGCTTCTGTTCACTGCTGGCTAGCGCTTCTGCTGCAGGTGAGCATCTTGCTTAGAAACCGGGCGCTTGCCGTCCCTTGCTGGGAGCTCATGGCCCCACACACGTCCCTAGAGGGTGATGGCAACTTGGCTGAGAGCCACCAGGTGAGCTGTAGTTCTCCATGCGGAGAGGCCTGCCGTGGGTTTCGAGAATCCTGAATCAGGGCTGTGCTTCAAGCGGAGGGTGAGTTCCGAGGCTGGAGGAGGCTCGGAGTCACACTGGTTCCCAAGGGGGAACACTCATTGCCAAAAGTCTCTCCCGTGGCTCCAGTGCCCCCTTCCTGGGCCAGGGGCCCTTGGAAACCCCTCTGAATGGAAAGCCCAGCTCATCATCTGCCGGCCTCTCCTGCTGGCAGCGCTCGCGTTCGGCAGCCTTCAAACTGCTTCAGGAAGGCAGTTCCTTGGAGTCGGAGACTGGCAGGCTGGGCAGCCTGAGGGTGAGGCGTGCAGCTGCGTGAGGAAAGCCCTGGGCTTAGCATTCACCCTGGGACGTCGTGCCTGGGTTCTGGGTACCTCGGAGAGAACCTCCACTCACTCTCCAAGCTGAGATCAACAGGCAGGAGTTCCCTGAGCAGCGCTAAACCACAGCCCCTCCCAGGCTGTCCCAAGACGTCCATGCGGCCTACTCCCACTTCAGCCATACAACACATGCAGACCCTGGGGGGAGCAACGTTCAAGATGGAAGGTCCCACTTGCACGGCCTGTGTGTCTCTTCCACTGCTCAGAAGCTGCTGAGGCACAGGCTGAGTGTCCACATTCACCCTGAGGCCTGAAGGCCAAACGGTCATTACCCCAGGGCGAAGTGGGTTGGATGTGGCTCCTTGGCAGCTCGCCCAGCAGCCCTGCTGCTGGCCTTGCCTTCGCTGCTGGCAAACCTCTGGGAGGAAAAAGAGCGTCTCTGGCAAGAATCAAAAAGTGCTTGCCATCCCCTGGCTAGGAGCGCCTCCTACACCCCTCTTTGTGCGGCGAGCACACACATCAACTACTACCCTCCAAGGAAGCTGCAGCTTTCCAGCCAGAAAGGCCTGCAGCCCTTGCCGTGAAACCACAGTCAACAGGCTGTTGGACTGGGCCAAGTGCCTTGTAGGAGGCCTTGGACGCGCAGGGCTGCACTGTTTTCCGTTGGGGCACACCGTTGGGGAGAAGGCTCTGGCCTAGCCATCAGCGCACACCCTCCTAGCCAGAGGCCCTTGGGGTCCACTGGGTGGGCAGGCTGAAGGCGCGAGCAGGGCTTTGGTGCTTGCAGAGTCAATTTGGGCCCTGCTTTGGAAGGGTTTCAGGGACCCAGTTCTAGGGAGGCTTAGCTTCCCTGCTGTGGCACACCCAGGTCAGGTAGCCCAGCTGCCACCCTAAAGGCTCCCTGCTTTGCCCTCACCCTGGGGTCTCCCACGTGGGTTCTGTCTCCCCAAGCACAACCTCAATGTGGATCCAGTCTGGACAGAAAAGCACACAATATCCCAGAGCACTCCAGGGCCTCAGCGGCTCAAAGGGGCATCAAGGCCTACCTAGGGGGCCTCTCTTCCCTAGGCCATACCCAGCCTGCACACTCTCTGTGGAGCAAGCTTCATTCCTGGAAGGGCCCAGGGGGTGGGCATGAGGGTCTCTTCGGGGCTCGGAACGTGCGGATAACAGAGGCTGTGGGACAACAGCAACATGAGACCCTGACAGGAGAGCTGTCGTTTCCCCTTTGGGAAGCAGGATGCTTGCGGCCCCCAGGCTGCGTGCCAATCCCCCTTGCTGCCTGGCTTCTGTTCACTGCTGGCTAGCGCTTCTGCTGCAGGTGAGCATCTTGCCTAGAAACCGGGCGCTTGCCGTCCCTTGCTGGGAGCTCATGGCCCCACACACGTCCCTAGAGGGTGATGGCAACTTGGCTGAGAGCCACCAGGTGAGCTGTAGTTCTCCATGCGGAGAGGCCTGCCGCGGGTTTCGAGAATCCTGAGTCAGGGCTGTGCTTCAAGCGGAGGGTGAGTTCCGAGGCTGGAGGAGGCTCGGAGTCACACTGGTTCCCAAGGGGGAACACTCATTGCCAAAAGTCTCTCCCGTGGCTCCAGTGCCCCCTTCCTGGGCCAGGGGCCCTTGGAAACCCCTCTGAATGGAAAGCCCAGCTCATCATCTGCCGGCCTCTCCTGCTGGCAGCGCTCGCGTTCGGCAGCCTTCAAACTGCTTCAGGAAGGCAGTTCCTTGGAGTCGGAGACTGGCAGGCTGGGCAGCCTGAGGGTGAGGCGTGCAGCTGCGTGAGGAAAGCCCTGGGCTTAGCATTCACCCTGGGACGTCGTGCCTGGGTTCTGGGTACCTCGGAGAGAACCTCCACTCACTCTCCAAGCTGAGATCAACAGGCAGGAGTTCCCTGAGCAGCGCTAAACCACAGCCCCTCCCAGGCTGTCCCAAGACGTCCATGCGGCCTACTCCCACTTCAGCCATACAACACATGCAGACCCTGGGGGGAGCAACGTTCAAGATGGAAGGTCCCACTTGCACGGCCTGTGTGTCTCTTCCACTGCTCAGAAGCTGCTGAGGCACAGGCTGAGTGTCCACATTCACCCTGAGGCCTGAAGGCCAAACGGTCATTACCCCAGGGCGAAGTGGGTTGGATGTGGCTCCTTGGCGGCTCGCCCAGCAGCCCTGCTGCTGGCCTTGCCTTCGCTGCTGGCAAACCTCTGGGAGGAAAAAGAGCGTCTCTGGCAAGAATCAAAAAGTGCTTGCCATCCCCTGGCTAGGAGCGCCTCCTACACCCCTCTTTGTGCGGCGAGCACACACATCAACTACTACCCTCCAAGGAAGCTGCAGCTTTCCAGCCAGAAAGGCCTGCAGCCCTTGCCGTGAAACCACAGTCAACAGGCTGTTGGACTGGGCCAAGTGCCTTGTAGGAGGCCTTGGACGCGCAGGGCTGCACTGTTTTCCGTTGGGGCACACCGTTGGGGAGAAGGCTCTGGCCTAGCCATCAGCGCACACCCTCCTAGCCAGAGGCCCTTGGGGTCCACTGGGTGGGCAGGCTGAAGGCGCGAGCAGGGCTTTGGTGCTTGCAGAGTCAATTTGGGCCCTGCTTTGGAAGGGTTTCAGGGACCCAGTTCGAGGGAGGCTTAGCTTCCCTGCTGTGGCACACCCAGGTCAGGTAGCCCAGCTGCCACCCTAAAGGCTCCCTGCTTTGCCCTCACCCTGGGGTCTCCCACGTGGGTTCTGTCTCCCCAAGCACAACCTCAATGTGGATCCAGTCTGGACAGAAAAGCACACAATATCCCAGAGCACTCCAGGGCCTCAGCGGCTCAAAGGGGCATCAAGGCCTACCTAGGGGGCCTCTCTTCCCTAGGCCATACCCAGCCTGCACACTCTCTGTGGAGCAAGCTTCATTCCTGGAAGGGCCCAGGGGGTGGGCATGAGGGACTCTTCGGGGCTCGGAACGTGCGGATAACAGAGGCTGTGGGACAACAGCAACATGAGACCCTGACAGGAGAGCTGTCGTTTCCCCTTTGGGAAGCAGGATGCTTGCGGCCCCCAGGCTGCGTGCCAATCCCCCTTGCTGCCTGGCTTCTGTTCACTGCTGGCTAGCGCTTCTGCAGCAGGTGAGCGTCTTGCCTAGAAACCGGGCGCTTGCCGTCCCTTGCTGGGAGCTCATGGCCCCACACACGTCCCTAGAGGGTGATGGCAACTTGGCTGAGAGCCACCAGGTGAGCTGTAGTTCTCCATGCGGAGAGGCCTGCCGCGGGTTTCGAGAATCCTGAGTCAGGGCTGTGCTTCAAGCGGAGGGTGAGTTCCGAGGCTGGAGGAGGCTCGGAGTCACACTGGTTCCCAAGGGGGAACACTCATTGCCAAAAGTCTCTCCCGTGGCTCCAGTGCCCCCTTCCTGGGCCAGGGGCCCTTGGAAACCCCTCTGAATGGAAAGCCCAGCTCATCATCTGCCGGCCTCTCCTGCTGGCAGCGCTCGCGTTCGGCAGCCTTCAAACTGCTTCAGGAAGGCAGTTCCTTGGAGTCGGAGACTGGCAGGCTGGGCAGCCTGAGGGTGAGGCGTGCAGCTGCGTGAGGAAAGCCCTGGGCTTAGCATTCACCCTGGGACGTCGTGCCTGGGTTCTGGGTACCTCGGAGAGAACCTCCACTCACTCTCCAAGCTGAGATCAACAGGCAGGAGTTCCCTGAGCAGCGCTAAACCACAGCCCCTCCCAGGCTGTCCCAAGACGTCCATGCGGCCTACTCCCACTTCAGCCATACAACACATGCAGACCCTGGGGGGAGCAACGTTCAAGATGGAAGGTCCCACTTGCACGGCCTGTGTGTCTCTTCCACTGCTCAGAAGCTGCTGAGGCACAGGCTGAGTGTCCACATTCACCCTGAGGCCTGAAGGCAAAACGGTCATTACCCAGGGCGAAGTGGGTTGGATGTGGCTCCTTGGCGGCTCACCCAGCAGCCCTGCTGCTGGCCTTGCCTTCGCTGCTGGCAAACCTCTGGGAGGAAAAAGAGCGTCTCTGGCAAGAATCAAAAAGTGCTTGCCATCCCCTGGCTAGGAGCGCCTCCTACACCCCTCTTTGTGCAGCGAACACACACAACAACTACTACCCTCCAAGGAAGCTGCAGCTTTCCAGCCAGAAAGGCCTGCAGCCCTTGCCGTGAAACCACAGTCAACAGGCTGTTGGACTGGGCCAAGTGCCTTGTAGGAGGCCTTGGACGCGCAGGGCTGCACTGTTTTCCGTTGGGGCACACCGTTGGGGAGAAGGCTCTGGCCTAGCCATCAGCGCACACCCTCCTAGCCAGAGGCCCTTGGGGTCCACTGGGTGGGCAGGCTGAAGGCGCGAGCAGGGCTTTGGTGCTTGCAGAGTCAATTTGGGCCCTGCTTTGGAAGGGTTTCAGGGACCCAGTTCGAGGGAGGCTTAGCTTCCCTGCTGTGGCACACCCAGGTCAGGTAGCCCAGCTGCCACCCTAAAGGCTCCCTGCTTTGCCCTCACCCTGGGGTCTCCCACGTGGGTTCTGTCTCCCCAAGCACAACCTCAATGTGGATCCAGTCTGGACAGAAAAGCACACAATATCCCAGAGCACTCCAGGGCCTCAGCTGCTCAAAGGGGCATCAAGGCCTACCTGGGGTCCTCTCTTCCCTAGGCCATACCCAGCCTGCACACTCTCTGTGGAGCAAGCTTCATTCCTGGAAGGGCCCAGGGGGTGGGCATGAGGGTCTCTTCGGGGCTCGGAACGTGCGGATAACAGAGGCTGTGGGACAACAGCAACATGAGACCCTGACAGGAGAGCTGTCGTTTCCCCTTTGGGAAGCAGGAAGCTTGCGGCCCCAAGGCTGCGTGCCAATCCCCCTTGCTGCCTGGCTTCTGTTCACTGCTGGCTAGCGCTTCTGCAGCAGGTGAGCATCTTGCCTAGAAACCGGGCGCTTGCCGTCACTTGCTGGGAGCTCATGGCCCCACACACGTCCCTAGAGGGTGATGGCAACTTGGCTGAGAGCCACCAGGTGAGCTGTAGTTCTCCATGCGGAGAGGCCTGCCACAGGTTTCGAGAATCCTGAGTCAGGGCTGTGCTTCAAGCGGAGGGTGAGTTCCAAGGCTGGAGGAGGCTCGGAGTCACACTGGTTCCCAAGGGGGAACACTCATTGCCAAAAGTCTCTCCCGTGGCTCCAGTGCCCCCTTCCTGGGCCAGGGGCCCTTGGAAAGCCCTCTGAATGGAAAGCCCAGCTCATCATCTGCCGGCCTCTCCTGCTGGCAGCGCTCGCGTTCGGCAGCCTTCAAACTGCTTCAGGAAGGCAGTTCCTTGGAGTCGGAGACTGGCAGGCTGGGCAGCCTGAGGGTGAGGCGTGCAGCTGCGTGAGGAAAGCCCTGGGCTTAGCATTCACCCTGGGACGTCGTGCCTGGGTTCTGGGTACCTCGGAGAGAACCTCCACTCACTCTCCAAGCAGAGATCAACAGGCAGGAGTTCCCTGAGCAGCGCTAAACCACAGCCCCTCCCAGGCTGTCCCAAGACGTCCGTGCGGCCTACTCCCACTTCAGCCATACAACACATGCAGACCCTGGGGGGAGCAACGTTCAAGATGGAAGGTCCCACTTGCACGGCCTGTGTGTCTCTTCCACTGCTCAGAAGCTGCTGAGGCACAGGCTGAGTGTCCACATTCACCCTGAGGCCTGAAGGCCAAACGGTCATTACCCCAGGGCGAAGTGGGTTGGATGTGGCTCCTTGGCGGCTCGCCCAGCAGCCCTGCTGCTGGCCTTGCCTTCGCTGCTGGCAAACCTCTGGGAGGAAAAAGAGCGTCTCTGGCAAGAATCAAAAAGTGCTTGCCATCCCCTGGCTAGGAGCGCCTCCTACACCCCTCTTTGTGCGGCGAGCACACACATCAACTACTACCCTCCAAGGAAGCTGCAGCTTTCCAGCCAGAAAGGCCTGCAGCCCTTGCCGTGAAACCACAGTCAACAGGCTGTTGGACTGGGCCAAGTGCCTTGTAGGAGGCCTTGGACGCGCAGGGCTGCACTGTTTTCCGTTGGGGCACACCGTTGGGGAGAAGGCTCTGGCCTAGCCATCAGCGCACACCCTCCTAGCCAGAGGCCCTTGGGGTCCACTGGGTGGGCAGGCTGAAGGCGCGAGCAGGGCTTTGGTGCTTGCAGAGTCAATTTGGGCCCTGCTTTGGAAGGGTTTCAGGGACCCAGTTCTAGGGAGGCTTAGCTTCCCTGCTGTGGCACACCCAGGTCAGGTAGCCCAGCTGCCACCCTAAAGGCTCCCTGCTTTGCCCTCACCCTGGGGTCTCCCACGTGGGTTCTGTCTCCCCAAGCACAACCTCAATGTGGATCCAGTCTGGACAGAAAAGCACACAATATCCCAGAGCACTCCAGGGCCTCAGCGGCTCAAAGGGGCATCAAGGCCTACCTAGGGGGCCTCTCTTCCCTAGGCCATACCCAGCCTGCACACTCTCTGTGGAGCAAGCTTCATTCCTGGAAGGGCCCAGGGGGTGGGCATGAGGGTCTCTTCGGGGCTCGGAACGTGCGGATAACAGAGGCTGTGGGACAACAGCAACATGAGACCCTGACAGGAGAGCTGTCGTTTGCCCTTTGGGAAGCAGGATGCTTGCGGCCCCCAGGCTGCGTGCCAATCCCCCTTGCTGCCTGGCTTCTGTTCACTGCTGGCTAGCGCTTCTGCTGCAGGTGAGCATCTTGCTTAGAAACCGGGCGCTTGCCGTCCCTTGCTGGGAGCTCATGGCCCCACACACGTCCCTAGAGGGTGATGGCAACTTGGCTGAGAGCCACCAGGTGAGCTGTAGTTCTCCATGCGGAGAGGCCTGCCGTGGGTTTCGAGAATCCTGAGTCAGGGCTGTGCTTCAAGCGGAGGGTGAGTTCCGAGGCTGGAGGAGGCTCGGAGTCACACTGGTTCCCAAGGGGGAACACTCATTGCCAAAAGTCTCTCCCGTGGCTCCAGTGCCCCCTTCCTGGGCCAGGGGCCCTTGGAAACCCCTCTGAATGGAAAGCCCAGCTCATCATCTGCCGGCCTCTCCTGCTGGCAGCGCTCGCGTTCGGCAGCCTTCAAACTGCTTCAGGAAGGCAGTTCCTTGGAGTCGGAGACTGGCAGGCTGGGCAGCCTGAGGGTGAGGCGTGCAGCTGCGTGAGGAAAGCCCTGGGCTTAGCATTCACCCTGGGACGTCGTGCCTGGGTTCTGGGTACCTCGGAGAGAACCTCCACTCACTCTCCAAGCTGAGATCAACAGGCAGGAGTTCCCTGAGCAGCGCTAAACCACAGCCCCTCCCAGGCTGTCCCAAGACGTCCATGCGGCCTACTCCCACTTCAGCCATACAACACATGCAGACCCTGGGGGGAGCAACGTTCAAGATGGAAGGTCCCACTTGCACGGCCTGTGTGTCTCTTCCACTGCTCAGAAGCTGCTGAGGCACAGGCTGAGTGTCCACATTCACCCTGAGGCCTGAAGGCCAAACGGTCATTACCCCAGGGCGAAGTGGGTTGGATGTGGCTCCTTGGCAGCTCGCCCAGCAGCCCTGCTGCTGGCCTTGCCTTCGCTGCTGGCAAACCTCTGGGAGGAAAAAGAGCGTCTCTGGCAAGAATCAAAAAGTGCTTGCCATCCCCTGGCTAGGAGCGCCTCCTACACCCCTCTTTGTGCGGCGAGCACACACATCAACTACTACCCTCCAAGGAAGCTGCAGCTTTCCAGCCAGAAAGGCCTGCAGCCCTTGCCGTGAAACCACAGTCAACAGGCTGTTGGACTGGGCCAAGTGCCTTGTAGGAGGCCTTGGACGCGCAGGGCTGCACTGTTTTCCGTTGGGGCACACCGTTGGGGAGAAGGCTCTGGCCTAGCCATCAGCGCACACCCTCCTAGCCAGAGGCCCTTGGGGTCCACTGGGTGGGCAGGCTGAAGGCGCGAGCAGGGCTTTGGTGCTTGCAGAGTCAATTTGGGCCCTGCTTTGGAAGGGTTTCAGGGACCCAGTTCTAGGGAGGCTTAGCTTCCCTGCTGTGGCACACCCAGGTCAGGTAGCCCAGCTGCCACCCTAAAGGCTCCCTGCTTTGCCCTCACCCTGGGGTCTCCCACGTGGGTTCTGTCTCCCCAAGCACAACCTCAATGTGGATCCAGTCTGGACAGAAAAGCACACAATATCCCAGAGCACTCCAGGGCCTCAGCGGCTCAAAGGGGCATCAAGGCCTACCTAGGGGGCCTCTCTTCCCTAGGCCATACCCAGCCTGCACACTCTCTGTGGAGCAAGCTTCATTCCTGGAAGGGCCCAGGGGGTGGGCATGAGGGTCTCTTCGGGGCTCGGAACGTGCGGATAACAGAGGCTGTGGGACAACAGCAACATGAGACCCTGACAGGAGAGCTGTCGTTTCCCCTTTGGGAAGCAGGATGCTTGCGGCCCCCAGGCTGCGTGCCAATCCCCCTTGCTGCCTGGCTTCTGTTCACTGCTGGCTAGCGCTTCTGCTGCAGGTGAGCATCTTGCCTAGAAACCGGGTGCTTGCCGTCCCTTGCTGGGAGCTCATGGCCCCACACACGTCCCTAGAGGGTGATGGCAACTTGGCTGAGAGCCACCAGGTGAGCTGTAGTTCTCCATGCGGAGAGGCCTGCCGCGGGTTTCGAGAATCCTGAGTCAGGGCTGTGCTTCAAGCGGAGGGTGAGTTCCGAGGCTGGAGGAGGCTCGGAGTCACACTGGTTCCCAAGGGGGAACACTCATTGCCAAAAGTCTCTCCCGTGGCTCCAGTGCCCCCTTCCTGGGCCAGGGGCCCTTGGAAACCCCTCTGAATGGAAAGCCCAGCTCATCATCTGCCGGCCTCTCCTGCTGGCAGCGCTCGCGTTCGGCAGCCTTCAAACTGCTTCAGGAAGGCAGTTCCTTGGAGTCGGACACTGGCAGGCTGGGCAGCCTGAGGGTGAGGCGTGCAGCTGCGTGAGGAAAGCCCTGGGCTTAGCATTCACCCTGGGACGTCGTGCCTGGGTTCTGGGTACCTCGGAGAGAACCTCCACTCACTCTCCAAGCTGAGATCAACAGGCAGGAGTTCCCTGAGCAGCGCTAAACCACAGCCCCTCCCAGGCTGTCCCAAGACGTCCATGCGGCCTACTCCCACTTCAGCCATACAACACATGCAGACCCTGGGGGGAGCAACGTTCAAGATGGAAGGTCCCACTTGCACGGCCTGTGTGTCTCTTCCACTGCTCAGAAGCTGCTGAGGCACAGGCTGAGTGTCCACATTCACCCTGAGGCCTGAAGGCCAAACGGTCATTACCCCAGGGCGAAGTGGGTTGGATGTGGCTCCTTGGCGGCTCGCCCAGCAGCCCTGCTGCTGGCCTTGCCTTCGCTGCTGGCAAACCTCTGGGAGGAAAAAGAGCGTCTCTGGCAAGAATCAAAAAGTGCTTGCCATCCCCTGGCTAGGAGCGCCTCCTACACCCCTCTTTGTGCAGCGAACACACACAACAACTACTACCCTCCAAGGAAGCTGCAGCTTTCCAGCCAGAAAGGCCTGCAGCCCTTGCCGTGAAACCACAGTCAACAGGCTGTTGGACTGGGCCAAGTGCCTTGTAGGAGGCCTTGGACGTGCAGGGCTGCACTGTTTTCCGTTGGGGCACACCGTTGGGGAGAAGGCTCTGGCCTAGCCATCAGCGCACACCCTCCTAGCCAGAGGCCCTTGGGGTCCACTGGGTGGGCAGGCTGAAGGCGCGAGCAGGGCTTTGGTGCTTGCAGAGTCAATTTGGGCCCTGCTTTGGAAGGGTTTCAGGGACCCAGTTCGAGGGAGGCTTAGCTTCCCTGCTGTGGCACACCCAGGTCAGGTAGCCCAGCTGCCACCCTAAAGGCTCCCTGCTTTGCCCTCACCCTGGGGTCTCCCACGTGGGTTCTGTCTCCCCAAGCACAACCTCAATGTGGATCCAGTCTGGACAGAAAAGCACACAATATCCCAGAGCACTCCAGGGCCTCAGCTGCTCAAAGGGGCATCAAGGCCTACCTGGGGTCCTCTCTTCCCTAGGCCATACCCAGCCTGCACACTCTCTGTGGAGCAAGCTTCATTCCTGGAAGGGCCCAGGGGGTGGGCATGAGGGTCTCTTCGGGGCTCGGAACGTGCGGATAACAGAGGCTGTGGGACAACAGCAACATGAGACCCTGACAGGAGAGCTGTCGTTTCCCCTTTGGGAAGCAGGAAGCTTGCGGCCCCAAGGCTGCGTGCCAATCCCCCTTGCTGCCTGGCTTCTGTTCACTGCTGGCTAGCGCTTCTGCAGCAGGTGAGCATCTTGCCTAGAAACCGGGCGCTTGCCGTCACTTGCTGGGAGCTCATGGCCCCACACACGTCCCTAGAGGGTGATGGCAACTTGGCTGAGAGCCACCAGGTGAGCTGTAGTTCTCCATGCGGAGAGGCCTGCCACAGGTTTCGAGAATCCTGAGTCAGGGCTGTGCTTCAAGCGGAGGGTGAGTTCCAAGGCTGGAGGAGGCTCGGAGTCACACTGGTTCCCAAGGGGGAACACTCATTGCCAAAAGTCTCTCCCGTGGCTCCAGTGCCCCCTTCCTGGGCCAGGGGCCCTTGGAAAGCCCTCTGAATGGAAAGCCCAGCTCATCATCTGCCGGCCTCTCCTGCTGGCAGCGCTCGCGTTCGGCAGCCTTCAAACTGCTTCAGGAAGGCAGTTCCTTGGAGTCGGAGACTGGCAGGCTGGGCAGCCTGAGGGTGAGGCGTGCAGCTGCGTGAGGAAAGCCCTGGGCTTAGCATTCACCCTGGGACGTCGTGCCTGGGTTCTGGGTACCTCGGAGAGAACCTCCACTCACTCTCCAAGCAGAGATCAACAGGCAGGAGTTCCCTGAGCAGCGCTAAACCACAGCCCCTCCCAGGCTGTCCCAAGACGTCCGTGCGGCCTACTCCCACTTCAGCCATACAACACATGCAGACCCTGGGGGGAGCAACGTTCAAGATGGAAGGTCCCACTTGCACGGCCTGTGTGTCTCTTCCACTGCTCAGAAGCTGCTGAGGCACAGGCTGAGTGTCCACATTCACCCTGAGGCCTGAAGGCCAAACGGTCATTACCCCAGGGCGAAGTGGGTTGGATGTGGCTCCTTGGCGGCTCGCCCAGCAGCCCTGCTGCTGGCCTTGCCTTCGCTGCTGGCAAACCTCTGGGAGGAAAAAGAGCGTCTCTGGCAAGAATCAAAAAGTGCTTGCCATCCCCTGGCTAGGAGCGCCTCCTACACCCCTCTTTGTGCGGCGAGCACACACATCAACTACTACCCTCCAAGGAAGCTGCAGCTTTCCAGCCAGAAAGGCCTGCAGCCCTTGCCGTGAAACCACAGTCAACAGGCTGTTGGACTGGGCCAAGTGCCTTGTAGGAGGCCTTGGACGCGCAGGGCTGCACTGTTTTCCGTTGGGGCACACCGTTGGGGAGAAGGCTCTGGCCTAGCCATCAGCGCACACCCTCCTAGCCAGAGGCCCTTGGGGTCCACTGGGTGGGCAGGCTGAAGGCGCGAGCAGGGCTTTGGTGCTTGCAGAGTCAATTTGGGCCCTGCTTTGGAAGGGTTTCAGGGACCCAGTTCTAGGGAGGCTTAGCTTCCCTGCTGTGGCACACCCAGGTCAGGTAGCCCAGCTGCCACCCTAAAGGCTCCCTGCTTTGCCCTCACCCTGGGGTCTCCCACGTGGGTTCTGTCTCCCCAAGCACAACCTCAATGTGGATCCAGTCTGGACAGAAAAGCACACAATATCCCAGAGCACTCCAGGGCCTCAGCGGCTCAAAGGGGCATCAAGGCCTACCTAGGGGGCCTCTCTTCCCTAGGCCATACCCAGCCTGCACACTCTCTGTGGAGCAAGCTTCATTCCTGGAAGGGCCCAGGGGGTGGGCATGAGGGTCTCTTCGGGGCTCGGAACGTGCGGATAACAGAGGCTGTGGGACAACAGCAACATGAGACCCTGACAGGAGAGCTGTCGTTTGCCCTTTGGGAAGCAGGATGCTTGCGGCCCCCAGGCTGCGTGCCAATCCCCCTTGCTGCCTGGCTTCTGTTCACTGCTGGCTAGCGCTTCTGCTGCAGGTGAGCATCTTGCTTAGAAACCGGGCGCTTGCCGTCCCTTGCTGGGAGCTCATGGCCCCACACACGTCCCTAGAGGGTGATGGCAACTTGGCTGAGAGCCACCAGGTGAGCTGTAGTTCTCCATGCGGAGAGGCCTGCCGTGGGTTTCGAGAATCCTGAGTCAGGGCTGTGCTTCAAGCGGAGGGTGAGTTCCGAGGCTGGAGGAGGCTCGGAGTCACACTGGTTCCCAAGGGGGAACACTCATTGCCAAAAGTCTCTCCCGTGGCTCCAGTGCCCCCTTCCTGGGCCAGGGGCCCTTGGAAACCCCTCTGAATGGAAAGCCCAGCTCATCATCTGCCGGCCTCTCCTGCTGGCAGCGCTCGCGTTCGGCAGCCTTCAAACTGCTTCAGGAAGGCAGTTCCTTGGAGTCGGAGACTGGCAGGCTGGGCAGCCTGAGGGTGAGGCGTGCAGCTGCGTGAGGAAAGCCCTGGGCTTAGCATTCACCCTGGGACGTCGTGCCTGGGTTCTGGGTACCTCGGAGAGAACCTCCACTCACTCTCCAAGCTGAGATCAACAGGCAGGAGTTCCCTGAGCAGCGCTAAACCACAGCCCCTCCCAGGCTGTCCCAAGACGTCCATGCGGCCTACTCCCACTTCAGCCATACAACACATGCAGACCCTGGGGGGAGCAACGTTCAAGATGGAAGGTCCCACTTGCACGGCCTGTGTGTCTCTTCCACTGCTCAGAAGCTGCTGAGGCACAGGCTGAGTGTCCACATTCACCCTGAGGCCTGAAGGCCAAACGGTCATTACCCCAGGGCGAAGTGGGTTGGATGTGGCTCCTTGGCAGCTCGCCCAGCAGCCCTGCTGCTGGCCTTGCCTTCGCTGCTGGCAAACCTCTGGGAGGAAAAAGAGCGTCTCTGGCAAGAATCAAAAAGTGCTTGCCATCCCCTGGCTAGGAGCGCCTCCTACACCCCTCTTTGTGCGGCGAGCACACACATCAACTACTACCCTCCAAGGAAGCTGCAGCTTTCCAGCCAGAAAGGCCTGCAGCCCTTGCCGTGAAACCACAGTCAACAGGCTGTTGGACTGGGCCAAGTGCCTTGTAGGAGGCCTTGGACGCGCAGGGCTGCACTGTTTTCCGTTGGGGCACACCGTTGGGGAGAAGGCTCTGGCCTAGCCATCAGCGCACACCCTCCTAGCCAGAGGCCCTTGGGGTCCACTGGGTGGGCAGGCTGAAGGCGCGAGCAGGGCTTTGGTGCTTGCAGAGTCAATTTGGGCCCTGCTTTGGAAGGGTTTCAGGGACCCAGTTCTAGGGAGGCTTAGCTTCCCTGCTGTGGCACACCCAGGTCAGGTAGCCCAGCTGCCACCCTAAAGGCTCCCTGCTTTGCCCTCACCCTGGGGTCTCCCACGTGGGTTCTGTCTCCCCAAGCACAACCTCAATGTGGATCCAGTCTGGACAGAAAAGCACACAATATCCCAGAGCACTCCAGGGCCTCAGCGGCTCAAAGGGGCATCAAGGCCTACCTAGGGGGCCTCTCTTCCCTAGGCCATACCCAGCCTGCACACTCTCTGTGGAGCAAGCTTCATTCCTGGAAGGGCCCAGGGGGTGGGCATGAGGGTCTCTTCGGGGCTCGGAACGTGCGGATAACAGAGGCTGTGGGACAACAGCAACATGAGACCCTGACAGGAGAGCTGTCGTTTCCCCTTTGGGAAGCAGGATGCTTGCGGCCCCCAGGCTGCGTGCCAATCCCCCTTGCTGCCTGGCTTCTGTTCACTGCTGGCTAGCGCTTCTGCTGCAGGTGAGCATCTTGCCTAGAAACCGGGCGCTTGCCGTCCCTTGCTGGGAGCTCATGGCCCCACACACGTCCCTAGAGGGTGATGGCAACTTGGCTGAGAGCCACCAGGTGAGCTGTAGTTCTCCATGCGGAGAGGCCTGCCGCGGGTTTCGAGAATCCTGAGTCAGGGCTGTGCTTCAAGCGGAGGGTGAGTTCCGAGGCTGGAGGAGGCTCGGAGTCACACTGGTTCCCAAGGGGGAACACTCATTGCCAAAAGTCTCTCCCGTGGCTCCAGTGCCCCCTTCCTGGGCCAGGGGCCCTTGGAAACCCCTCTGAATGGAAAGCCCAGCTCATCATCTGCCGGCCTCTCCTGCTGGCAGCGCTCGCGTTCGGCAGCCTTCAAACTGCTTCAGGAAGGCAGTTCCTTGGAGTCGGAGACTGGCAGGCTGGGCAGCCTGAGGGTGAGGCGTGCAGCTGCGTGAGGAAAGCCCTGGGCTTAGCATTCACCCTGGGACGTCGTGCCTGGGTTCTGGGTACCTCGGAGAGAACCTCCACTCACTCTCCAAGCTGAGATCAACAGGCAGGAGTTCCCTGAGCAGCGCTAAACCACAGCCCCTCCCAGGCTGTCCCAAGACGTCCATGCGGCCTACTCCCACTTCAGCCATACAACACATGCAGACCCTGGGGGGAGCAACGTTCAAGATGGAAGGTCCCACTTGCACGGCCTGTGTGTCTCTTCCACTGCTCAGAAGCTGCTGAGGCACAGGCTGAGTGTCCACATTCACCCTGAGGCCTGAAGGCCAAACGGTCATTACCCCAGGGCGAAGTGGGTTGGATGTGGCTCCTTGGCAGCTCGCCCAGCAGCCCTGCTGCTGGCCTTGCCTTCGCTGCTGGCAAACCTCTGGGAGGAAAAAGAGCGTCTCTGGCAAGAATCAAAAAGTGCTTGCCATCCCCTGGCTAGGAGCGCCTCCTACACCCCTCTTTGTGCGGCGAGCACACACATCAACTACTACCCTCCAAGGAAGCTGCAGCTTTCCAGCCAGAAAGGCCTGCAGCCCTTGCCGTGAAACCACAGTCAACAGGCTGTTGGACTGGGCCAAGTGCCTTGTAGGAGGCCTTGGACGCGCAGGGCTGCACTGTTTTCCGTTGGGGCACACCGTTGGGGAGAAGGCTCTGGCCTAGCCATCAGCGCACACCCTCCTAGCCAGAGGCCCTTGGGGTCCACTGGGTGGGCAGGCTGAAGGCGCGAGCAGGGCTTTGGTGCTTGCAGAGTCAATTTGGGCCCTGCTTTGGAAGGGTTTCAGGGACCCAGTTCTAGGGAGGCTTAGCTTCCCTGCTGTGGCACACCCAGGTCAGGTAGCCCAGCTGCCACCCTAAAGGCTCCCTGCTTTGCCCTCACCCTGGGGTCTCCCACGTGGGTTCTGTCTCCCCAAGCACAACCTCAATGTGGATCCAGTCTGGACAGAAAAGCACACAATATCCCAGAGCACTCCAGGGCCTCAGCGGCTCAAAGGGGCATCAAGGCCTACCTAGGGGGCCTCTCTTCCCTAGGCCATACCCAGCCTGCACACTCTCTGTGGAGCAAGCTTCATTCCTGGAAGGGCCCAGGGGGTGGGCATGAGGGTCTCTTCGGGGCTCGGAACGTGCGGATAACAGAGGCTGTGGGACAACAGCAACATGAGACCCTGACAGGAGAGCTGTCGTTTCCCCTTTGGGAAGCAGGATGCTTGCGGCCCCCAGGCTGCGTGCCAATCCCCCTTGCTGCCTGGCTTCTGTTCACTGCTGGCTAGCGCTTCTGCTGCAGGTGAGCATCTTGCCTAGAAACCGGGTGCTTGCCGTCCCTTGCTGGGAGCTCATGGCCCCACACACGTCCCTAGAGGGTGATGGCAACTTGGCTGAGAGCCACCAGGTGAGCTGTAGTTCTCCATGCGGAGAGGCCTGCCGCGGGTTTCGAGAATCCTGAGTCAGGGCTGTGCTTCAAGCGGAGGGTGAGTTCCGAGGCTGGAGGAGGCTCGGAGTCACACTGGTTCCCAAGGGGGAACACTCATTGCCAAAAGTCTCTCCCGTGGCTCCAGTGCCCCCTTCCTGGGCCAGGGGCCCTTGGAAACCCCTCTGAATGGAAAGCCCAGCTCATCATCTGCCGGCCTCTCCTGCTGGCAGCGCTCGCGTTCGGCAGCCTTCAAACTGCTTCAGGAAGGCAGTTCCTTGGAGTCGGACACTGGCAGGCTGGGCAGCCTGAGGGTGAGGCGTGCAGCTGCGTGAGGAAAGCCCTGGGCTTAGCATTCACCCTGGGACGTCGTGCCTGGGTTCTGGGTACCTCGGAGAGAACCTCCACTCACTCTCCAAGCTGAGATCAACAGGCAGGAGTTCCCTGAGCAGCGCTAAACCACAGCCCCTCCCAGGCTGTCCCAAGACGTCCATGCGGCCTACTCCCACTTCAGCCATACAACACATGCAGACCCTGGGGGGAGCAACGTTCAAGATGGAAGGTCCCACTTGCACGGCCTGTGTGTCTCTTCCACTGCTCAGAAGCTGCTGAGGCACAGGCTGAGTGTCCACATTCACCCTGAGGCCTGAAGGCCAAACGGTCATTACCCCAGGGCGAAGTGGGTTGGATGTGGCTCCTTGGCGGCTCGCCCAGCAGCCCTGCTGCTGGCCTTGCCTTCGCTGCTGGCAAACCTCTGGGAGGAAAAAGAGCGTCTCTGGCAAGAATCAAAAAGTGCTTGCCATCCCCTGGCTAGGAGCGCCTCCTACACCCCTCTTTGTGCAGCGAACACACACAACAACTACTACCCTCCAAGGAAGCTGCAGCTTTCCAGCCAGAAAGGCCTGCAGCCCTTGCCGTGAAACCACAGTCAACAGGCTGTTGGACTGGGCCAAGTGCCTTGTAGGAGGCCTTGGACGCGCAGGGCTGCACTGTTTTCCGTTGGGGCACACCGTTGGGGAGAAGGCTCTGGCCTAGCCATCAGCGCACACCCTCCTAGCCAGAGGCCCTTGGGGTCCACTGGGTGGGCAGGCTGAAGGCGCGAGCAGGGCTTTGGTGCTTGCAGAGTCAATTTGGGCCCTGCTTTGGAAGGGTTTCAGGGACCCAGTTCGAGGGAGGCTTAGCTTCCCTGCTGTGGCACACCCAGGTCAGGTAGCCCAGCTGCCACCCTAAAGGCTCCCTGCTTTGCCCTCACCCTGGGGTCTCCCACGTGGGTTCTGTCTCCCCAAGCACAACCTCAATGTGGATCCAGTCTGGACAGAAAAGCACACAATATCCCAGAGCACTCCAGGGCCTCAGCTGCTCAAAGGGGCATCAAGGCCTACCTGGGGTCCTCTCTTCCCTAGGCCATACCCAGCCTGCACACTCTCTGTGGAGCAAGCTTCATTCCTGGAAGGGCCCAGGGGGTGGGCATGAGGGTCTCTTCGGGGCTCGGAACGTGCGGATAACAGAGGCTGTGGGACAACAGCAACATGAGACCCTGACAGGAGAGCTGTCGTTTCCCCTTTGGGAAGCAGGAAGCTTGCGGCCCCAAGGCTGCGTGCCAATCCCCCTTGCTGCCTGGCTTCTGTTCACTGCTGGCTAGCGCTTCTGCAGCAGGTGAGCATCTTGCCTAGAAACCGGGCGCTTGCCGTCACTTGCTGGGAGCTCATGGCCCCACACACGTCCCTAGAGGGTGATGGCAACTTGGCTGAGAGCCACCAGGTGAGCTGTAGTTCTCCATGCGGAGAGGCCTGCCACAGGTTTCGAGAATCCTGAGTCAGGGCTGTGCTTCAAGCGGAGGGTGAGTTCCAAGGCTGGAGGAGGCTCGGAGTCACACTGGTTCCCAAGGGGGAACACTCATTGCCAAAAGTCTCTCCCGTGGCTCCAGTGCCCCCTTCCTGGGCCAGGGGCCCTTGGAAAGCCCTCTGAATGGAAAGCCCAGCTCATCATCTGCCGGCCTCTCCTGCTGGCAGCGCTCGCGTTCGGCAGCCTTCAAACTGCTTCAGGAAGGCAGTTCCTTGGAGTCGGAGACTGGCAGGCTGGGCAGCCTGAGGGTGAGGCGTGCAGCTGCGTGAGGAAAGCCCTGGGCTTAGCATTCACCCTGGGACGTCGTGCCTGGGTTCTGGGTACCTCGGAGAGAACCTCCACTCACTCTCCAAGCAGAGATCAACAGGCAGGAGTTCCCTGAGCAGCGCTAAACCACAGCCCCTCCCAGGCTGTCCCAAGACGTCCGTGCGGCCTACTCCCACTTCAGCCATACAACACATGCAGACCCTGGGGGGAGCAACGTTCAAGATGGAAGGTCCCACTTGCACGGCCTGTGTGTCTCTTCCACTGCTCAGAAGCTGCTGAGGCACAGGCTGAGTGTCCACATTCACCCTGAGGCCTGAAGGCCAAACGGTCATTACCCCAGGGCGAAGTGGGTTGGATGTGGCTCCTTGGCGGCTCGCCCAGCAGCCCTGCTGCTGGCCTTGCCTTCGCTGCTGGCAAACCTCTGGGAGGAAAAAGAGCGTCTCTGGCAAGAATCAAAAAGTGCTTGCCATCCCCTGGCTAGGAGCGCCTCCTACACCCCTCTTTGTGCGGCGAGCACACACATCAACTACTACCCTCCAAGGAAGCTGCAGCTTTCCAGCCAGAAAGGCCTGCAGCCCTTGCCGTGAAACCACAGTCAACAGGCTGTTGGACTGGGCCAAGTGCCTTGTAGGAGGCCTTGGACGCGCAGGGCTGCACTGTTTTCCGTTGGGGCACACCGTTGGGGAGAAGGCTCTGGCCTAGCCATCAGCGCACACCCTCCTAGCCAGAGGCCCTTGGGGTCCACTGGGTGGGCAGGCTGAAGGCGCGAGCAGGGCTTTGGTGCTTGCAGAGTCAATTTGGGCCCTGCTTTGGAAGGGTTTCAGGGACCCAGTTCTAGGGAGGCTTAGCTTCCCTGCTGTGGCACACCCAGGTCAGGTAGCCCAGCTGCCACCCTAAAGGCTCCCTGCTTTGCCCTCACCCTGGGGTCTCCCACGTGGGTTCTGTCTCCCCAAGCACAACCTCAATGTGGATCCAGTCTGGACAGAAAAGCACACAATATCCCAGAGCACTCCAGGGCCTCAGCGGCTCAAAGGGGCATCAAGGCCTACCTAGGGGGCCTCTCTTCCCTAGGCCATACCCAGCCTGCACACTCTCTGTGGAGCAAGCTTCATTCCTGGAAGGGCCCAGGGGGTGGGCATGAGGGTCTCTTCGGGGCTCGGAACGTGCGGATAACAGAGGCTGTGGGACAACAGCAACATGAGACCCTGACAGGAGAGCTGTCGTTTGCCCTTTGGGAAGCAGGATGCTTGCGGCCCCCAGGCTGCGTGCCAATCCCCCTTGCTGCCTGGCTTCTGTTCACTGCTGGCTAGCGCTTCTGCTGCAGGTGAGCATCTTGCTTAGAAACCGGGCGCTTGCCGTCCCTTGCTGGGAGCTCATGGCCCCACACACGTCCCTAGAGGGTGATGGCAACTTGGCTGAGAGCCACCAGGTGAGCTGTAGTTCTCCATGCGGAGAGGCCTGCCGTGGGTTTCGAGAATCCTGAGTCAGGGCTGTGCTTCAAGCGGAGGGTGAGTTCCGAGGCTGGAGGAGGCTCGGAGTCACACTGGTTCCCAAGGGGGAACACTCATTGCCAAAAGTCTCTCCCGTGGCTCCAGTGCCCCCTTCCTGGGCCAGGGGCCCTTGGAAACCCCTCTGAATGGAAAGCCCAGCTCATCATCTGCCGGCCTCTCCTGCTGGCAGCGCTCGCGTTCGGCAGCCTTCAAACTGCTTCAGGAAGGCAGTTCCTTGGAGTCGGAGACTGGCAGGCTGGGCAGCCTGAGGGTGAGGCGTGCAGCTGCGTGAGGAAAGCCCTGGGCTTAGCATTCACCCTGGGACGTCGTGCCTGGGTTCTGGGTACCTCGGAGAGAACCTCCACTCACTCTCCAAGCTGAGATCAACAGGCAGGAGTTCCCTGAGCAGCGCTAAACCACAGCCCCTCCCAGGCTGTCCCAAGACGTCCATGCGGCCTACTCCCACTTCAGCCATACAACACATGCAGACCCTGGGGGGAGCAACGTTCAAGATGGAAGGTCCCACTTGCACGGCCTGTGTGTCTCTTCCACTGCTCAGAAGCTGCTGAGGCACAGGCTGAGTGTCCACATTCACCCTGAGGCCTGAAGGCCAAACGGTCATTACCCCAGGGCGAAGTGGGTTGGATGTGGCTCCTTGGCAGCTCGCCCAGCAGCCCTGCTGCTGGCCTTGCCTTCACTGCTGGCAAACCTCTGGGAGGAAAAAGAGCGTCTCTGGCAAGAATCAAAAAGTGCTTGCCATCCCCTGGCTAGGAGCGCCTCCTACACCCCTCTTTGTGCGGCGAGCACACACATCAACTACTACCCTCCAAGGAAGCTGCAGCTTTCCAGCCAGAAAGGCCTGCAGCCCTTGCCGTGAAACCACAGTCAACAGGCTGTTGGACTGGGCCAAGTGCCTTGTAGGAGGCCTTGGACGCGCAGGGCTGCACTGTTTTCCGTTGGGGCACACCGTTGGGGAGAAGGCTCTGGCCTAGCCATCAGCGCACACCCTCCTAGCCAGAGGCCCTTGGGGTCCACTGGGTGGGCAGGCTGAAGGCGCGAGCAGGGCTTTGGTGCTTGCAGAGTCAATTTGGGCCCTGCTTTGGAAGGGTTTCAGGGACCCAGTTCGAGGGAGGCTTAGCTTCCCTGCTGTGGCACACCCAGGTCAGGTAGCCCAGCTGCCACCCTAAAGGCTCCCTGCTTTGCCCTCACCCTGGGGTCTCCCACGTGGGTTCTGTCTCCCCAAGCACAACCTCAATGTGGATCCAGTCTGGACAGAAAAGCACACAATATCCCAGAGCACTCCAGGGCCTCAGCGGCTCAAAGGGGCATCAAGGCCTACCTAGGGGGCCTCTCTTCCCTAGGCCATACCCAGCCTGCACACTCTCTGTGGAGCAAGCTTCATTCCTGGAAGGGCCCAGGGGGTGGGCATGAGGGTCTCTTCGGGGCTCGGAACGTGCGGATAACAGAGGCTGTGGGACAACAGCAACATGAGACCCTGACAGGAGAGCTGTCGTTTCCCCTTTGGGAAGCAGGATGCTTGCGGCCCCCAGGCTGCGTGCCAATCCCCCTTGCTGCCTGGCTTCTGTTCACTGCTGGCTAGCGCTTCTGCTGCAGGTGAGCATCTTGCCTAGAAACCGGGCGCTTGCCGTCCCTTGCTGGGAGCTCATGGCCCCACACACGTCCCTAGAGGGTGATGGCAACTTGGCTGAGAGCCACCAGGTGAGCTGTAGTTCTCCATGCGGAGAGGCCTGCCGCGGGTTTCGAGAATCCTGAGTCAGGGCTGTGCTTCAAGCGGAGGGTGAGTTCCGAGGCTGGAGGAGGCTCGGAGTCACACTGGTTCCCAAGGGGGAACACTCATTGCCAAAAGTCTCTCCCGTGGCTCCAGTGCCCCCTTCCTGGGCCAGGGGCCCTTGGAAAGCCCTCTGAATGGAAAGCCCAGCTCATCATCTGCCGGCCTCTCCTGCTGGCAGCGCTCGCGTTCGGCAGCCTTCAAACTGCTTCAGGAAGGCAGTTCCTTGGAGTCGGAGACTGGCAGGCTGGGCAGCCTGAGGGTGAGGCGTGCAGCTGCGTGAGGAAAGCCCTGGGCTTAGCATTCACCCTGGGACGTCGTGCCTGGGTTCTGGGTACCTCGGAGAGAACCTCCACTCACTCTCCAAGCTGAGATCAACAGGCAGGAGTTCCCTGAGCAGCGCTAAACCACAGCCCCTCCCAGGCTGTCCCAAGACGTCCATGCGGCCTACTCCCACTTCAGCCATACAACACATGCAGACCCTGGGGGGAGCAACGTTCAAGATGGAAGGTCCCACTTGCACGGCCTGTGTGTCTCTTCCACTGCTCAGAAGCTGCTGAGGCACAGGCTGAGTGTCCACATTCACCCTGAGGCCTGAAGGCCAAACGGTCATTACCCCAGGGCGAAGTGGGTTGGATGTGGCTCCTTGGCGGCTCGCCCAGCAGCCCTGCTGCTGGCCTTGCCTTCGCTGCTGGCAAACCTCTGGGAGGAAAAAGAGCGTCTCTGGCAAGAATCAAAAAGTGCTTGCCATCCCCTGGCTAGGAGCGCCTCCTACACCCCTCTTTGTGCGGCGAGCACACACATCAACTACTACCCTCCAAGGAAGCTGCAGCTTTCCAGCCAGAAAGGCCTGCAGCCCTTGCCGTGAAACCACAGTCAACAGGCTGTTGGACTGGGCCAAGTGCCTTGTAGGAGGCCTTGGACGCGCAGGGCTGCACTGTTTTCCGTTGGGGCACACCGTTGGGGAGAAGGCTCTGGCCTAGCCATCAGCGCACACCCTCCTAGCCAGAGGCCCTTGGGGTCCACTGGGTGGGCAGGCTGAAGGCGCGAGCAGGGCTTTGGTGCTTGCAGAGTCAATTTGGGCCCTGCTTTGGAAGGGTTTCAGGGACCCAGTTCTAGGGAGGCTTAGCTTCCCTGCTGTGGCACACCCAGGTCAGGTAGCCCAGCTGCCACCCTAAAGGCTCCCTGCTTTGCCCTCACCCTGGGGTCTCCCACGTGGGTTCTGTCTCCCCAAGCACAACCTCAATGTGGATCCAGTCTGGACAGAAAAGCACACAATATCCCAGAGCACTCCAGGGCCTCAGCGGCTCAAAGGGGCATCAAGGCCTACCTAGGGGGCCTCTCTTCCCTAGGCCATACCCAGCCTGCACACTCTCTGTGGAGCAAGCTTCATTCCTGGAAGGGCCCAGGGGGTGGGCATGAGGGTCTCTTCGGGGCTCGGAACGTGCGGATAACAGAGGCTGTGGGACAACAGCAACATGAGACCCTGACAGGAGAGCTGTCGTTTCCCCTTTGGGAAGCAGGATGCTTGCGGCCCCCAGGCTGCGTGCCAATCCCCCTTGCTGCCTGGCTTCTGTTCACTGCTGGCTAGCGCTTCTGCTGCAGGTGAGCATCTTGCCTAGAAACCGGGCGCTTGCCGTCCCTTGCTGGGAGCTCATGGCCCCACACACGTCCCTAGAGGGTGATGGCAACTTGGCTGAGAGCCACCAGGTGAGCTGTAGTTCTCCATGCGGAGAGGCCTGCCGCGGGTTTCGAGAATCCTGAGTCAGGGCTGTGCTTCAAGCGGAGGGTGAGTTCCGAGGCTGGAGGAGGCTCGGAGTCACACTGGTTCCCAAGGGGGAACACTCATTGCCAAAAGTCTCTCCCGTGGCTCCAGTGCCCCCTTCCTGGGCCAGGGGCCCTTGGAAACCCCTCTGAATGGAAAGCCCAGCTCATCATCTGCCGGCCTCTCCTGCTGGCAGCGCTCGCGTTCGGCAGCCTTCAAACTGCTTCAGGAAGGCAGTTCCTTGGAGTCGGAGACTGGCAGGCTGGGCAGCCTGAGGGTGAGGCGTGCAGCTGCGTGAGGAAAGCCCTGGGCTTAGCATTCACCCTGGGACGTCGTGCCTGGGTTCTGGGTACCTCGGAGAGAACCTCCACTCACTCTCCAAGCTGAGATCAACAGGCAGGAGTTCCCTGAGCAGCGCTAAACCACAGCCCCTCCCAGGCTGTCCCAAGACGTCCATGCGGCCTACTCCCACTTCAGCCATACAACACATGCAGACCCTGGGGGGAGCAACGTTCAAGATGGAAGGTCCCACTTGCACGGCCTGTGTGTCTCTTCCACTGCTCAGAAGCTGCTGAGGCACAGGCTGAGTGTCCACATTCACCCTGAGGCCTGAAGGCCAAACGGTCATTACCCCAGGGCGAAGTGGGTTGGATGTGGCTCCTTGGCGGCTCGCCCAGCAGCCCTGCTGCTGGCCTTGCCTTCGCTGCTGGCAAACCTCTGGGAGGAAAAAGAGCGTCTCTGGCAAGAATCAAAAAGTGCTTGCCATCCCCTGGCTAGGAGCGCCTCCTACACCCCTCTTTGTGCGGCGAGCACACACATCAACTACTACCCTCCAAGGAAGCTGCAGCTTTCCAGCCAGAAAGGCCTGCAGCCCTTGCCGTGAAACCACAGTCAACAGGCTGTTGGACTGGGCCAAGTGCCTTGTAGGAGGCCTTGGACGCGCAGGGCTGCACTGTTTTCCGTTGGGGCACACCGTTGGGGAGAAGGCTCTGGCCTAGCCATCAGCGCACACCCTCCTAGCCAGAGGCCCTTGGGGTCCACTGGGTGGGCAGGCTGAAGGCGCGAGCAGGGCTTTGGTGCTTGCAGAGTCAATTTGGGCCCTGCTTTGGAAGGGTTTCAGGGACCCAGTTCTAGGGAGGCTTAGCTTCCCTGCTGTGGCACACCCAGGTCAGGTAGCCCAGCTGCCACCCTAAAGGCTCCCTGCTTTGCCCTCACCCTGGGGTCTCCCACGTGGGTTCTGTCTCCCCAAGCACAACCTCAATGTGGATCCAGTCTGGACAGAAAAGCACACAATATCCCAGAGCACTCCAGGGCCTCAGCGGCTCAAAGGGGCATCAAGGCCTACCTAGGGGGCCTCTCTTCCCTAGGCCATACCCAGCCTGCACACTCTCTGTGGAGCAAGCTTCATTCCTGGAAGGGCCCAGGGGGTGGGCATGAGGGTCTCTTCGGGGCTCGGAACGTGCGGATAACAGAGGCTGTGGGACAACAGCAACATGAGACCCTGACAGGAGAGCTGTCGTTTCCCCTTTGGGAAGCAGGATGCTTGCGGCCCCCAGGCTGCGTGCCAATCCCCCTTGCTGCCTGGCTTCTGTTCACTGCTGGCTAGCGCTTCTGCAGCAGGTGAGCGTCTTGCCTAGAAACCGGGCGCTTGCCGTCCCTTGCTGGGAGCTCATGGCCCCACACACGTCCCTAGAGGGTGATGGCAACTTGGCTGAGAGCCACCAGGTGAGCTGTAGTTCTCCATGCGGAGAGGCCTGCCGCGGGTTTCGAGAATCCTGAGTCAGGGCTGTGCTTCAAGCGGAGGGTGAGTTCCGAGGCTGGAGGAGGCTCGGAGTCACACTGGTTCCCAAGGGGGAACACTCATTGCCAAAAGTCTCTCCCGTGGCTCCAGTGCCCCCTTCCTGGGCCAGGGGCCCTTGGAAACCCCTCTGAATGGAAAGCCCAGCTCATCATCTGCCGGCCTCTCCTGCCGGCAGCGCTCGCGTTCGGCAGCCTTCAAACTGCTTCAGGAAGGCAGTTCCTTGGAGTCGGAGACTGGCAGGCTGGGCAGCCTGAGGGTGAGGCGTGCAGCTGCGTGAGGAAAGCCCTGGGCTTAGCATTCACCCTGGGACGTCGTGCCTGGGTTCTGGGTACCTCGGAGAGAACCTCCACTCACTCTCCAAGCTGAGATCAACAGGCAGGAGTTCCCTGAGCAGCGCTAAACCACAGCCCCTCCCAGGCTGTCCCAAGACGTCCATGCGGCCTACTCCCACTTCAGCCATACAACACATGCAGACCCTGGGGGGAGCAACGTTCAAGATGGAAGGTCCCACTTGCACGGCCTGTGTGTCTCTTCCACTGCTCAGAAGCTGCTGAGGCACAGGCTGAGTGTCCACATTCACCCTGAGGCCTGAAGGCAAAACGGTCATTACCCAGGGCGAAGTGGGTTGGATGTGGCTCCTTGGCGGCTCGCCCAGCAGCCCTGCTGCTGGCCTTGCCTTCGCTGCTGGCAAACCTCTGGGAGGAAAAAGAGCGTCTCTGGCAAGAATCAAAAAGTGCTTGCCATCCCCTGGCTAGGAGCGCCTCCTACACCCCTCTTTGTGCAGCGAACACACACAACAACTACTACCCTCCAAGGAAGCTGCAGCTTTCCAGCCAGAAAGGCCTGCAGCCCTTGCCGTGAAACCACAGTCAACAGGCTGTTGGACTGGGCCAAGTGCCTTGTAGGAGGCCTTGGACGCGCAGGGCTGCACTGTTTTCCGTTGGGGCACACCGTTGGGGAGAAGGCTCTGGCCTAGCCATCAGCGCACACCCTCCTAGCCAGAGGCCCTTGGGGTCCACTGGGTGGGCAGGCTGAAGGCGCGAGCAGCGCTTTGGTGCTTGCAGAGTCAATTTGGGCCCTGCTTTGGAAGGGTTTCAGGGACCCAGTTCTAGGGAGGCTTAGCTTCCCTGCTGTGGCACACCCAGGTCAGGTAGCCCAGCTGCCACCCTAAAGGCTCCCTGCTTTGCCCTCACCCTGGGGTCTCCCACGTGGGTTCTGTCTCCCCAAGCACAACCTCAATGTGGATCCAGTCTGGACAGAAAAGCACACAATATCCCAGAGCACTCCAGGGCCTCAGCTGCTCAAAGGGGCATCAAGGCCTACCTGGGGTCCTCTCTTCCCTAGGCCATACCCAGCCTGCACACTCTCTGTGGAGCAAGCTTCATTCCTGGAAGGGCCCAGGGGGTGGGCATGAGGGTCTCTTCGGGGCTCGGAACGTGCAGATAACAGAGGCTGTGGGACAACAGCAACATGAGACCCTGACAGGAGAGCTGTCGTTTCCCCTTTGGGAAGCAGGAAGCTTGCGGCCCCAAGGCTGCGTGCCAATCCCCCTTGCTGCCTGGCTTCTGTTCACTGCTGGCTAGCGCTTCTGCAGCAGGTGAGCATCTTGCCTAGAAACCGGGCGCTTGCCGTCACTTGCTGGGAGCTCATGGCCCCACACACGTCCCTAGAGGGTGATGGCAACTTGGCTGAGAGCCACCAGGTGAGCTGTAGTTCTCCATGCGGAGAGGCCTGCCACAGGTTTCGAGAATCCTGAGTCAGGGCTGTGCTTCAAGCGGAGGGTGAGTTCCAAGGCTGGAGGAGGCTCGGAGTCACACTGGTTCCCAAGGGGGAACACTCATTGCCAAAAGTCTCTCCCGTGGCTCCAGTGCCCCCTTCCTGGGCCAGGGGCCCTTGGAAAGCCCTCTGAATGGAAAGCCCAGCTCATCATCTGCCGGCCTCTCCTGCTGGCAGCGCTCGCGTTCGGCAGCCTTCAAACTGCTTCAGGAAGGCAGTTCCTTGGAGTCGGAGACTGGCAGGCTGGGCAGCCTGAGGGTGAGGCGTGCAGCTGCGTGAGGAAAGCCCTGGGCTTAGCATTCACCCTGGGACGTCGTGCCTGGGTTCTGGGTACCTCGGAGAGAACCTCCACTCACTCTCCAAGCAGAGATCAACAGGCAGGAGTTCCCTGAGCAGCGCTAAACCACAGCCCCTCCCAGGCTGTCCCAAGACGTCCGTGCGGCCTACTCCCACTTCAGCCATACAACACATGCAGACCCTGGGGGGAGCAACGTTCAAGATGGAAGGTCCCACTTGCACGGCCTGTGTGTCTCTTCCACTGCTCAGAAGCTGCTGAGGCACAGGCTGAGTGTCCACATTCACCCTGAGGCCTGAAGGCCAAACGGTCATTACCCCAGGGCGAAGTGGGTTGGATGTGGCTCCTTGGCGGCTCTCCCAGCAGCCCTGCTGCTGGCCTTGCCTTCGCTGCTGGCAAACCTCTGGGAGGAAAAAGAGCGTCTCTGGCAAGAATCAAAAAGTGCTTGCCATCCCCTGGCTAGGAGCGCCTCCTACACCCCTCTTTGTGCGGCGAGCACACACATCAACTACTACCCTCCAAGGAAGCTGCAGCTTTCCAGCCAGAAAGGCCTGCAGCCCTTGCCGTGAAACCACAGTCAACAGGCTGTTGGACTGGGCCAAGTGCCTTGTAGGAGGCCTTGGACGCGCAGGGCTGCACTGTTTTCCGTTGGGGCACACCGTTGGGGAGAAGGCTCTGGCCTAGCCATCAGCGCACACCCTCCTAGCCAGAGGCCCTTGGGGTCCACTGGGTGGGCAGGCTGAAGGCGCGAGCAGGGCTTTGGTGCTTGCAGAGTCAATTTGGGCCCTGCTTTGGAAGGGTTTCAGGGACCCAGTTCGAGGGAGGCTTAGCTTCCCTGCTGTGGCACACCCAGGTCAGGTAGCCCAGCTGCCACCCTAAAGGCTCCCTGCTTTGCCCTCACCCTGGGGTCTCCCACGTGGGTTCTGTCTCCCCAAGCACAACCTCAATGTGGATCCAGTCTGGACAGAAAAGCACACAATATCCCAGAGCACTCCAGGGCCTCAGCGGCTCAAAGGGGCACCAAGGCCTACCTAGGGGGCCTCTCTTCCCTAGGCCATACCCAGCCTGCACACTCTCTGTGGAGCAAGCTTCATTCCTGGAAGGGCCCAGGGGGTGGGCATGAGGGTCTCTTCGGGGCTCAGAACGTGCGGATAACAGAGGCTGTGGGACAACAGCAACATGAGACCCTGACAGGAGAGCTGTCGTTTCCCCTTTGGGAAGCAGGATGCTTGCGGCCCCCAGGCTGCGTGCCAATCCCCCTTGCTGCCTGGCTTCTGTTCACTGCTGGCTAGCGCTTCTGCAGCAGGTGAGCGTCTTGCCTAGAAACCGGGCGCTTGCCGTCCCTTGCTGGGAGCTCATGGCCCCACACACGTCCCTAGAGGGTGATGACAACTTGGCTGAGAGCCACCAGGTGAGCTGTAGTTCTCCATGCGGAGAGGCCTGCCGCGGGTTTCGAGAATCCTGAGTCAGGGCTGTGCTTCAAGCGGAGGGTGAGTTCCGAGGCTGGAGGAGGCTCGGAGTCACACTGGTTCCCAAGGGGGAACACTCATTGCCAAAAGTCTCTCCCGTGGCTCCAGTGCCCCCTTCCTGGGCCAGGGGCCCTTGGAAACCCCTCTGAATGGAAAGCCCAGCTCATCATCTGCCGGCCTCTCCTGCTGGCAGCGCTTGCGTTCGGCATCCTTCAAACTGCTTCAGGAAGGCAGTTCCTTGGAGTCGGAGACTGGCAGGCTGGGCAGCCTGAGGGTGAGGCGTGCAGCTGCGTGAGGAAAGCCCTGGGCTTAGCATTCACCCTGGGACGTCGTGCCTGGGTTCTGGGTACCTCGGAGAGAACCTCCACTCACTCTCCAAGCTGAGATCAACAGGCAGGAGTTCCCTGAGCAGCGCTAAACCACAGCCCCTCCCAGGCTGTCCCAAGACGTCCGTGCGGCCTACTCCCACTTCAGCCATACAACACATGCAGACCCTGGGGGGAGCAACGTTCAAGATGGAAGGTCCCACTTGCACGGCCTGTGTGTCTCTTCCACTGCTCAGAAGCTGCTGAGGCACAGGCTGAGTGTCCACATTCACCCTGAGGCCTGAAGGCCAAACGGTCATTACCCCAGGGCGAAGTGGGTTGGATGTGTCTCCTTGGCGGCTCGCCCAGAAGCCCTGCTGCTGGCCTTGCCTTCGCTGCTGGCAAACCTCTGGGAGGAAAAAGAGCGTCTCTGGCAAGAATCAGAAAGTGCTTGCCATCCCCTGGCTAGGAGCGCCTCCTACACCCCTCTTTGTGCAGCGAACACACACATCAACTACTACCCTCCAAGGAAGCTGCAGCTTTCCAGCCAGAAAGGCCTGCAGCCCTTGCCGTGAAACCACAGTCAACAGGCTGTTGGACTGGGCCAAGTGCCTTGTAGGAGGCCTTGGACGCGCAGGGCTGCACTGTTTTCCGTTGGGGCACACCGTTGGGGAGAAGGCTCTGGCCTAGCCATCAGCGCACACCCTCCTAGCCAGAGGCCCTTGGGGTCCACTGGGTGGGCAGGCTGAAGGCGCGAGCAGGGCTTTGGTGCTTGCAGAGTCAATTTGGGCCCTGCTTTGGAAGGGTTTCAGGGACCCAGTTCGAGGGAGGCTTAGCTTCCCTGCTGTGGCACACCCAGGTCAGGTAGCCCAGCTGCCACCCTAAAGGCTCCCTGCTTTGCCCTCACCCTGGGGTCTCCCACGTGGGTTCTGTCTCCCCAAGCACAACCTCAATGTGGATCCAGTCTGGACAGAAAAGCACACAATATCCCAGAGCACTCCAGGGCCTCAGCGGCTCAAAGGGGCATCAAGGCCTACCTAGGGGGCCTCTCTTCCCTAGGCCATACCCAGCCTGCACACTCTCTGTGGAGCAAGCTTCATTCCTGGAAGGGCCCAGGGGGTGGGCATGAGGGTCTCTTCGGGGCTCGGAACGTGCGGATAACAGAGGCTGTGGGACAACAGCAACATGAGACCCTGACAGGAGAGCTGTCGTTTCCCCTTTGGGAAGCAGGATGCTTGCGGCCCCCAGGCTGCGTGCCAATCCCCCTTGCTGCCTGGCTTCTGTTCACTGCTGGCTAGCGCTTCTGCAGCAGGTGAGCGTCTTGCCTAGAAACCGGGCGCTTGCCGTCCCTTGCTGGGAGCTCATGGCCCCACACACGTCCCTAGAGGGTGATGGCAACTTGGCTGAGAGCCACCAGGTGAGCTGTAGTTCTCCATGCGGAGAGGCCTGCCGCGGGTTTCGAGAATCCTGAGTCAGGGCTGTGCTTCAAGCGGAGGGTGAGTTCCGAGGCTGGAGGAGGCTCGGAGTCACACTGGTTCCCAAGAGGGAACACTCATTGCCAAAAGTCTCTCCCGTGGCTCCAGTGCCCCCTTCCTGGGCCAGGGGCCCTTGGAAACCCCTCTGAATGGAAAGCCCAGCTCATCATCTGCCGGCCTCTCCTGCTGGCAGCGCTTGCGTTCGGCATCCTTCAAACTGCTTCAGGAAGGCAGTTCCTTGGAGTCGGAGACTGGCAGGCTGGGCAGCCTGAGGGTGAGGCATGCAGCTGCGTGAGGAAAGCCCTGGGCTTAGCATTCACCCTGGGACATCGTGCGTGGGTTCTGGGTACCTCGGAGAGAACCTCCACTCACTCTCCAAGCTGAGATCAACAGGCAGGAGTTCCCTGAGCAGCGCTAAACCACAGCCCCTCCCAGGCTGTCCCAAGACGTCCATGCGGCCTACTCCCACTTCAGCCATACAACACATGCAGACCCTGGGGGGAGCAACGTTCAAGATGGAAGGTCCCACTTGCACGGCCTGTGTGTCTCTTCCACTGCTCAGAAGCTGCTGAGGCACAGGCTGAGTGTCCACATTCACCCTGAGGCCTGAAGGCCAAACGGTCATTACCCCAGGGCGAAGTGGGTTGGATGTGGCTCCTTGGCGGCTCTCCCAGCAGCCCTGCTGCTGGCCTTGCCTTCGCTGCTGGCAAACCTCTGGGAGGAAAAAGAGCGTCTCTGGCAAGAATCAAAAAGTGCTTGCCATCCCCTGGCTAGGAGCGCCTCCTACACCCCTCTTTGTGCGGCGAGCACACACATCAACTACTACCCTCCAAGGAAGCTGCAGCTTTCCAGCCAGAAAGGCCTGCAGCCCTTGCCGTGAAACCACAGTCAACAGGCTGTTGGACTGGGCCAAGTGCCTTGTAGGAGGCCTTGGACGCGCAGGGCTGCACTGTTTTCCGTTGGGGCACACCGTTGGGGAGAAGGCTCTGGCCTAGCCATCAGCGCACACCCTCCTAGCCAGAGGCCCTTGGGGTCCACTGGGTGGGCAGGCTGAAGGCGCGAGCAGGGCTTTGGTGCTTGCAGAGTCAATTTGGGCCCTGCTTTGGAAGGGTTTCAGGGACCCAGTTCGAGGGAGGCTTAGCTTCCCTGCTGTGGCACACCCAGGTCAGGTAGCCCAGCTGCCACCCTAAAGGCTCCCTGCTCTGCCCTCACCCTGGGGTCTCCCACGTGGGTTCTGTCTCCCCAAGCACAACCTCAATGTGGATCCAGTCTGGACAGAAAAGCACACAATATCCCAGAGCACTCCAGGGCCTCAGCGGCTCAAAGGGGCATCAAGGCCTACCTAGGGGGCCTCTCTTCCCTAGGCCATACCCAGCCTGCACACTCTCTGTGGAGCAAGCTTCATTCCTGGAAGGGCCCAGGGGGTGGGCATGAGGGTCACTTCGGGGCTCGGAACGTGCGGATAACAGAGGCTCTGGGACAACAGCAACATGAGACCCTGACAGGAGAGCTGTCGTTTCCCCTTTGGGAAGAAGGAAGCTTGCGGCCCCCAGGCTGCGTGCCAATCCCCCTTGCTGCCTGGCTTCTGTTCACTGCTGGCTAGCGCTTCTGCAGCAGGTGAGCGTCTTGCCTAGAAACCGGGCGCTTGCCGTCCCTTGCTGGGAGCTCATGGCCCCACACACGTCCCTAGAGGGTGATGGCAACTTGGCTGAGAGCCACCAGGTGAGCTGTAGTTCTCCATGCGGAGAGGCCTGCCGCGGGTTTCAAGAATCCTGAATCAGGGCTGTGCTTCAAGCGGAGGGTGAGTTCCGAGGCTGGAGGAGGCTCGGAGTCACACTGGTTCCCAAGGGGGAACACTCATTGCCAAAAGTCTCTCCCGTGGCTCCAGTGCCCCCTTCCTGGGCCAGGGGCCCTTGGAAACCCCTCTGAATGGAAAGCCCAGCTCATCATCTGCCGGCCTCTCCTGCTGGCAGCGCTCGCGTTCGGCAGCCTTCAAACTGCTTCAGGAAGGCAGTTCCTTGGAGTCGGAGACTGGCAGGCTGGGCAGCCTGAGGGTGAGGCGTGCAGCTGCGTGAGGAAAGCCCTGGGCTTAGCATTCACCCTGGGACGTCGTGCCTGGGTTCTGGGTACCTCGGAGAGAACCTCCACTCACTCTCCAAGCTGAGATCAACAGGCAGGAGTTCCCTGAGCAGCGCTAAACCACAGCCCCTCCCAGGCTGTCCCAAGACGTCCGTGCGGCCTACTCCCACTTCAGCCATACAACACATGCAGACCCTGGGGGGAGCAACGTTCAAGATGGAAGGTCCCACTTGCACGGCCTGTGTGTCTCTTCCACTGCTCAGAAGCTGCTGAGGCACAGGCTGAGTGTCCACATTCACCCTGAGGCCTGAAGGCCAAACGGTCATTACCCCAGGGCGAAGTGGGTTGGATGTGGCTCCTTGGCGGCTCGCCCAGCAGCCCTGCTGCTGGCCTTGCCTTCGCTGCTGGCAAACCTCTGGGAGGAAAAAGAGCGTCTCTGGCAAGAATCAAAAAGTGCTTGCCATCCCCTGGCTAGGAGCGCCTCCTACACCCCTCTTTGTGCAGAGAACACACACAACAACTACTACCCTCCAAGGAAGCTGCAGCTTTCCAGCCAGAAAGGCCTGCAGCCCTTGCCGTGAAACCACAGTCAACAGGCTGTTGGACTGGGCCAAGTGCCTTGTAGGAGGCCTTGGACGCGCAGGGCTGCACTGTTTTCCGTTGGGGCACACCGTTGGGGAGAAGGCTCTGGCCTAGCCATCAGCGCACACCCTCCTAGCCAGAGGCCCTTGGGGTCCACTGGGTGGGCAGGCTGAAGGCGCGAGCAGGGCTTTGGTGCTTGCAGAGTCAATTTGGGCCCTGCTTTGGAAGGGTTTCAGGGACCCAGTTCGAGGGAGGCTTAGCTTCCCTGCTGTGGCACACCCAGGTCAGGTAGCCCAGCTGCCACCCTAAAGGCTCCCTGCTTTGCCCTCACCCTGGGGTCTCCCACGTGGGTTCTGTCTCCCCAAGCACAACCTCAATGTGGATCCAGTCTGGACAGAAAAGCACACAATATCCCAGAGCACTCCAGGGCCTCAGCGGCTCAAAGGGGCATCAAGGCCTACCTAGGGGGCCTCTCTTCCCTAGGCCATACCCAGCCTGCACACTCTCTGTGGAGCAAGCTTCATTCCTGGAAGGGCCCAGGGGGTGGGCATGAGGGTCTCTTCGGGGCTCGGAACGTGCGGATAACAGAGGCTGTGGGACAACAGCAACATGAGACCCTGACAGGAGAGCTGTCGTTTCCCCTTTGGGAAGCAGGATGCTTGCGGCCCCCAGGCTGCGTGCCAATCCCCCTTGCTGCCTGGCTTCTGTTCACTGCTGGCTAGCGCTTCTGCAGCAGGTGAGCGTCTTGCCTAGAAACCGGGCGCTTGCCGTCCCTTGCTGGGAGCTCATGGCCCCACACACGTCCCTAGAGGGTGATGGCAACTTGGCTGAGAGCCACCAGGTGAGCTGTAGTTCTCCATGCGGAGAGGCCTGCCGCGGGTTTCGAGAATCCTGAGTCAGGGCTGTGCTTCAAGCGGAGGGTGAGTTCCGAGGCTGGAGGAGGCTCGGAGTCACACTGGTTCCCAAGGGGGAACACTCATTGCCAAAAGTCTCTCCCGTGGCTCCAGTGCCCCCTTCCTGGGCCAGGGGCCCTTGGAAACCCCTCTGAATGGAAAGCCCAGCTCATCATCTGCCGGCCTCTCCTGCTGGCAGCGCTTGCGTTCGGCATCCTTCAAACTGCTTCAGGAAGGCAGTTCCTTGGAGTCGGAGACTGGCAGGCTGGGCAGCCTGAGGGTGAGGCGTGCAGCTGCGTGAGGAAAGCCCTGGGCTTAGCATTCACCCTGGGACATCGTGCGTGGGTTCTGGGTACCTCGGAGAGAACCTCCACTCACTCTCCAAGCTGAGATCAACAGGCAGGAGTTCCCTGAGCAGCGCTAAACCACAGCCCCTCCCAGGCTGTCCCAAGACGTCCATGCGGCCTACTCCCACTTCAGCCATACAACACATGCAGACCCTGGGGGGAGCAACGTTCAAGATGGAAGGTCCCACTTGCACGGCCTGTGTGTCTCTTCCACTGCTCAGAAGCTGCTGAGGCACAGGCTGAGTGTCCACATTCACCCTGAGGCCTGAAGGCCAAACGGTCATTACCCCAGGGCGAAGTGGGTTGGATGTGGCTCCTTGGCGGCTCTCCCAGCAGCCCTGCTGCTGGCCTTGCCTTCGCTGCTGGCAAACCTCTGGGAGGAAAAAGAGCGTCTCTGGCAAGAATCAAAAAGTGCTTGCCATCCCCTGGCTAGGAGCGCCTCCTACACCCCTCTTTGTGCGGCGAGCACACACATCAACTACTACCCTCCAAGGAAGCTGCAGCTTTCCAGCCAGAAAGGCCTGCAGCCCTTGCCGTGAAACCACAGTCAACAGGCTGTTGGACTGGGCCAAGTGCCTTGTAGGAGGCCTTGGACGCGCAGGGCTGCACTGTTTTCCGTTGGGGCACACCGTTGGGGAGAAGGCTCTGGCCTAGCCATCAGCGCACACCCTCCTAGCCAGAGGCCCTTGGGGTCCACTGGGTGGGCAGGCTGAAGGCGCGAGCAGGGCTTTGGTGCTTGCAGAGTCAATTTGGGCCCTGCTTTGGAAGGGTTTCAGGGACCCAGTTCGAGGGAGGCTTAGCTTCCCTGCTGTGGCACACCCAGGTCAGGTAGCCCAGCTGCCACCCTAAAGGCTCCCTGCTCTGCCCTCACCCTGGGGTCTCCCACGTGGGTTCTGTCTCCCCAAGCACAACCTCAATGTGGATCCAGTCTGGACAGAAAAGCACACAATATCCCAGAGCACTCCAGGGCCTCAGCGGCTCAAAGGGGCATCAAGGCCTACCTAGGGGGCCTCTCTTCCCTAGGCCATACCCAGCCTGCACACTCTCTGTGGAGCAAGCTTCATTCCTGGAAGGGCCCAGGGGGTGGGCATGAGGGTCACTTCGGGGCTCGGAACGTGCGGATAACAGAGGCTCTGGGACAACAGCAACATGAGACCCTGACAGGAGAGCTGTCGTTTCCCCTTTGGGAAGAAGGAAGCTTGCGGCCCCCAGGCTGCGTGCCAATCCCCCTTGCTGCCTGGCTTCTGTTCACTGCTGGCTAGCGCTTCTGCAGCAGGTGAGCGTCTTGCCTAGAAACCGGGCGCTTGCCGTCCCTTGCTGGGAGCTCATGGCCCCACACACGTCCCTAGAGGGTGATGGCAACTTGGCTGAGAGCCACCAGGTGAGCTGTAGTTCTCCATGCGGAGAGGCCTGCCGCGGGTTTCAAGAATCCTGAGTCAGGGCTGTGCTTCAAGCGGAGGGTGAGTTCCGAGGCTGGAGGAGGCTCGGAGTCACACTGGTTCCCAAGGGGGAACACTCATTGCCAAAAGTCTCTCCCGTGGCTCCAGTGCCCCCTTCCTGGGCCAGGGGCCCTTGGAAACCCCTCTGAATGGAAAGCCCAGCTCATCATCTGCCGGCCTCTCCTGCTGGCAGCGCTCGCGTTCGGCAGCCTTCAAACTGCTTCAGGAAGGCAGTTCCTTGGAGTCGGAGACTGGCAGGCTGGGCAGCCTGAGGGTGAGGCGTGCAGCTGCGTGAGGAAAGCCCTGGGCTTAGCATTCACCCTGGGACGTCGTGCCTGGGTTCTGGGTACCTCGGAGAGAACCTCCACTCACTCTCCAAGCTGAGATCAACAGGCAGGAGTTCCCTGAGCAGCGCTAAACCACAGCCCCTCCCAGGCTGTCCCAAGACGTCCGTGCGGCCTACTCCCACTTCAGCCATACAACACATGCAGACCCTGGGGGGAGCAACGTTCAAGATGGAAGGTCCCACTTGCACGGCCTGTGTGTCTCTTCCACTGCTCAGAAGCTGCTGAGGCACAGGCTGAGTGTCCACATTCACCCTGAGGCCTGAAGGCCAAACGGTCATTACCCCAGGGCGAAGTGGGTTGGATGTGGCTCCTTGGCGGCTCGCCCAGCAGCCCTGCTGCTGGCCTTGCCTTCGCTGCTGGCAAACCTCTGGGAGGAAAAAGAGCGTCTCTGGCAAGAATCAAAAAGTGCTTGCCATCCCCTGGCTAGGAGCGCCTCCTACACCCCTCTTTGTGCAGAGAACACACACAACAACTACTACCCTCCAAGGAAGCTGCAGCTTTCCAGCCAGAAAGGCCTGCAGCCCTTGCCGTGAAACCACAGTCAACAGGCTGTTGGACTGGGCCAAGTGCCTTGTAGGAGGCCTTGGACGCGCAGGGCTGCACTGTTTTCCGTTGGGGCACACCGTTGGGGAGAAGGCTCTGGCCTAGCCATCAGCGCACACCCTCCTAGCCAGAGGCCCTTGGGGTCCACTGGGTGGGCAGGCTGAAGGCGCGAGCAGGGCTTTGGTGCTTGCAGAGTCAATTTGGGCCCTGCTTTGGAAGGGTTTCAGGGACCCAGTTCGAGGGAGGCTTAGCTTCCCTGCTGTGGCACACCCAGGTCAGGTAGCCCAGCTGCCACCCTAAAGGCTCCCTGCTTTGCCCTCACCCTGGGGTCTCCCACGTGGGTTCTGTCTCCCCAAGCACAACCTCAATGTGGATCCAGTCTGGACAGAAAAGCACACAATATCCCAGAGCACTCCAGGGCCTCAGCGGCTCAAAGGGGCATCAAGGCCTACCTAGGGGGCCTCTCTTCCCTAGGCCATACCCAGCCTGCACACTCTCTGTGGAGCAAGCTTCATTCCTGGAAGGGCCCAGGGGGTGGGCATGAGGGTCTCTTCGGGGCTCGGAACGTGCGGATAACAGAGGCTGTGGGACAACAGCAACATGAGACCCTGACAGGAGAGCTGTCGTTTCCCCTTTGGGAAGCAGGATGCTTGCGGCCCCCAGGCTGCGTGCCAATCCCCCTTGCTGCCTGGCTTCTGTTCACTGCTGGCTAGCGCTTCTGCAGCAGGTGAGCGTCTTGCCTAGAAACCGGGCGCTTGCCGTCCCTTGCTGGGAGCTCATGGCCCCACACACGTCCCTAGAGGGTGATGGCAACTTGGCTGAGAGCCACCAGGTGAGCTGTAGTTCTCCATGCGGAGAGGCCTGCCGCGGGTTTCGAGAATCCTGAGTCAGGGCTGTGCTTCAAGCGGAGGGTGAGTTCCGAGGCTGGAGGAGGCTCGGAGTCACACTGGTTCCCAAGGGGGAACACTCATTGCCAAAAGTCTCTCCCGTGGCTCCAGTGCCCCCTTCCTGGGCCAGGGGCCCTTGGAAACCCCTCTGAATGGAAAGCCCAGCTCATCATCTGCCGGCCTCTCCTGCTGGCAGCGCTTGCGTTCGGCATCCTTCAAACTGCTTCAGGAAGGCAGTTCCTTGGAGTCGGAGACTGGCAGGCTGGGCAGCCTGAGGGTGAGGCGTGCAGCTGCGTGAGGAAAGCCCTGGGCTTAGCATTCACCCTGGGACATCGTGCGTGGGTTCTGGGTACCTCGGAGAGAACCTCCACTCACTCTCCAAGCTGAGATCAACAGGCAGGAGTTCCCTGAGCAGCGCTAAACCACAGCCCCTCCCAGGCTGTCCCAAGACGTCCGTGCGGCCTACTCCCACTTCAGCCATACAACACATGCAGACCCTGGGGGGAGCAACGTTCAAGATGGAAGGTCCCACTTGCACGGCCTGTGTGTCTCTTCCACTGCTCAGAAGCTGCTGAGGCACAGGCTGAGTGTCCACATTCACCCTGAGGCCTGAAGGCCAAACGGTCATTACCCCAGGGCGAAGTGGGTTGGATGTGGCTCCTTGGCGGCTCTCCCAGCAGCCCTGCTGCTGGCCTTGCCTTCGCTGCTGGCAAACCTCTGGGAGGAAAAAGAGCGTCTCTGGCAAGAATCAGAAAGTGCTTGCCATCCCCTGGCTAGGAGCGCCTCCTACACCCCTCTTTGTGCAGCGAACACACACATCAACTACTACCCTCCAAGGAAGCTGCAGCTTTCCAGCCAGAAAGGCCTGCAGCCCTTGCCGTGAAACCACAGTCAACAGGCTGTTGGACTGGGCCAAGTGCCTTGTAGGAGGCCTTGGACGCGCAGGGCTGCACTGTTTTCCGTTGGGGCACACCGTTGGGGAGAAGGCTCTGGCCTAGCCATCAGCGCACACCCTCCTAGCCAGAGGCCCTTGGGGTCCACTGGGTGGGCAGGCTGAAGGCGCGAGCAGGGCTTTGGTGCTTGCAGAGTCAATTTGGGCCCTGCTTTGGAAGGGTTTCAGGGACCCAGTTCGAGGGAGGCTTAGCTTCCCTGCTGTGGCACACCCAGGTCAGGTAGCCCAGCTGCCACCCTAAAGGCTCCCTGCTTTGCCCTCACCCTGGGGTCTCCCACGTGGGTTCTGTCTCCCCAAGCACAACCTCAATGTGGATCCAGTCTGGACAGAAAAGCACACAATATCCCAGAGCACTCCAGGGCCTCAGCGGCTCAAAGGGGCATCAAGGCCTACCTAGGGGGCCTCTCTTCCCTAGGCCATACCCAGCCTGCACACTCTCTGTGGAGCAAGCTTCATTCCTGGAAGGGCCCAGGGGGTGGGCATGAGGGTCTCTTCGGGGCTCGGAACGTGCGGATAACAGAGGCTGTGGGACAACAGCAACATGAGACCCTGACAGGAGAGCTGTCGTTTCCCCTTTGGGAAGCAGGATGCTTGCGGCCCCCAGGCTGCGTGCCAATCCCCCTTGCTGCCTGGCTTCTGTTCACTGCTGGCTAGCGCTTCTGCAGCAGGTGAGCGTCTTGCCTAGAAACCGGGCGCTTGCCGTCCCTTGCTGGGAGCTCATGGCCCCACACACGTCCCTAGAGGGTGATGGCAACTTGGCTGAGAGCCACCAGGTGAGCTGTAGTTCTCCATGCGGAGAGGCCTGCCGCGGGTTTCGAGAATCCTGAGTCAGGGCTGTGCTTCAAGCGGAGGGTGAGTTCCGAGGCTGGAGGAGGCTCGGAGTCACACTGGTTCCCAAGAGGGAACACTCATTGCCAAAAGTCTCTCCCGTGGCTCCAGTGCCCCCTTCCTGGGCCAGGGGCCCTTGGAAACCCCTCTGAATGGAAAGCCCAGCTCATCATCTGCCGGCCTCTCCTGCTGGCAGCGCTTGCGTTCGGCATCCTTCAAACTGCTTCAGGAAGGCAGTTCCTTGGAGTCGGAGACTGGCAGGCTGGGCAGCCTGAGGGTGAGGCGTGCAGCTGCGTGAGGAAAGCCCTGGGCTTAGCATTCACCCTGGGACATCGTGCGTGGGTTCTGGGTACCTCGGAGAGAACCTCCACTCACTCTCCAAGCTGAGATCAACAGGCAGGAGTTCCCTGAGCAGCGCTAAACCACAGCCCCTCCCAGGCTGTCCCAAGACGTCCATGCGGCCTACTCCCACTTCAGCCATACAACACATGCAGACCCTGGGGGGAGCAACGTTCAAGATGGAAGGTCCCACTTGCACGGCCTGTGTGTCTCTTCCACTGCTCAGAAGCTGCTGAGGCACAGGCTGAGTGTCCACATTCACCCTGAGGCCTGAAGGCCAAACGGTCATTACCCCAGGGCGAAGTGGGTTGGATGTGGCTCCTTGGCGGCTCTCCCAGCAGCCCTGCTGCTGGCCTTGCCTTCGCTGCTGGCAAACCTCTGGGAGGAAAAAGAGCGTCTCTGGCAAGAATCAAAAAGTGCTTGCCATCCCCTGGCTAGGAGCGCCTCCTACACCCCTCTTTGTGCGGCGAGCACACACATCAACTACTACCCTCCAAGGAAGCTGCAGCTTTCCAGCCAGAAAGGCCTGCAGCCCTTGCCGTGAAACCACAGTCAACAGGCTGTTGGACTGGGCCAAGTGCCTTGTAGGAGGCCTTGGACGCGCAGGGCTGCACTGTTTTCCGTTGGGGCACACCGTTGGGGAGAAGGCTCTGGCCTAGCCATCAGCGCACACCCTCCTAGCCAGAGGCCCTTGGGGTCCACTGGGTGGGCAGGCTGAAGGCGCGAGCAGGGCTTTGGTGCTTGCAGAGTCAATTTGGGCCCTGCTTTGGAAGGGTTTCAGGGACCCAGTTCGAGGGAGGCTTAGCTTCCCTGCTGTGGCACACCCAGGTCAGGTAGCCCAGCTGCCACCCTAAAGGCTCCCTGCTTTGCCCTCACCCTGGGGTCTCCCACGTGGGTTCTGTCTCCCCAAGCACAACCTCAATGTGGATCCAGTCTGGACAGAAAAGCACACAATATCCCAGAGCACTCCAGGGCCTCAGCGGCTCAAAGGGGCATCAAGGCCTACCTAGGGGGCCTCTCTTCCCTAGGCCATACCCAGCCTGCACACTCTCTGTGGAGCAAGCTTCATTCCTGGAAGGGCCCAGGGGGTGGGCATGAGGGTCACTTCGGGGCTCGGAACGTGCGGATAACAGAGGCTCTGGGACAACAGCAACATGAGACCCTGACAGGAGAGCTGTCGTTTCCCCTTTGGGAAGAAGGAAGCTTGCGGCCCCCAGGCTGCGTGCCAATCCCCCTTGCTGCCTGGCTTCTGTTCACTGCTGGCTAGCGCTTCTGCAGCAGGTGAGCGTCTTGCCTAGAAACCGGGCGCTTGCCGTCCCTTGCTGGGAGCTCATGGCCCCACACACGTCCCTAGAGGGTGATGGCAACTTGGCTGAGAGCCACCAGGTGAGCTGTAGTTCTCCATGCGGAGAGGCCTGCCGCGGGTTTCAAGAATCCTGAGTCAGGGCTGTGCTTCAAGCGGAGGGTGAGTTCCGAGGCTGGAGGAGGCTCGGAGTCACACTGGTTCCCAAGGGGGAACACTCATTGCCAAAAGTCTCTCCCGTGGCTCCAGTGCCCCCTTCCTGGGCCAGGGGCCCTTGGAAACCCCTCTGAATGGAAAGCCCAGCTCATCATCTGCCGGCCTCTCCTGCTGGCAGCGCTCGCGTTCGGCAGCCTTCAAACTGCTTCAGGAAGGCAGTTCCTTGGAGTCGGAGACTGGCAGGCTGGGCAGCCTGAGGGTGAGGCGTGCAGCTGCGTGAGGAAAGCCCTGGGCTTAGCATTCACCCTGGGACGTCGTGCCTGGGTTCTGGGTACCTCGGAGAGAACCTCCACTCACTCTCCAAGCTGAGATCAACAGGCAGGAGTTCCCTGAGCAGCGCTAAACCACAGCCCCTCCCAGGCTGTCCCAAGACGTCCGTGCGGCCTACTCCCACTTCAGCCATACAACACATGCAGACCCTGGGGGGAGCAACGTTCAAGATGGAAGGTCCCACTTGCACGGCCTGTGTGTCTCTTCCACTGCTCAGAAGCTGCTGAGGCACAGGCTGAGTGTCCACATTCACCCTGAGGCCTGAAGGCCAAACGGTCATTACCCCAGGGCGAAGTGGGTTGGATGTGGCTCCTTGGCGGCTCGCCCAGCAGCCCTGCTGCTGGCCTTGCCTTCGCTGCTGGCAAACCTCTGGGAGGAAAAAGAGCGTCTCTGGCAAGAATCAAAAAGTGCTTGCCATCCCCTGGCTAGGAGCGCCTCCTACACCCCTCTTTGTGCAGAGAACACACACAACAACTACTACCCTCCAAGGAAGCTGCAGCTTTCCAGCCAGAAAGGCCTGCAGCCCTTGCCGTGAAACCACAGTCAACAGGCTGTTGGACTGGGCCAAGTGCCTTGTAGGAGGCCTTGGACGCGCAGGGCTGCACTGTTTTCCGTTGGGGCACACCGTTGGGGAGAAGGCTCTGGCCTAGCCATCAGCGCACACCCTCCTAGCCAGAGGCCCTTGGGGTCCACTGGGTGGGCAGGCTGAAGGCGCGAGCAGGGCTTTGGTGCTTGCAGAGTCAATTTGGGCCCTGCTTTGGAAGGGTTTCAGGGACCCAGTTCGAGGGAGGCTTAGCTTCCCTGCTGTGGCACACCCAGGTCAGGTAGCCCAGCTGCCACCCTAAAGGCTCCCTGCTTTGCCCTCACCCTGGGGTCTCCCACGTGGGTTCTGTCTCCCCAAGCACAACCTCAATGTGGATCCAGTCTGGACAGAAAAGCACACAATATCCCAGAGCACTCCAGGGCCTCAGCGGCTCAAAGGGGCATCAAGGCCTACCTAGGGGGCCTCTCTTCCCTAGGCCATACCCAGCCTGCACACTCTCTGTGGAGCAAGCTTCATTCCTGGAAGGGCCCAGGGGGTGGGCATGAGGGTCTCTTCGGGGCTCGGAACGTGCGGATAACAGAGGCTGTGGGACAACAGCAACATGAGACCCTGACAGGAGAGCTGTCGTTTCCCCTTTGGGAAGCAGGATGCTTGCGGCCCCCAGGCTGCGTGCCAATCCCCCTTGCTGCCTGGCTTCTGTTCACTGCTGGCTAGCGCTTCTGCAGCAGGTGAGCGTCTTGCCTAGAAACCGGGCGCTTGCCGTCCCTTGCTGGGAGCTCATGGCCCCACACACGTCCCTAGAGGGTGATGGCAACTTGGCTGAGAGCCACCAGGTGAGCTGTAGTTCTCCATGCGGAGAGGCCTGCCGCGGGTTTCGAGAATCCTGAGTCAGGGCTGTGCTTCAAGCGGAGGGTGAGTTCCGAGGCTGGAGGAGGCTCGGAGTCACACTGGTTCCCAAGGGGGAACACTCATTGCCAAAAGTCTCTCCCGTGGCTCCAGTGCCCCCTTCCTGGGCCAGGGGCCCTTGGAAACCCCTCTGAATGGAAAGCCCAGCTCATCATCTGCCGGCCTCTCCTGCTGGCAGCGCTCGCGTTCGGCAGCCTTCAAACTGCTTCAGGAAGGCAGTTCCTTGGAGTGGGAGACTGGCAGGCTGGGCAGCCTGAGGGTGAGGCGTGCAGCTGCGTGAGGAAAGCCCTGGGCTTAGCATTCACCCTGGGACGTCGTGCCTGGGTTCTGGGTACCTCGGAGAGAACCTCCACTCACTCTCCAAGCTGAGATCAACAGGCAGGAGTTCCCTGAGCAGCGCTAAACCACAGCCCCTCCCAGGCTGTCCCAAGACGTCCGTGCGGCCTACTCCCACTTCAGCCATACAACACATGCAGACCCTGGGGGGAGCAACGTTCAAGATGGAAGGTCCCACTTGCACGGCCTGTGTGTCTCTTCCACTGCTCAGAAGCTGCTGAGGCACAGGCTGAGTGTCCACATTCACCCTGAGGCCTGAAGGCCAAACGGTCATTACCCCAGGGCGAAGTGGGTTGGATGTGGCTCCTTGGCGGCTCGCCCAGCAGCCCTGCTGCTGGCCTTGCCTTCGCTGCTGGCAAACCTCTGGGAGGAAAAAGAGCGTCTCTGGCAAGAATCAAAAAGTGCTTGCCATCCCCTGGCTAGGAGCGCCTCCTACACCCCTCTTTGTGCAGAGAACACACACAACAACTACTACCCTCCAAGGAAGCTGCAGCTTTCCAGCCAGAAAGGCCTGCAGCCCTTGCCGTGAAACCACAGTCAACAGGCTGTTGGACTGGGCCAAGTGCCTTGTAGGAGGCCTTGGACGCGCAGGGCTGCACTGTTTTCCGTTGGGGCACACCGTTGGGGAGAAGGCTCTGGCCTAGCCATCAGCGCACACCCTCCTAGCCAGAGGCCCTTGGGGTCCACTGGGTGGGCAGGCTGAAGGCGCGAGCAGGGCTTTGGTGCTTGCAGAGTCAATTTGGGCCCTGCTTTGGAAGGGTTTCAGGGACCCAGTTCGAGGGAGGCTTAGCTTCCCTGCTGTGGCACACCCAGGTCAGGTAGCCCAGCTGCCACCCTAAAGGCTCCCTGCTTTGCCCTCACCCTGGGGTCTCCCACGTGGGTTCTGTCTCCCCAAGCACAACCTCAATGTGGATCCAGTCTGGACAGAAAAGCACACAATATCCCAGAGCACTCCAGGGCCTCAGCGGCTCAAAGGGGCATCAAGGCCTACCTAGGGGGCCTCTCTTCCCTAGGCCATACCCAGCCTGCACACTCTCTGTGGAGCAAGCTTCATTCCTGGAAGGGCCCAGGGGGTGGGCATGAGGGTCTCTTCGGGGCTCGGAACGTGCGGATAACAGAGGCTGTGGGACAACAGCAACATGAGACCCTGACAGGAGAGCTGTCGTTTCCCCTTTGGGAAGCAGGATGCTTGCGGCCCCCAGGCTGCGTGCCAATCCCCCTTGCTGCCTGGCTTCTGTTCACTGCTGGCTAGCGCTTCTGCAGCAGGTGAGCGTCTTGCCTAGAAACCGGGCGCTTGCCGTCCCTTGCTGGGAGCTCATGGCCCCACACACGTCCCTAGAGGGTGATGGCAACTTGGCTGAGAGCCACCAGGTGAGCTGTAGTTCTCCATGCGGAGAGGCCTGCCGCGGGTTTCGAGAATCCTGAGTCAGGGCTGTGCTTCAAGCGGAGGGTGAGTTCCGAGGCTGGAGGAGGCTCGGAGTCACACTGGTTCCCAAGGGGGAACACTCATTGCCAAAAGTCTCTCCCGTGGCTCCAGTGCCCCCTTCCTGGGCCAGGGGCCCTTGGAAACCCCTCTGAATGGAAAGCCCAGCTCATCATCTGCCGGCCTCTCCTGCTGGCAGCGCTTGCGTTCGGCATCCTTCAAACTGCTTCAGGAAGGCAGTTCCTTGGAGTCGGAGACTGGCAGGCTGGGCAGCCTGAGGGTGAGGCGTGCAGCTGCGTGAGGAAAGCCCTGGGCTTAGCATTCACCCTGGGACATCGTGCGTGGGTTCTGGGTACCTCGGAGAGAACCTCCACTCACTCTCCAAGCTGAGATCAACAGGCAGGAGTTCCCTGAGCAGCGCTAAACCACAGCCCCTCCCAGGCTGTCCCAAGACGTCCATGCGGCCTACTCCCACTTCAGCCATACAACACATGCAGACCCTGGGGGGAGCAACGTTCAAGATGGAAGGTCCCACTTGCACGGCCTGTGTGTCTCTTCCACTGCTCAGAAGCTGCTGAGGCACAGGCTGAGTGTCCACATTCACCCTGAGGCCTGAAGGCCAAACGGTCATTACCCCAGGGCGAAGTGGGTTGGATGTGGCTCCTTGGCGGCTCTCCCAGCAGCCCTGCTGCTGGCCTTGCCTTCGCTGCTGGCAAACCTCTGGGAGGAAAAAGAGCGTCTCTGGCAAGAATCAAAAAGTGCTTGCCATCCCCTGGCTAGGAGCGCCTCCTACACCCCTCTTTGTGCGGCGAGCACACACATCAACTACTACCCTCCAAGGAAGCTGCAGCTTTCCAGCCAGAAAGGCCTGCAGCCCTTGCCGTGAAACCACAGTCAACAGGCTGTTGGACTGGGCCAAGTGCCTTGTAGGAGGCCTTGGACGCGCAGGGCTGCACTGTTTTCCGTTGGGGCACACCGTTGGGGAGAAGGCTCTGGCCTAGCCATCAGCGCACACCCTCCTAGCCAGAGGCCCTTGGGGTCCACTGGGTGGGCAGGCTGAAGGCGCGAGCAGGGCTTTGGTGCTTGCAGAGTCAATTTGGGCCCTGCTTTGGAAGGGTTTCAGGGACCCAGTTCGAGGGAGGCTTAGCTTCCCTGCTGTGGCACACCCAGGTCAGGTAGCCCAGCTGCCACCCTAAAGGCTCCCTGCTTTGCCCTCACCCTGGGGTCTCCCACGTGGGTTCTGTCTCCCCAAGCACAACCTCAATGTGGATCCAGTCTGGACAGAAAAGCACACAATATCCCAGAGCACTCCAGGGCCTCAGCGGCTCAAAGGGGCATCAAGGCCTACCTAGGGGGCCTCTCTTCCCTAGGCCATACCCAGCCTGCACACTCTCTGTGGAGCAAGCTTCATTCCTGGAAGGGCCCAGGGGGTGGGCATGAGGGTCACTTCGGGGCTCGGAACGTGCGGATAACAGAGTCTCTGGGACAACAGCAACATGAGACCCTGACAGGAGAGCTGTCGTTTCCCCTTTGGGAAGAAGGAAGCTTGCGGCCCCCAGGCTGCGTGCCAATCCCCCTTGCTGCCTGGCTTCTGTTCACTGCTGGCTAGCGCTTCTGCAGCAGGTGAGCGTCTTGCCTAGAAACCGGGCGCTTGCCGTCCCTTGCTGGGAGCTCATGGCCCCACACACGTCCCTAGAGGGTGATGGCAACTTGGCTGAGAGCCAGCAGGTGAGCTGTAGTTCTCCATGCGGAGAGGCCTGCCGCGGGTTTCAAGAATCCTGAGTCAGGGCTGTGCTTCAAGCGGAGGGTGAGTTCCGAGGCTGGAGGAGGCTCGGAGTCACACTGGTTCCCAAGGGGGAACACTCATTGCCAAAAGTCTCTCCCGTGGCTCCAGTGCCCCCTTCCTGGGCCAGGGGCCCTTGGAAACCCCTCTGAATGGAAAGCCCAGCTCATCATCTGCCGGCCTCTCCTGCTGGCAGCGCTCGCGTTCGGCAGCCTTCAAACTGCTTCAGGAAGGCAGTTCCTTGGAGTCGGAGACTGGCAGGCTGGGCAGCCTGAGGGTGAGGCGTGCAGCTGCGTGAGGAAAGCCCTGGGCTTAGCATTCACCCTGGGACGTCGTGCCTGGGTTCTGGGTACCTCGGAGAGAACCTCCACTCACTCTCCAAGCTGAGATCAACAGGCAGGAGTTCCCTGAGCAGCGCTAAACCACAGCCCCTCCCAGGCTGTCCCAAGACGTCCGTGCGGCCTACTCCCACTTCAGCCATACAACACATGCAGACCCTGGGGGGAGCAACGTTCAAGATGGAAGGTCCCACTTGCACGGCCTGTGTGTCTCTTCCACTGCTCAGAAGCTGCTGAGGCACAGGCTGAGTGTCCACATTCACCCTGAGGCCTGAAGGCCAAACGGTCATTACCCCAGGGCGAAGTGGGTTGGATGTGGCTCCTTGGCGGCTCGCCCAGCAGCCCTGCTGCTGGCCTTGCCTTCGCTGCTGGCAAACCTCTGGGAGGAAAAAGAGCGTCTCTGGCAAGAATCAAAAAGTGCTTGCCATCCCCTGGCTAGGAGCGCCTCCTACACCCCTCTTTGTGCAGAGAACACACACAACAACTACTACCCTCCAAGGAAGCTGCAGCTTTCCAGCCAGAAAGGCCTGCAGCCCTTGCCGTGAAACCACAGTCAACAGGCTGTTGGACTGGGCCAAGTGCCTTGTAGGAGGCCTTGGACGCGCAGGGCTGCACTGTTTTCCGTTGGGGCACACCGTTGGGGAGAAGGCTCTGGCCTAGCCATCAGCGCACACCCTCCTAGCCAGAGGCCCTTGGGGTCCACTGGGTGGGCAGGCTGAAGGCGCGAGCAGGGCTTTGGTGCTTGCAGAGTCAATTTGGGCCCTGCTTTGGAAGGGTTTCAGGGACCCAGTTCGAGGGAGGCTTAGCTTCCCTGCTGTGGCACACCCAGGTCAGGTAGCCCAGCTGCCACCCTAAAGGCTCCCTGCTTTGCCCTCACCCTGGGGTCTCCCACGTGGGTTCTGTCTCCCCAAGCACAACCTCAATGTGGATCCAGTCTGGACAGAAAAGCACACAATATCCCAGAGCACTCCAGGGCCTCAGCGGCTCAAAGGGGCATCAAGGCCTACCTAGGGGGCCTCTCTTCCCTAGGCCATACCCAGCCTGCACACTCTCTGTGGAGCAAGCTTCATTCCTGGAAGGGCCCAGGGGGTGGGCATGAGGGTCTCTTCGGGGCTCGGAACGTGCGGATAACAGAGGCTGTGGGACAACAGCAACATGAGACCCTGACAGGAGAGCTGTCGTTTCCCCTTTGGGAAGCAGGATGCTTGCGGCCCCCAGGCTGCGTGCCAATCCCCCTTGCTGCCTGGCTTCTGTTCACTGCTGGCTAGCGCTTCTGCAGCAGGTGAGCGTCTTGCCTAGAAACCGGGCGCTTGCCGTCCCTTGCTGGGAGCTCTTGGCCCCACACACGTCCCTAGAGGGTGATGGCAACTTGGCTGAGAGCCACCAGGTGAGCTGTAGTTCTCCATGCGGAGAGGCCTGCCGCGGGTTTCGAGAATCCTGAGTCAGGGCTGTGCTTCAAGCGGAGGGTGAGTTCCGAGGCTGGAGGAGGCTCGGAGTCACACTGGTTCCCAAGGGGGAACACTCATTGCCAAAAGTCTCTCCCGTGGCTCCAGTGCCCCCTTCCTGGGCCAGGGGCCCTTGGAAACCCCTCTGAATGGAAAGCCCAGCTCATCATCTGCCGGCCTCTCCTGCTGGCAGCGCTCGCGTTCGGCAGCCTTCAAACTGCTTCAGGAAGGCAGTTCCTTGGAGTCGGAGACTGGCAGGCTGGGCAGCCTGAGGGTGAGGCGTGCAGCTGCGTGAGGAAAGCCCTGGGCTTAGCATTCACCCTGGGACATCGTGCGTGGGTTCTGGGTACCTCGGAGAGAACCTCCACTCACTCTCCAAGCTGAGATCAACAGGCAGGAGTTCCCTGAGCAGCGCTAAACCACAGCCCCTCCCAGGCTGTCCCAAGACGTCCGTGCGGCCTACTCCCACTTCAGCCATACAACACATGCAGACCCTGGGGGGAGCAACGTTCAAGATGGAAGGTCCCACTTGCACGGCCTGTGTGTCTCTTCCACTGCTCAGAAGCTGCTGAGGCACAGGCTGAGTGTCCACATTCACCCTGAGGCCTGAAGGCCAAACGGTCATTACCCCAGGGCGAAGTGGGTTGGATGTGGCTCCTTGGCGGCTCGCCCAGCAGCCCTGCTGCTGGCCTTGCTTTCGCTGCTGGCAAACCTCTGGGAGGAAAAAGAGCGTCTCTGGCAAGAATCAAAAAGTGCTTGCCATCCCCTGGCTAGGAGCGCCTCCTACACCCCTCTTTGTGCAGCGAGCACACACATCAACTACTACCCTCCAAGGAAGCTGCAGCTTTCCAGCCAGAAAGGCCTGCAGCCCTTGCCGTGAAACCACAGTCAACAGGCTGTTGGACTGGGCCAAGTGCCTTGTAGGAGGCCTTGGACGCGCAGGGCTGCACTGTTTTCCGTTGGGGCACACCGTTGGGGAGAAGGCTCTGGCCTAGCCATCAGCGCACACCCTCCTAGCCAGAGGCCCTTGGGGTCCACTGGGTGGGCAGGCTGAAGGCGCGAGCAGGGCTTTGGTGCTTGCAGAGTCAATTTGGGCCCTGCTTTGGAAGGGTTTCAGGGACCCAGTTCGAGGGAGGCTTAGCTTCCCTGCTGTGGCACACCCAGGTCAGGTAGCCCAGCTGCCACCCTAAAGGCTCCCTGCTTTGCCCTCACCCTGGGGTCTCCCACGTGGGTTCTGTCTCCCCAAGCACAACCTCAATGTGGATCCAGTCTGGACAGAAAAGCACACAATATCCCAGAGCACTCCAGGGCCTCAGCGGCTCAAAGGGGCATCAAGGCCTACCTAGGGGGCCTCTCTTCCCTAGGCCATACCCAGCCTGCACACTCTCTGTGGAGCAAGCTTCATTCCTGGAAGGGCCCAGGGGGTGGGCATGAGGGTCTCTTCGGGGCTCGGAACGTGCGGATAACAGAGGCTGTGGGACAACAGCAACATGAGACCCTGACAGGAGAGCTGTCGTTTCCCCTTTGGGAAGCAGGATGCTTGCGGCCCCCAGGCTGCGTGCCAATCCCCCTTGCTGCCTGGCTTCTGTTCACTGCTGGCTAGCGCTTCTGCAGCAGGTGAGCGTCTTGCCTAGAAACCGGGCGCTTGCCGTCCCTTGCTGGGAGCTCATGGCCCCACACACGTCCCTAGAGGGTGATGGCAACTTGGCTGAGAGCCAGCAGGTGAGCTGTAGTTCTCCATGTGGAGAGGCCTGCCGCGGGTTTCGAGAATCCTGAGTCAGGGCTGTGCTTCAAGCGGAGGGTGAGTTCCGAGGCTGGAGGAGGCTCGGAGTCACACTGGTTCCCAAGGGGGAACACTCATTGCCAAAAGTCTCTCCCGTGGCTCCAGTGCCCCCTTCCTGGGCCAGGGGCCCTTGGAAACCCCTCTGAATGGAAAGCCCAGCTCATCATCTGCCGGCCTCTCCTGCTGGCAGCGCTCGCGTTCGGCAGCCTTCAAACTGCTTCAGGAAGGCAGTTCCTTGGAGTCGGAGACTGGCAGGCTGGGCAGCCTGAGGGTGAGGCGTGCAGCTGCGTGAGGAAAGCCCTGGGCTTAGCATTCACCCTGGGACGTCGTGCCTGGGTTCTGGGTACCTCGGAGAGAACCTCCACTCACTCTCCAAGCTGAGATCAACAGGCAGGAGTTCCCTGAGCAGCGCTAAACCACAGCCCCTCCCAGGCTGTCCCAAGACGTCCGTGCGGCCTACTCCCACTTCAGCCATACAACACATGCAGACCCTGGGGGGAGCAACGTTCAAGATGGAAGGTCCCACTTGCACGGCCTGTGTGTCTCTTCCACTGCTCAGAAGCTGCTGAGGCACAGGCTGAGTGTCCACATTCACCCTGAGGCCTGAAGGCCAAACGGTCATTACCCCAGGGCGAAGTGGGTTGGATGTGGCTCCTTGGCGGCTCGCCCAGCAGCCCTGCTGCTGGCCTTGCCTTCGCTGCTGGCAAACCTCTGGGAGGAAAAAGAGCGTCTCTGGCAAGAATCAAAAAGTGCTTGCCATCCCCTGGCTAGGAGCGCCTCCTACACCCCTCTTTGTGCGGCGAGCACACACATCAACTACTACCCTCCAAGGAAGCTGCAGCTTTCCAGCCAGAAAGGCCTGCAGCCCTTGCCGTGAAACCACAGTCAACAGGCTGTTGGACTGGGCCAAGTGCCTTGTAGGAGGCCTTGGACGCGCAGGGCTGCACTGTTTTCCGTTGGGGCACACCGTTGGGGAGAAGGCTCTGGCCTAGCCATCAGCGCACACCCTCCTAGCCAGAGGCCCTTGGGGTCCACTGGGTGGGCAGGCTGAAGGCGCGAGCAGGGCTTTGGTGCTTGCAGAGTCAATTTGGGCCCTGCTTTGGAAGGGTTTCAGGGACCCAGTTCGAGGGAGGCTTAGCTTCCCTGCTGTGGCACACCCAGGTCAGGTAGCCCAGCTGCCACCCTAAAGGCTCCCTGCTTTGCCCTCACCCTGGGGTCTCCCACGTGGGTTCTGTCTCCCCAAGCACAACCTCAATGTGGATCCAGTCTGGACAGAAAAGCACACAATATCCCAGAGCACTCCAGGGCCTCAGCGGCTCAAAGGGGCATCAAGGCCTACCTAGGGGGCCTCTCTTCCCTAGGCCATACCCAGCCTGCACACTCTCTGTGGAGCAAGCTTCATTCCTGGAAGGGCCCAGGGGGTGGGCATGAGGGTCTCTTCGGGGCTCGGAACGTGCAGATAACAGAGGCTGTGGGACAACAGCAACATGAGACCCTGACAGGAGAGCTGTCGTTTCCCCTTTGGGAAGCAGGATGCTTGCGGCCCCCAGGCTGCGTGCCAATCCCCCTTGCTGCCTGGCTTCTGTTCACTGCTGGCTAGCGCTTCTGCAGCAGGTGAGCGTCTTGCCTAGAAACCGGGCGCTTGCCGTCCCTTGCTGGGAGCTCATGGCCCCACACACGTCCCTAGAGGGTGATGGCAACTTGGCTGAGAGCCAGCAGGTGAGCTGTAGTTCTCCATGTGGAGAGGCCTGCCGCGGGTTTCGAGAATCCTGAGTCAGGGCTGTGCTTCAAGCGGAGGGTGAGTTCCGAGGCTGGAGGAGGCTCGGAGTCACACTGGTTCCCAAGGGGGAACACTCATTGCCAAAAGTCTCTCCCGTGGCTCCAGTGCCCCCTTCCTGGGCCAGGGGCCCTTGGAAACCCCTCTGAATGGAAAGCCCAGCTCATCATCTGCCGGCCTCTCCTGCTGGCAGCGCTCGCGTTCGGCAGCCTTCAAACTGCTTCAGGAAGGCAGTTCCTTGGAGTCGGAGACTGGCAGGCTGGGCAGCCTGAGGGTGAGGCGTGCAGCTGCGTGAGGAAAGCCCTGGGCTTAGCATTCACCCTGGGACGTCGTGCCTGGGTTCTGGGTACCTCGGAGAGAACCTCCACTCACTCTCCAAGCTGAGATCAACAGGCAGGAGTTCCCTGAGCAGCGCTAAACCACAGCCCCTCCCAGGCTGTCCCAAGACGTCCGTGCGGCCTACTCCCACTTCAGCCATACAACACATGCAGACCCTGGGGGGAGCAACGTTCAAGATGGAAGGTCCCACTTGCACGGCCTGTGTGTCTCTTCCACTGCTCAGAAGCTGCTGAGGCACAGGCTGAGTGTCCACATTCACCCTGAGGCCTGAAGGCCAAACGGTCATTACCCCAGGGCGAAGTGGGTTGGATGTGGCTCCTTGGCGGCTCGCCCAGCAGCCCTGCTGCTGGCCTTGCCTTCGCTGCTGGCAAACCTCTGGGAGGAAAAAGAGCGTCTCTGGCAAGAATCAAAAAGTGCTTGCCATCCCCTGGCTAGGAGCGCCTCCTACACCCCTCTTTGTGCGGCGAGCACACACATCAACTACTACCCTCCAAGGAAGCTGCAGCTTTCCAGCCAGAAAGGCCTGCAGCCCTTGCCGTGAAACCACAGTCAACAGGCTGTTGGACTGGGCCAAGTGCCTTGTAGGAGGCCTTGGACGCGCAGGGCTGCACTGTTTTCCGTTGGGGCACACCGTTGGGGAGAAGGCTCTGGCCTAGCCATCAGCGCACACCCTCCTAGCCAGAGGCCCTTGGGGTCCACTGGGTGGGCAGGCTGAAGGCGCGAGCAGGGCTTTGGTGCTTGCAGAGTCAATTTGGGCCCTGCTTTGGAAGGGTTTCAGGGACCCAGTTCTAGGGAGGCTTAGCTTCCCTGCTGTGGCACACCCAGGTCAGGTAGCCCAGCTGCCACCCTAAAGGCTCCCTGCTTTGCCCTCACCCTGGGGTCTCCCACGTGGGTTCTGTCTCCCCAAGCACAACCTCAATGTGGATCCAGTCTGGACAGAAAAGCACACAATATCCCAGAGCACTCCAGGGCCTCAGCGGCTCAAAGGGGCATCAAGGCCTACCTAGGGGGCCTCTCTTCCCTAGGCCATACCCAGCCTGCACACTCTCTGTGGAGCAAGCTTCATTCCTGGAAGGGCCCAGGGGGTGGGCATGAGGGTCTCTTCGGGGCTCGGAACGTGCGGATAACAGAGGCTGTGGGACAACAGCAACATGAGACCCTGACAGGAGAGCTGTCGTTTCCCCTTTGGGAAGCAGGATGCTTGCGGCCCCCAGGCTGCGTGCCAATCCCCCTTGCTGCCTGGCTTCTGTTCACTGCTGGCTAGCGCTTCTGCAGCAGGTGAGCGTCTTGCCTAGAAACCGGGCGCTTGCCGTCCCTTGCTGGGAGCTCTTGGCCCCACACACGTCCCTAGAGGGTGATGGCAACTTGGCTGAGAGCCACCAGGTGAGCTGTAGTTCTCCATGCGGAGAGGCCTGCCGCGGGTTTCGAGAATCCTGAGTCAGGGCTGTGCTTCAAGCGGAGGGTGAGTTCCGAGGCTGGAGGAGGCTCGGAGTCACACTGGTTCCCAAGGGGGAACACTCATTGCCAAAAGTCTCTCCCGTGGCTCCAGTGCCCCCTTCCTGGGCCAGGGGCCCTTGGAAACCCCTCTGAATGGAAAGCCCAGCTCATCATCTGCCGGCCTCTCCTGCTGGCAGCGCTCGCGTTCGGCAGCCTTCAAACTGCTTCAGGAAGGCAGTTCCTTGGAGTCGGAGACTGGCAGGCTGGGCAGCCTGAGGGTGAGGCGTGCAGCTGCGTGAGGAAAGCCCTGGGCTTAGCATTCACCCTGGGACATCGTGCGTGGGTTCTGGGTACCTCGGAGAGAACCTCCACTCACTCTCCAAGCTGAGATCAACAGGCAGGAGTTCCCTGAGCAGCGCTAAACCACAGCCCCTCCCAGGCTGTCCCAAGACGTCCGTGCGGCCTACTCCCACTTCAGCCATACAACACATGCAGACCCTGGGGGGAGCAACGTTCAAGATGGAAGGTCCCACTTGCACGGCCTGTGTGTCTCTTCCACTGCTCAGAAGCTGCTGAGGCACAGGCTGAGTGTCCACATTCACCCTGAGGCCTGAAGGCCAAACGGTCATTACCCCAGGGCGAAGTGGGTTGGATGTGGCTCCTTGGCGGCTCGCCCAGCAGCCCTGCTGCTGGCCTTGCCTTCGCTGCTGGCAAACCTCTGGGAGGAAAAAGAGCGTCTCTGGCAAGAATCAAAAAGTGCTTGCCATCCCCTGGCTAGGAGCGCCTCCTACACCCCTCTTTGTGCGGCGAGCACACACATCAACTACTACCCTCCAAGGAAGCTGCAGCTTTCCAGCCAGAAAGGCCTGCAGCCCTTACCGTGAAACCACAGTCAACAGGCTGTTGGACTGGGCCAAGTGCCTTGTAGGAGGCCTTGGACGCGCAGGGCTGCACTGTTTTCCGTTGGGGCACACCGTTGGGGAGAAGGCTCTGGCCTAGCCATCAGCGCACACCCTCCTAGCCAGAGGCCCTTGGGGTCCACTGGGTGGGCAGGCTGAAGGCGCGAGCAGGGCTTTGGTGCTTGCAGAGTCAATTTGGGCCCTGCTTTGGAAGGGTTTCAGGGACCCAGTTCGAGGGAGGCTTAGCTTCCCTGCTGTGGCACACCCAGGTCAGGTAGCCCAGCTGCCACCCTAAAGGCTCCCTGCTTTGCCCTCACCCTGGGGTCTCCCACGTGGGTTCTGTCTCCCCAAGCACAACCTCAATGTGGATCCAGTCTGGACAGAAAAGTACACAATATCCCAGAGCACTCCAGGGCCTCAGCGGCTCAAAGGGGCATCAAGGCCTACCTAGGGGGCCTCTCTTCCCTAGGCCATACCCAGCCTGCACACTCTCTGTGGAGCAAGCTTCATTCCTGGAAGGGCCCAGGGGGTGGGCATGAGGGTCTCTTCGGGGCTCGGAACGTGCGGATAACAGAGGCTGTGGGACAACAGCAACATGAGACCCTGACAGGAGAGCTGTCGTTTCCCCTTTGGGAAGCAGGATGCTTGCGGCCCCCAGGCTGCGTGCCAATCCCCCTTGCTGCCTGGCTTCTGTTCACTGCTGGCTAGCGCTTCTGCAGCAGGTGAGCGTCTTGCCTAGAAACCGGGCGCTTGCCGTCCCTTGCTGGGAGCTCATGGCCCCACACACGTCCCTAGAGGGTGATGGCAACTTGGCTGAGAGCCAGCAGGTGAGCTGTAGTTCTCCATGTGGAGAGGCCTGCCGCGGGTTTCGAGAATCCTGAGTCAGGGCTGTGCTTCAAGCGGAGGGTGAGTTCCGAGGCTGGAGGAGGCTCGGAGTCACACTGGTTCCCAAGGGGGAACACTCATTGCCAAAAGTCTCTCCCGTGGCTCCAGTGCCCCCTTCCTGGGCCAGGGGCCCTTGGAAACCCCTCTGAATGGAAAGCCCAGCTCATCATCTGCCGGCCTCTCCTGCTGGCAGCGCTCGCATTCGGCAGCCTTCAAACTGCTTCAGGAAGGCAGTTCCTTGGAGTCGGAGACTGGCAGGCTGGGCAGCCTGAGGGTGAGGCGTGCAGCTGCGTGAGGAAAGCCCTGGGCTTAGCATTCACCCTGGGACGTCGTGCCTGGGTTCTGGGTACCTCGGAGAGAACCTCCACTCACTCTCCAAGCTGAGATCAACAGGCAGGAGTTCCCTGAGCAGCGCTAAACCACAGCCCCTCCCAGGCTGTCCCAAGACGTCCGTGCGGCCTACTCCCACTTCAGCCATACAACACATGCAGACCCTGGGGGGAGCAACGTTCAAGATGGAAGGTCCCACTTGCACGGCCTGTGTGTCTCTTCCACTGCTCAGAAGCTGCTGAGGCACAGGCTGAGTGTCCACATTCACCCTGAGGCCTGAAGGCCAAACGGTCATTACCCCAGGGCGAAGTGGGTTGGATGTGGCTCCTTGGCGGCTCGCCCAGCAGCCCTGCTGCTGGCCTTGCCTTCGCTGCTGGCAAACCTCTGGGAGGAAAAAGAGCGTCTCTGGCAAGAATCAAAAAGTGCTTGCCATCCCCTGGCTAGGAGCGCCTCCTACACCCCTCTTTGTGCGGCGAGCACACACATCAACTACTACCCTCCAAGGAAGCTGCAGCTTTCCAGCCAGAAAGGCCTGCAGCCCTTGCCGTGAAACCACAGTCAACAGGCTGTTGGACTGGGCCAAGTGCCTTGTAGGAGGCCTTGGACGCGCAGGGCTGCACTGTTTTCCGTTGGGGCACACCGTTGGGGAGAAGGCTCTGGCCTAGCCATCAGCGCACACCCTCCTAGCCAGAGGCCCTTGGGGTCCACTGGGTGGGCAGGCTGAAGGCGCGAGCAGGGCTTTGGTGCTTGCAGAGTCAATTTGGGCCCTGCTTTGGAAGGGTTTCAGGGACCCAGTTCGAGGGAGGCTTAGCTTCCCTGCTGTGGCACACCCAGGTCAGGTAGCCCAGCTGCCACCCTAAAGGCTCCCTGCTTTGCCCTCACCCTGGGGTCTCCCACGTGGGTTCTGTCTCCCCAAGCACAACCTCAATGTGGATCCAGTCTGGACAGAAAAGCACACAATATCCCAGAGCACTCCAGGGCCTCAGCGGCTCAAAGGGGCATCAAGGCCTACCTAGGGGGCCTCTCTTCCCTAGGCCATACCCAGCCTGCACACTCTCTGTGGAGCAAGCTTCATTGCTGGAAGGGCCCAGGGGGTGGGCATGAGGGTCTCTTCGGGGCTCGGAACGTGCAGATAACAGAGGCTGTGGGACAACAGCAACATGAGACCCTGACAGGAGAGCTGTCGTTTCCCCTTTGGGAAGCAGGATGCTTGCGGCCCCCAGGCTGCGTGCCAATCCCCCTTGCTGCCTGGCTTCTGTTCACTGCTGGCTAGCGCTTCTGCAGCAGGTGAGCGTCTTGCCTAGAAACCGGGCGCTTGCCGTCCCTTGCTGGGAGCTCATGGCCCCACACACGTCCCTAGAGGGTGATGGCAACTTGGCTGAGAGCCACCAGGTGAGCTGTAGTTCTCCATGCGGAGAGGCCTGCCGCGGGTTTCGAGAATCCTGAGTCAGGGCTGTGCTTCAAGCGGAGGGTGAGTTCCGAGGCTGGAGGAGGCTCGGAGTCACACTGGTTCCCAAGGGGGAACACTCATTGCCAAAAGTCTCTCCCGTGGCTCCAGTGCCCCCTTCCTGGGCCAGGGGCCCTTGGAAACCCCTCTGAATGGAAAGCCCAGCTCATCATCTGCCGGCCTCTCCTGCTGGCAGCGCTCGCGTTCGGCAGCCTTCAAACTGCTTCAGGAAGGCAGTTCCTTGGAGTCGGAGACTGGCAGGCTGGGCAGCCTGAGGGTGAGGCGTGCAGCTGCGTGAGGAAAGCCCTGGGCTTAGCATTCACCCTGGGACGTCGTGCCTGGGTTCTGGGTACCTCGGAGAGAACCTCCACTCACTCTCCAAGCTGAGATCAACAGGCAGGAGTTCCCTGAGCAGCGCTAAACCACAGCCCCTCCCAGGCTGTCCCAAGACGTCCGTGCGGCCTACTCCCACTTCAGCCATACAACACATGCAGACCCTGGGGGGAGCAACGTTCAAGATGGAAGGTCCCACTTGCACGGCCTGTGTGTCTCTTCCACTGCTCAGAAGCTGCTGAGGCACAGGCTGAGTGTCCACATTCACCCTGAGGCCTGAAGGCCAAACGGTCATTACCCCAGGGCGAAGTGGGTTGGATGTGGCTCCTTGGCGGCTCGCCCAGCAGCCCTGCTGCTGGCCTTGCCTTCGCTGCTGGCAAACCTCTGGGAGGAAAAAGAGCGTCTCTGGCAAGAATCAAAAAGTGCTTGCCATCCCCTGGCTAGGAGCGCCTCCTACACCCCTCTTTGTGCGGCGAGCACACACATCAACTACTACCCTCCAAGGAAGCTGCAGCTTTCCAGCCAGAAAGGCCTGCAGCCCTTGCCGTGAAACCACAGTCAACAGGCTGTTGGACTGGGCCAAGTGCCTTGTAGGAGGCCTTGGACGCGCAGGGCTGCACTGTTTTCCGTTGGGGCACACCGTTGGGGAGAAGGCTCTGGCCTAGCCATCAGCGCACACCCTCCTAGCCAGAGGCCCTTGGGGTCCACTGGGTGGGCAGGCTGAAGGCGCGAGCAGGGCTTTGGTGCTTGCAGAGTCAATTTGGGCCCTGCTTTGGAAGGGTTTCAGGGACCCAGTTCGAGGGAGGCTTAGCTTCCCTGCTGTGGCACACCCAGGTCAGGTAGCAAAGCTGCCACCCTAAAGGCTCCCTGCTTTGCCCTCACCCTGGGGTCTCCCACGTGGGTTCTGTCTCCCCAAGCACAACCTCAATGTGGATCCAGTCTGGACAGAAAAGCACACAATATCCCAGAGCACTCCAGGGCCTCAGCAGCTCAAAGGGGCATCAAGGCCTACCTAGGGGGCCTCTCTTCCCTAGGCCATACCCAGCCTGCACACTCTCTGTGGAGCAAGCTTCATTCCTGGAAGGGCCCAGGGGGTGGGCATGAGGGTCTCTTCGGGGCTCGGAACGTGCAGATAACAGAGGCTGTGGGACAACAGCAACATGAGACCCTGACAGGAGAGCTGTCGTTTCCCCTTTGGGAAGCAGGATGCTTGCGGCCCCCAGGCTGCGTGCCAATCCCCCTTGCTGCCTGGCTTCTGTTCACTGCTGGCTAGCGCTTCTGCAGCAGGTGAGCGTCTTGCCTAGAAACCGGGCGCTTGCCGTCCCTTGCTGGGAGCTCATGGCCCCACACACGTCCCTAGAGGGTGATGGCAACTTGGCTGAGAGCCACCAGGTGAGCTGTAGTTCTCCATGCGGAGAGGCCTGCTGCGGGTTTCGAGAATCCTGAGTCAGGGCTGTGCTTCAAGCGGAGGGTGAGTTCCGAGGCTGGAGGAGGCTCGGAGTCACACTGGTTCCCAAGGGGGAACACTCATTGCCAAAAGTCTCTCCCGTGGCTCCAGTGCCCCCTTCCTGGGCCAGGGGCCCTTGGAAACCCCTCTGAATGGAAAGCCCAGCTCATCATCTGCCGGCCTCTCCTGCTGGCAGCGCTCGCGTTCGGCAGCCTTCAAACTGCTTCAGGAAGGCAGTTCCTTGGAGTCGGAGACTGGCAGGCTGGGCAGCCTGAGGGTGAGGCGTGCAGCTGCGTGAGGAAAGCCCTGGGCTTAGCATTCACCCTGGGACGTCGTGCCTGGGTTCTGGGTACCTCGGAGAGAACCTCCACTCACTCTCCAAGCTGAGATCAACAGGCAGGAGTTCCCTGAGCAGCGCTAAACCACAGCCCCTCCCAGGCTGTCCCAAGACGTCCGTGCGGCCTACTCCCACTTCAGCCATACAACACATGCAGACCCTGGGGGGAGCAACGTTCAAGATGGAAGGTCCCACTTGCACGGCCTGTGTGTCTCTTCCACTGCTCAGAAGCTGCTGAGGCACAGGCTGAGTGTCCACATTCACCCTGAGGCCTGAAGGCCAAACGGTCATTACCCCAGGGCGAAGTGGGTTGGATGTGGCTCCTTGGCGGCTCGCCCAGCAGCCCTGCTGCTGGCCTTGCCTTCGCTGCTGGCAAACCTCTGGGAGGAAAAAGAGCGTCTCTGGCAAGAATCAAAAAGTGCTTGCCATCCCCTGGCTAGGAGCGCCTCCTACACCCCTCTTTGTGCGGCGAGCACACACATCAACTACTACCCTCCAAGGAAGCTGCAGCTTTCCAGCCAGAAAGGCCTGCAGCCCTTGCCGTGAAACCACAGTCAACAGGCTGTTGGACTGGGCCAAGTGCCTTGTAGGAGGCCTTGGACGCGCAGGGCTGCACTGTTTTCCGTTGGGGCACACCGTTGGGGAGAAGGCTCTGGCCTAGCCATCAGCGCACACCCTCCTAGCCAGAGGCCCTTGGGGTCCACTGGGTGGGCAGGCTGAAGGCGCGAGCAGGGCTTTGGTGCTTGCAGAGTCAATTTGGGCCCTGCTTTGGAAGGGTTTCAGGGACCCAGTTCGAGGGAGGCTTAGCTTCCCTACTGTGGCACACCCAGGTCAGGTAGCCCAGCTGCCACCCTAAAGGCTCCCTGCTTTGCCCTCACCCTGGGGTCTCCCACGTGGGTTCTGTCTCCCCAAGCACAACCTCAATGTGGATCCAGTCTGGACAGAAAAGCACACAATATCCCAGAGCACTCCAGGGCCTCAGCGGCTCAAAGGGGCATCAAGGCCTACCTAGGGGGCCTCTCTTCCCTAGGCCATACCCAGCCTGCACACTCTCTGTGGAGCAAGCTTCATTCCTGGAAGGGCCCAGGGGGTGGGCATGAGGGTCTCTTCGGGGCTCGGAACGTGCAGATAACAGAGGCTGTGGGACAACAGCAACATGAGACCCTGACAGGAGAGCTGTCGTTTCCCCTTTGGGAAGCAGGATGCTTGCGGCCCCCAGGCTGCGTGCCAATCCCCCTTGCTGCCTGGCTTCTGTTCACTGCTGGCTAGCGCTTCTGCAGCAGGTGAGCGTCTTGCCTAGAAACCGGGTGCTTGCCGTCCCTTGCTGGGAGCTCATGGCCCCACACACGTCCCTAGAGGGTGATGGCAACTTGGCTGAGAGCCAGCAGGTGAGCTGTAGTTCTCCATGTGGAGAGGCCTGCCGCGGGTTTCGAGAATCCTGAGTCAGGGCTGTGCTTCAAGCGGAGGGTGAGTTCCGAGGCTGGAGGAGGCTCGGAGTCACACTGGTTCCCAAGGGGGAACACTCATTGCCAAAAGTCTCTCCCGTGGCTCCAGTGCCCCCTTCCTGGGCCAGGGGCCCTTGGAAACCCCTCTGAATGGAAAGCCCAGCTCATCATCTGCCGGCCTCTCCTGCTGGCAGCGCTCGCGTTCGGCAGCCTTCAAACTGCTTCAGGAAGGCAGTTCCTTGGAGTGGGAGACTGGCAGGCTGGGCAGCCTGAGGGTGAGGCGTGCAGCTGCGTGAGGAAAGCCCTGGGCTTAGCATTCACCCTGGGACGTCGTGCCTGGGTTCTGGGTACCTCGGAGAGAACCTCCACTCACTCTCCAAGCTGAGATCAACAGGCAGGAGTTCCCTGAGCAGCGCTAAACCACAGCCCCTCCCAGGCTGTCCCAAGACGTCCGTGCGGCCTACTCCCACTTCAGCCATACAACACATGCAGACCCTGGGGGGAGCAACGTTCAAGATGGAAGGTCCCACTTGCACGGCCTGTGTGTCTCTTCCACTGCTCAGAAGCTGCTGAGGCACAGGCTGAGTGTCCACATTCACCCTGAGGCCTGAAGGCCAAACGGTCATTACCCCAGGGCGAAGTGGGTTGGATGTGGCTCCTTGGCGGCTCGCCCAGCAGCCCTGCTGCTGGCCTTGCCTTCGCTGCTGGCAAACCTCTGGGAGGAAAAAGAGCGTCTCTGGCAAGAATCAAAAAGTGCTTGCCATCCCCTGGCTAGGAGCGCCTCCTACACCCCTCTTTGTGCGGCGAGCACACACATCAACTACTACCCTCCAAGGAAGCTGCAGCTTTCCAGCCAGAAAGGCCTGCAGCCCTTGCCGTGAAACCACAGTCAACAGGCTGTTGGACTGGGCCAAGTGCCTTGTAGGAGGCCTTGGACGCGCAGGGCTGCACTGTTTTCCGTTGGGGCACACCGTTGGGGAGAAGGCTCTGGCCTAGCCATCAGCGCACACCCTCCTAGCCAGAGGCCCTTGGGGTCCACTGGGTGGGCAGGCTGAAGGCGCGAGCAGGGCTTTGGTGCTTGCAGAGTCAATTTGGGCCCTGCTTTGGAAGGGTTTCAGGGACCCAGTTCGAGGGAGGCTTAGCTTCCCTACTGTGGCACACCCAGGTCAGGTAGCCCAGCTGCCACCCTAAAGGCTCCCTGCTTTGCCCTCACCCTGGGGTCTCCCACGTGGGTTCTGTCTCCCCAAGCACAACCTCAATGTGGATCCAGTCTGGACAGAAAAGCACACAATATCCCAGAGCACTCCAGGGCCTCAGCGGCTCAAAGGGGCATCAAGGCCTACCTAGGGGGCCTCTCTTCCCTAGGCCATACCCAGCCTGCACACTCTCTGTGGAGCAAGCTTCATTCCTGGAAGGGCCCAGGGGGTGGGCATGAGGGTCTCTTCGGGGCTCGGAACGTGCAGATAACAGAGGCTGTGGGACAACAGCAACATGAGACCCTGACAGGAGAGCTGTCGTTTCCCCTTTGGGAAGCAGGATGCTTGCGGCCCCCAGGCTGCGTGCCAATCCCCCTTGCTGCCTGGCTTCTGTTCACTGCTGGCTAGCGCTTCTGCAGCAGGTGAGCGTCTTGCCTAGAAACCGGGTGCTTGCCGTCCCTTGCTGGGAGCTCATGGCCCCACACACGTCCCTAGAGGGTGATGGCAACTTGGCTGAGAGCCAGCAGGTGAGCTGTAGTTCTCCATGTGGAGAGGCCTGCCGCGGGTTTCGAGAATCCTGAGTCAGGGCTGTGCTTCAAGCGGAGGGTGAGTTCCGAGGCTGGAGGAGGCTCGGAGTCACACTGGTTCCCAAGGGGGAACACTCATTGCCAAAAGTCTCTCCCGTGGCTCCAGTGCCCCCTTCCTGGGCCAGGGGCCCTTGGAAACCCCTCTGAATGGAAAGCCCAGCTCATCATCTGCCGGCCTCTCCTGCTGGCAGCGCTCGCGTTCGGCAGCCTTCAAACTGCTTCAGGAAGGCAGTTCCTTGGAGTGGGAGACTGGCAGGCTGGGCAGCCTGAGGGTGAGGCGTGCAGCTGCGTGAGGAAAGCCCTGGGCTTAGCATTCACCCTGGGACGTCGTGCCTGGGTTCTGGGTACCTCGGAGAGAACCTCCACTCACTCTCCAAGCTGAGATCAACAGGCAGGAGTTCCCTGAGCAGCGCTAAACCACAGCCCCTCCCAGGCTGTCCCAAGACGTCCGTGCGGCCTACTCCCACTTCAGCCATACAACACATGCAGACCCTGGGGGGAGCAACGTTCAAGATGGAAGGTCCCACTTGCACGGCCTGTGTGTCTCTTCCACTGCTCAGAAGCTGCTGAGGCACAGGCTGAGTGTCCACATTCACCCTGAGGCCTGAAGGCCAAACGGTCATTACCCCAGGGCGAAGTGGGTTGGATGTGGCTCCTTGGCGGCTCGCCCAGCAGCCCTGCTGCTGGCCTTGCCTTCGCTGCTGGCAAACCTCTGGGAGGAAAAAGAGCGTCTCTGGCAAGAATCAAAAAGTGCTTGCCATCCCCTGGCTAGGAGCGCCTCCTACACCCCTCTTTGTGCGGCGAGCACACACATCAACTACTACCCTCCAAGGAAGCTGCAGCTTTCCAGCCAGAAAGGCCTGCAGCCCTTGCCGTGAAACCACAGTCAACAGGCTGTTGGACTGGGCCAAGTGCCTTGTAGGAGGCCTTGGACGCGCAGGGCTGCACTGTTTTCCGTTGGGGCACACCGTTGGGGAGAAGGCTCTGGCCTAGCCATCAGCGCACACCCTCCTAGCCAGAGGCCCTTGGGGTCCACTGGGTGGGCAGGCTGAAGGCGCGAGCAGGGCTTTGGTGCTTGCAGAGTCAATTTGGGCCCTGCTTTGGAAGGGTTTCAGGGACCCAGTTCGAGGGAGGCTTAGCTTCCCTGCTGTGGCACACCCAGGTCAGGTAGCCCAGCTGCCACCCTAAAGGCTCCCTGCTTTGCCCTCACCCTGGGGTCTCCCACGTGGGTTCTGTCTCCCCAAGCACAACCTCAATGTGGATCCAGTCTGGACAGAAAAGCACACAATATCCCAGAGCACTCCAGGGCCTCAGCGGCTCAAAGGGGCATCAAGGCCTACCTAGGGGGCCTCTCTTCCCTAGGCCATACCCAGCCTGCACACTCTCTGTGGAGCAAGCTTCATTCCTGGAAGGGCCCAGGGGGTGGGCATGAGGGTCTCTTCGGGGCTCGGAACGTGCGGATAACAGAGGCTGTGGGACAACAGCAACATGAGACCCTGACAGGAGAGCTGTCGTTTCCCCTTTGGGAAGCAGGATGCTTGCGGCCCCCAGGCTGCGTGCCAATCCCCCTTGCTGCCTGGCTTCTGTTCACTGCTGGCTAGCGCTTCTGCAGCAGGTGAGCGTCTTGCCTAGAAACCGGGCGCTTGCCGTCCCTTGCTGGGAGCTCATGGCCCCACACACGTCCCTAGAGGGTGATGGCAACTTGGCTGAGAGCCACCAGGTGAGCTGTAGTTCTCCATGCGGAGAGGCCTGCCGCGGGTTTCGAGAATCCTGAGTCAGGGCTGTGCTTCAAGCGGAGGGTGAGTTCCGAGGCTGGAGGAGGCTCGGAGTCACACTGGTTCCCAAGGGGGAACACTCATTGCCAAAAGTCTCTCCCGTGGCTCCAGTGCCCCCTTCCTGGGCCAGGGGCCCTTGGAAAGCCCTCTGAATGGAAAGCCCAGCTCATCATCTGCCGGCCTCTCCTGCTGGCAGCGCTCGCGTTCGGCAGCCTTCAAACTGCTTCAGGAAGGCAGTTCCTTGGAGTGGGAGACTGGCAGGCTGGGCAGCCTGAGGGTGAGGCGTGCAGCTGCGTGAGGAAAGCCCTGGGCTTAGCATTCACCCTGGGACGTCGTGCCTGGGTTCTGGGTACCTCGGAGAGAACCTCCACTCACTCTCCAAGCTGAGATCAACAGGCAGGAGTTCCCTGAGCAGCGCTAAACCACAGCCCCTCCCAGGCTGTCCCAAGACGTCCGTGCGGCCTACTCCCACTTCAGCCATACAACACATGCAGACCCTGGGGGGAGCAACGTTCAAGATGGAAGGTCCCACTTGCACGGCCTGTGTGTCTCTTCCACTGCTCAGAAGCTGCTGAGGCACAGGCTGAGTGTCCACATTCACCCTGAGGCCTGAAGGCCAAACGGTCATTACCCCAGGGCGAAGTGGGTTGGATGTGGCTCCTTGGCGGCTCGCCCAGCAGCCCTGCTGCTGGCCTTGCCTTCGCTGCTGGCAAACCTCTGGGAGGAAAAAGAGCGTCTCTGGCAAGAATCAAAAAGTGCTTGCCATCCCCTGGCTAGGAGCGCCTCCTACACCCCTCTTTGTGCGGCGAGCACACACATCAACTACTACCCTCCAAGGAAGCTGCAGCTTTCCAGCCAGAAAGGCCTGCAGCCCTTGCCGTGAAACCACAGTCAACAGGCTGTTGGACTGGGCCAAGTGCCTTGTAGGAGGCCTTGGACGCGCAGGGCTGCACTGTTTTCCGTTGGGGCACACCGTTGGGGAGAAGGCTCTGGCCTAGCCATCAGCGCACACCCTCCTAGCCAGAGGCCCTTGGGGTCCACTGGGTGGGCAGGCTGAAGGCGCGAGCAGGGCTTTGGTGCTTGCAGAGTCAATTTGGGCCCTGCTTTGGAAGGGTTTCAGGGACCCAGTTCGAGGGAGGCTTAGCTTCCCTGCTGTGGCACACCCAGGTCAGGTAGCCCAGCTGCCACCCTAAAGGCTCCCTGCTTTGCCCTCACCCTGGGGTCTCCCACGTGGGTTCTGTCTCCCCAAGCACAACCTCAATGTGGATCCAGTCTGGACAGAAAAGCACACAATATCCCAGAGCACTCCAGGGCCTCAGCGGCTCAAAGGGGCATCAAGGCCTACCTAGGGGGCCTCTCTTCCCTAGGCCATACCCAGCCTGCACACTCTCTGTGGAGCAAGCTTCATTCCTGGAAGGGTCCAGGGGGTGGGCATGAGGGTCTCTTCGGGGCTCGGAACGTGCAGATAACAGAGGCTGTGGGACAACAGCAACATGAGACCCTGACAGGAGAGCTGTCGTTTCCCCTTTGGGAAGCAGGATGCTTGCGGCCCCCAGGCTGCGTGCCAATCCCCCTTGCTGCCTGGCTTCTGTTCACTGCTGGCTAGCGCTTCTGCAGCAGGTGAGCGTCTTGCCTAGAAACCGGGCGCTTGCCGTCCCTTGCTGGGAGCTCATGGCCCCACACACGTCCCTAGAGGGTGATGGCAACTTGGCTGAGAGCCACCAGGTGAGCTGTAGTTCTCCATGCGGAGAGGCCTGCCGCGGGTTTCGAGAATCCTGAGTCAGGGCTGTGCTTCAAGCGGAGGGTGAGTTCCGAGGCTGGAGGAGGCTCGGAGTCACACTGGTTCCCAAGGGGGAACACTCATTGCCAAAAGTCTCTCCCGTGGCTCCAGTGCCCCCTTCCTGGGCCAGGGGCCCTTGGAAACCCCTCTGAATGGAAAGCCCAGCTCATCATCTGCCGGCCTCTCCTGCTGGCAGCGCTCGCGTTCGGCAGCCTTCAAACTGCTTCAGGAAGGCAGTTCCTTGGAGTCGGAGACTGGCAGGCTGGGCAGCCTGAGGGTGAGGCGTGCAGCTGCGTGAGGAAAGCCCTGGGCTTAGCATTCACCCTGGGACGTCGTGCCTGGGTTCTGGGTACCTCGGAGAGAACCTCCACTCACTCTCCAAGCTGAGATCAACAGGCAGGAGTTCCCTGAGCAGCGCTAAACCACAGCCCCTCCCAGGCTGTCCCAAGACGTCCGTGCGGCCTACTCCCACTTCAGCCATACAACACATGCAGACCCTGGGGGGAGCAACGTTCAAGATGGAAGGTCCCACTTGCACGGCCTGTGTGTCTCTTCCACTGCTCAGAAGCTGCTGAGGCACAGGCTGAGTGTCCACATTCACCCTGAGGCCTGAAGGCCAAACGGTCATTACCCCAGGGCGAAGTGGGTTGGATGTGGCTCCTTGGCGGCTCGCCCAGCAGCCCTGCTGCTGGCCTTGCCTTCGCTGCTGGCAAACCTCTGGGAGGAAAAAGAGCGTCTCTGGCAAGAATCAAAAAGTGCTTGCCATCCCCTGGCTAGGAGCGCCTCCTACACCCCTCTTTGTGCGGCGAGCACACACATCAACTACTACCCTCCAAGGAAGCTGCAGCTTTCCAGCCAGAAAGGCCTGCAGCCCTTACCGTGAAACCACAGTCAACAGGCTGTTGGACTGGGCCAAGTGCCTTGTAGGAGGCCTTGGACGCGCAGGGCTGCACTGTTTTCCGTTGGGGCACACCGTTGGGGAGAAGGCTCTGGCCTAGCCATCAGCGCACACCCTCCTAGCCAGAGGCCCTTGGGGTCCACTGGGTGGGCAGGCTGAAGGCGCGAGCAGGGCTTTGGTGCTTGCAGAGTCAATTTGGGCCCTGCTTTGGAAGGGTTTCAGGGACCCAGTTCGAGGGAGGCTTAGCTTCCCTGCTGTGGCACACCCAGGTCAAGTAGCCCAGCTGCCACCCTAAAGGCTCCCTGCTTTGCCCTCACCCTGGGGTCTCCCACGTGGGTTCTGTCTCCCCAAGCACAACCTCAATGTGGATCCAGTCTGGACAGAAAAGTACACAATATCCCAGAGCACTCCAGGGCCTCAGTGGCTCAAAGGGGCATCAAGGCCTACCTAGGGGGCCTCTCTTCCCTAGGCCATACCCAGCCTGCACACTCTCTGTGGAGCAAGCTTCATTCCTGGAAGGGCCCAGGGGGTGGGCATGAGGGTCTCTTCGGGGCTCGGAACGTGCGGATAACAGAGGCTGTGGGACAACAGCAACATGAGACCCTGACAGGAGAGCTGTCGTTTCCCCTTTGGGAAGCAGGATGCTTGCGGCCCCCAGGCTGCGTGCCAATCCCCCTTGCTGCCTGGCTTCTGTTCACTGCTGGCTAGCGCTTCTGCAGCAGGTGAGCGTCTTGCCTAGAAACCGGGCGCTTGCCGTCCCTTGCTGGGAGCTCATGGCCCCACACACGTCCCTAGAGGGTGATGGCAACTTGGCTGAGAGCCAGCAGGTGAGATGTAGTTCTCCATGCGGAGAGGCCTGCCGCGGGTTTCGAGAATCCTGAGTCAGGGCTGTGCTTCAAGCGGAGGGTGAGTTCCGAGGCTGGAGGAGGCTCGGAGTCACACTGGTTCCCAAGGGGGAACACTCATTGCCAAAAGTCTCTCCCGTGGCTCCAGTGCCCCCTTCCTGGGCCAGGGGCCCTTGGAAACCCCTCTGAATGGAAAGCCCAGCTCATCATCTGCCGGCCTCTCCTGCTGGCAGCGCTCGCGTTCGGCAGCCTTCAAACTGCTTCAGGAAGGCAGTTCCTTGGAGTCGGAGACTGGCAGGCTGGGCAGCCTGAGGGTGAGGCGTGCAGCTGCGTGAGGAAAGCCCTGGGCTTAGCATTCACCCTGGGACGTCGTGCCTGGGTTCTGGGTACCTCGGAGAGAACCTCCACTCACTCTCCAAGCTGAGATCAACAGGCAGGAGTTCCCTGAGCAGCGCTAAACCACAGCCCCTCCCAGGCTGTCCCAAGACGTCCGTGCGGCCTACTCCCACTTCAGCCATACAACACATGCAGACCCTGGGGGGAGCAACGTTCAAGATGGAAGGTCCCACTTGCACGGCCTGTGTGTCTCTTCCACTGCTCAGAAGCTGCTGAGGCACAGGCTGAGTGTCCACATTCACCCTGAGGCCTGAAGGCCAAACGGTCATTACCCCAGGGCGAAGTGGGTTGGATGTGGCTCCTTGGCGGCTCGCCCAGCAGCCCTGCTGCTGGCCTTGCCTTCGCTGCTGGCAAACCTCTGGGAGGAAAAAGAGCGTCTCTGGCAAGAATCAAAAAGTGCTTGCCATCCCCTGGCTAGGAGCGCCTCCTACACCCCTCTTTGTGCGGCGAGCACACACATCAACTACTACCCTCCAAGGAAGCTGCAGCTTTCCAGCCAGAAAGGCCTGCAGCCCTTGCCGTGAAACCACAGTCAACAGGCTGTTGGACTGGGCCAAGTGCCTTGTAGGAGGCCTTGGACGCGCAGGGCTGCACTGTTTTCCGTTGGGGCACACCGTTGGGGAGAAGGCTCTGGCCTAGCCATCAGCGCACACCCTCCTAGCCAGAGGCCCTTGGGGTCCACTGGGTGGGCAGGCTGAAGGCGCGAGCAGGGCTTTGGTGCTTGCAGAGTCAATTTGGGCCCTGCTTTGGAAGGGTTTCAGGGACCCAGTTCGAGGGAGGCTTAGCTTCCCTGCTGTGGCACACCCAGGTCAGGTAGCCCAGCTGCCACCCTAAAGGCTCCCTGCTTTGCCCTCACCCTGGGGTCTCCCACGTGGGTTCTGTCTCCCCAAGCACAACCTCAATGTGGATCCAGTCTGGACAGAAAAGCACACAATATCCCAGAGCACTCCAGGGCCTCAGCGGCTCAAAGGGGCATCAAGGCCTACCTAGGGGGCCTCTCTTCCCTAGGCCATACCCAGCCTGCACACTCTCTGTGGAGCAAGCTTCATTCCTGGAAGGGCCCAGGGGGTGGGCATGAGGGTCTCTTCGGGGCTCGGAACGTGCAGATAACAGAGGCTGTGGGACAACAGCAACATGAGACCCTGACAGGAGAGCTGTCGTTTCCCCTTTGGGAAGCAGGATGCTTGCGGCCCCCAGGCTGCGTGCCAATCCCCCTTGCTGCCTGGCTTCTGTTCACTGCTGGCTAGCGCTTCTGCAGCAGGTGAGCGTCTTGCCTAGAAACCGGGCGCTTGCCGTCCCTTGCTGGGAGCTCATGGCCCCACACACGTCCCTAGAGGGTGATGGCAACTTGGCTGAGAGCCAGCAGGTGAGCTGTAGTTCTCCATGTGGAGAGGCCTGCCGCGGGTTTCGAGAATCCTGAGTCAGGGCTGTGCTTCAAGCGGAGGGTGAGTTCCGAGGCTGGAGGAGGCTCGGAGTCACACTGGTTCCCAAGGGGGAACACTCATTGCCAAAAGTCTCTCCCGTGGCTCCAGTGCCCCCTTCCTGGGCCAGGGGCCCTTGGAAACCCCTCTGAATGGAAAGCCCAGCTCATCATCTGCCGGCCTCTCCTGCTGGCAGCGCTCGCGTTCGGCAGCCTTCAAACTGCTTCAGGAAGGCAGTTCCTTGGAGTCGGAGACTGGCAGGCTGGGCAGCCTGAGGGTGAGGCGTGCAGCTGCGTGAGGAAAGCCCTGGGCTTAGCATTCACCCTGGGACGTCGTGCCTGGGTTCTGGGTACCTCGGAGAGAACCTCCACTCACTCTCCAAGCTGAGATCAACAGGCAGGAGTTCCCTGAGCAGCGCTAAACCACAGCCCCTCCCAGGCTGTCCCAAGACGTCCGTGCGGCCTACTCCCACTTCAGCCATACAACACATGCAGACCCTGGGGGGAGCAACGTTCAAGATGGAAGGTCCCACTTGCACGGCCTGTGTGTCTCTTCCACTGCTCAGAAGCTGCTGAGGCACAGGCTGAGTGTCCACATTCACCCTGAGGCCTGAAGGCCAAACGGTCATTACCCCAGGGCGAAGTGGGTTGGATGTGGCTCCTTGGCGGCTCGCCCAGCAGCCCTGCTGCTGGCCTTGCCTTCGCTGCTGGCAAACCTCTGGGAGGAAAAAGAGCGTCTCTGGCAAGAATCAAAAAGTGCTTGCCATCCCCTGGCTAGGAGCGCCTCCTACACCCCTCTTTGTGCGGCGAGCACACACATCAACTACTACCCTCCAAGGAAGCTGCAGCTTTCCAGCCAGAAAGGCCTGCAGCCCTTGCCGTGAAACCACAGTCAACAGGCTGTTGGACTGGGCCAAGTGCCTTGTAGGAGGCCTTGGACGCGCAGGGCTGCACTGTTTTCCGTTGGGGCACACCGTTGGGGAGAAGGCTCTGGCCTAGCCATCAGCGCACACCCTCCTAGCCAGAGGCCCTTGGGGTCCACTGGGTGGGCAGGCTGAAGGCGCGAGCAGGGCTTTGGTGCTTGCAGAGTCAATTTGGGCCCTGCTTTGGAAGGGTTTCAGGGACCCAGTTCGAGGGAGGCTTAGCTTCCCTGCTGTGGCACACCCAGGTCAGGTAGCCCAGCTGCCACCCTAAAGGCTCCCTGCTTTGCCCTCACCCTGGGGTCTCCCACGTGGGTTCTGTCTCCCCAAGCACAACCTCAATGTGGATCCAGTCTGGACAGAAAAGCACACAATATCCCAGAGCACTCCAGGGCCTCAGCGGCTCAAAGGGGCATCAAGGCCTACCTAGGGGGCCTCTCTTCCCTAGGCCATACCCAGCCTGCACACTCTCTGTGGAGCAAGCTTCATTCCTGGAAGGGTCCAGGGGGTGGGCATGAGGGTCTCTTCGGGGCTCGGAACGTGCAGATAACAGAGGCTGTGGGACAACAGCAACATGAGACCCTGACAGGAGAGCTGTCGTTTCCCCTTTGGGAAGCAGGATGCTTGCGGCCCCCAGGCTGCGTGCCAATCCCCCTTGCTGCCTGGCTTCTGTTCACTGCTGGCTAGCGCTTCTGCAGCAGGTGAGCGTCTTGCCTAGAAACCGGGCGCTTGCCGTCCCTTGCTGGGAGCTCATGGCCCCACACACGTCCCTAGAGGGTGATGGCAACTTGGCTGAGAGCCACCAGGTGAGCTGTAGTTCTCCATGCGGAGAGGCCTGCCGCGGGTTTCGAGAATCCTGAGTCAGGGCTGTGCTTCAAGCGGAGGGTGAGTTCCGAGGCTGGAGGAGGCTCGGAGTCACACTGGTTCCCAAGGGGGAACACTCATTGCCAAAAGTCTCTCCCGTGGCTCCAGTGCCCCCTTCCTGGGCCAGGGGCCCTTGGAAACCCCTCTGAATGGAAAGCCCAGCTCATCATCTGCCGGCCTCTCCTGCTGGCAGCGCTCGCGTTCGGCAGCCTTCAAACTGCTTCAGGAAGGCAGTTCCTTGGAGTCGGAGACTGGCAGGCTGGGCAGCCTGAGGGTGAGGCGTGCAGCTGCGTGAGGAAAGCCCTGGGCTTAGCATTCACCCTGGGACGTCGTGCCTGGGTTCTGGGTACCTCGGAGAGAACCTCCACTCACTCTCCAAGCTGAGATCAACAGGCAGGAGTTCCCTGAGCAGCGCTAAACCACAGCCCCTCCCAGGCTGTCCCAAGACGTCCGTGCGGCCTACTCCCACTTCAGCCATACAACACATGCAGACCCTGGGGGGAGCAACGTTCAAGATGGAAGGTCCCACTTGCACGGCCTGTGTGTCTCTTCCACTGCTCAGAAGCTGCTGAGGCACAGGCTGAGTGTCCACATTCACCCTGAGGCCTGAAGGCCAAACGGTCATTACCCCAGGGCGAAGTGGGTTGGATGTGGCTCCTTGGCGGCTCGCCCAGCAGCCCTGCTGCTGGCCTTGCCTTCGCTGCTGGCAAACCTCTGGGAGGAAAAAGAGCGTCTCTGGCAAGAATCAAAAAGTGCTTGCCATCCCCTGGCTAGGAGCGCCTCCTACACCCCTCTTTGTGCGGCGAGCACACACATCAACTACTACCCTCCAAGGAAGCTGCAGCTTTCCAGCCAGAAAGGCCTGCAGCCCTTACCGTGAAACCACAGTCAACAGGCTGTTGGACTGGGCCAAGTGCCTTGTAGGAGGCCTTGGACGCGCAGGGCTGCACTGTTTTCCGTTGGGGCACACCGTTGGGGAGAAGGCTCTGGCCTAGCCATCAGCGCACACCCTCCTAGCCAGAGGCCCTTGGGGTCCACTGGGTGGGCAGGCTGAAGGCGCGAGCAGGGCTTTGGTGCTTGCAGAGTCAATTTGGGCCCTGCTTTGGAAGGGTTTCAGGGACCCAGTTCGAGGGAGGCTTAGCTTCCCTGCTGTGGCACACCCAGGTCAGGTAGCCCAGCTGCCACCCTAAAGGCTCCCTGCTTTGCCCTCACCCTGGGGTCTCCCACGTGGGTTCTGTCTCCCCAAGCACAACCTCAATGTGGATCCAGTCTGGACAGAAAAGTACACAATATCCCAGAGCACTCCAGGGCCTCAGTGGCTCAAAGGGGCATCAAGGCCTACCTAGGGGGCCTCTCTTCCCTAGGCCATACCCAGCCTGCACACTCTCTGTGGAGCAAGCTTCATTCCTGAAAGGGCCCAGGGGGTGGGCATGAGGGTCTCTTCGGGGCTCGGAACGTGCGGATAACAGAGGCTGTGGGACAACAGCAACATGAGACCCTGACAGGAGAGCTGTCGTTTCCCCTTTGGGAAGCAGGATGCTTGCGGCCCCCAGGCTGCGTGCCAATCCCCCTTGCTGCCTGGCTTCTGTTCACTGCTGGCTAGCGCTTCTGCAGCAGGTGAGCGTCTTGCCTAGAAACCGGGCGCTTGCCGTCCCTTGCTGGGAGCTCATGGCCCCACACACGTCCCTAGAGGGTGATGGCAACTTGGCTGAGAGCCAGCAGGTGAGATGTAGTTCTCCATGCGGAGAGGCCTGCCGCGGGTTTCGAGAATCCTGAGTCAGGGCTGTGCTTCAAGCGGAGGGTGAGTTCCGAGGCTGGAGGAGGCTCGGAGTCACACTGGTTCCCAAGGGGGAACACTCATTGCCAAAAGTCTCTCCCGTGGCTCCAGTGCCCCCTTCCTGGGCCAGGGGCCCTTGGAAACCCCTCTGAATGGAAAGCCCAGCTCATCATCTGCCGGCCTCTCCTGCTGGCAGCGCTCGCGTTCGGCAGCCTTCAAACTGCTTCAGGAAGGCAGTTCCTTGGAGTCGGAGACTGGCAGGCTGGGCAGCCTGAGGGTGAGGCGTGCAGCTGCGTGAGGAAAGCCCTGGGCTTAGCATTCACCCTGGGACGTCGTGCCTGGGTTCTGGGTACCTCGGAGAGAACCTCCACTCACTCTCCAAGCTGAGATCAACAGGCAGGAGTTCCCTGAGCAGCGCTAAACCACAGCCCCTCCCAGGCTGTCCCAAGACGTCCGTGCGGCCTACTCCCACTTCAGCCATACAACACATGCAGACCCTGGGGGGAGCAACGTTCAAGATGGAAGGTCCCACTTGCACGGCCTGTGTGTCTCTTCCACTGCTCAGAAGCTGCTGAGGCACAGGCTGAGTGTCCACATTCACCCTGAGGCCTGAAGGCCAAACGGTCATTACCCCAGGGCGAAGTGGGTTGGATGTGGCTCCTTGGCGGCTCGCCCAGCAGCCCTGCTGCTGGCCTTGCCTTCGCTGCTGGCAAACCTCTGGGAGGAAAAAGAGCGTCTCTGGCAAGAATCAAAAAGTGCTTGCCATCCCCTGGCTAGGAGCGCCTCCTACACCCCTCTTTGTGCGGCGAGCACACACATCAACTACTACCCTCCAAGGAAGCTGCAGCTTTCCAGCCAGAAAGGCCTGCAGCCCTTGCCGTGAAACCACAGTCAACAGGCTGTTGGACTGGGCCAAGTGCCTTGTAGGAGGCCTTGGACGCGCAGGGCTGCACTGTTTTCCGTTGGGGCACACCGTTGGGGAGAAGGCTCTGGCCTAGCCATCAGCGCACACCCTCCTAGCCAGAGGCCCTTGGGGTCCACTGGGTGGGCAGGCTGAAGGCGCGAGCAGGGCTTTGGTGCTTGCAGAGTCAATTTGGGCCCTGCTTTGGAAGGGTTTCAGGGACCCAGTTCGAGGGAGGCTTAGCTTCCCTGCTGTGGCACACCCAGGTCAGGTAGCCCAGCTGCCACCCTAAAGGCTCCCTGCTTTGCCCTCACCCTGGGGTCTCCCACGTGGGTTCTGTCTCCCCAAGCACAACCTCAATGTGGATCCAGTCTGGACAGAAAAGCACACAATATCCCAGAGCACTCCAGGGCCTCAGCGGCTCAAAGGGGCATCAAGGCCTACCTAGGGGGCCTCTCTTCCCTAGGCCATACCCAGCCTGCACACTCTCTGTGGAGCAAGCTTCATTCCTGGAAGGGCCCAGGGGGTGGGCATGAGGGTCTCTTCGGGGCTCGGAACGTGCAGATAACAGAGGCTGTGGGACAACAGCAACATGAGACCCTGACAGGAGAGCTGTCGTTTCCCCTTTGGGAAGCAGGATGCTTGCGGCCCCCAGGCTGCGTGCCAATCCCCCTTGCTGCCTGGCTTCTGTTCACTGCTGGCTAGCGCTTCTGCAGCAGGTGAGCGTCTTGCCTAGAAACCGGGCGCTTGCCGTCCCTTGCTGGGAGCTCATGGCCCCACACACGTCCCTAGAGGGTGATGGCAACTTGGCTGAGAGCCAGCAGGTGAGCTGTAGTTCTCCATGTGGAGAGGCCTGCCGCGGGTTTCGAGAATCCTGAGTCAGGGCTGTGCTTCAAGCGGAGGGTGAGTTCCGAGGCTGGAGGAGGCTCGGAGTCACACTGGTTCCCAAGGGGGAACACTCATTGCCAAAAGTCTCTCCCGTGGCTCCAGTGCCCCCTTCCTGGGCCAGGGGCCCTTGGAAACCCCTCTGAATGGAAAGCCCAGCTCATCATCTGCCGGCCTCTCCTGCTGGCAGCGCTCGCGTTCGGCAGCCTTCAAACTGCTTCAGGAAGGCAGTTCCTTGGAGTCGGAGACTGGCAGGCTGGGCAGCCTGAGGGTGAGGCGTGCAGCTGCGTGAGGAAAGCCCTGGGCTTAGCATTCACCCTGGGACGTCGTGCCTGGGTTCTGGGTACCTCGGAGAGAACCTCCACTCACTCTCCAAGCTGAGATCAACAGGCAGGAGTTCCCTGAGCAGCGCTAAACCACAGCCCCTCCCAGGCTGTCCCAAGACGTCCGTGCGGCCTACTCCCACTTCAGCCATACAACACATGCAGACCCTGGGGGGAGCAACGTTCAAGATGGAAGGTCCCACTTGCACGGCCTGTGTGTCTCTTCCACTGCTCAGAAGCTGCTGAGGCACAGGCTGAGTGTCCACATTCACCCTGAGGCCTGAAGGCCAAACGGTCATTACCCCAGGGCGAAGTGGGTTGGATGTGGCTCCTTGGCGGCTCGCCCAGCAGCCCTGCTGCTGGCCTTGCCTTCGCTGCTGGCAAACCTCTGGGAGGAAAAAGAGCGTCTCTGGCAAGAATCAAAAAGTGCTTGCCATCCCCTGGCTAGGAGCGCCTCCTACACCCCTCTTTGTGCGGCGAGCACACACATCAACTACTACCCTCCAAGGAAGCTGCAGCTTTCCAGCCAGAAAGGCCTGCAGCCCTTGCCGTGAAACCACAGTCAACAGGCTGTTGGACTGGGCCAAGTGCCTTGTAGGAGGCCTTGGACGCGCAGGGCTGCACTGTTTTCCGTTGGGGCACACCGTTGGGGAGAAGGCTCTGGCCTAGCCATCAGCGCACACCCTCCTAGCCAGAGGCCCTTGGGGTCCACTGGGTGGGCAGGCTGAAGGCGCGAGCAGGGCTTTGGTGCTTGCAGAGTCAATTTGGGCCCTGCTTTGGAAGGGTTTCAGGGACCCAGTTCGAGGGAGGCTTAGCTTCCCTGCTGTGGCACACCCAGGTCAGGTAGCCCAGCTGCCACCCTAAAGGCTCCCTGCTTTGCCCTCACCCTGGGGTCTCCCACGTGGGTTCTGTCTCCCCAAGCACAACCTCAATGTGGATCCAGTCTGGACAGAAAAGCACACAATATCCCAGAGCACTCCAGGGCCTCAGCGGCTCAAAGGGGCATCAAGGCCTACCTAGGGGGCCTCTCTTCCCTAGGCCATACCCAGCCTGCACACTCTCTGTGGAGCAAGCTTCATTCCTGGAAGGGCCCAGGGGGTGGGCATGAGGGTCTCTTCGGGGCTCGGAACGTGCAGATAACAGAGGCTGTGGGACAACAGCAACATGAGACCCTGACAGGAGAGCTGTCGTTTCCCCTTTGGGAAGCAGGATGCTTGCGGCCCCCAGGCTGCGTGCCAATCCCCCTTGCTGCCTGGCTTCTGTTCACTGCTGGCTAGCGCTTCTGCAGCAGGTGAGCATCTTGCCTAGAAACCGGGCGCTTGCCGTCCCTTGCTGGGAGCTCATGGCCCCACACACGTCCCTAGAGGGTGATGGCAACTTGGCTGAGAGCCACCAGGTGAGCTGTAGTTCTCCATGCGGAGAGGCCTGCCGCGGGTTTCGAGAATCCTGAGTCAGGGCTGTGCTTCAAGCGGAGGGTGAGTTCCGAGGCTGGAGGAGGCTCGGAGTCACACTGGTTCCCAAGGGGGAACACTCATTGCCAAAAGTCTCTCCCGTGGCTCCAGTGCCCCCTTCCTGGGCCAGGGGCCCTTGGAAACCCCTCTGAATGGAAAGCCCAGCTCATCATCTGCCGGCCTCTCCTGCTGGCAGCGCTCGCGTTCGGCAGCCTTCAAACTGCTTCAGGAAGGCAGTTCCTTGGAGTCGGAGACTGGCAGGCTGGGCAGCCTGAGGGTGAGGCGTGCAGCTGCGTGAGGAAAGCCCTGGGCTTAGCATTCACCCTGGGACGTCGTGCCTGGGTTCTGGGTACCTCGGAGAGAACCTCCACTCACTCTCCAAGCTGAGATCAACAGGCAGGAGTTCCCTGAGCAGCGCTAAACCACAGCCCCTCCCAGGCTGTCCCAAGACGTCCGTGCGGCCTACTCCCACTTCAGCCATACAACACATGCAGACCCTGGGGGGAGCAACGTTCAAGATGGAAGGTCCCACTTGCACGGCCTGTGTGTCTCTTCCACTGCTCAGAAGCTGCTGAGGCACAGGCTGAGTGTCCACATTCACCCTGAGGCCTGAAGGCCAAACGGTCATTACCCCAGGGCGAAGTGGGTTGGATGTGGCTCCTTGGCGGCTCGCCCAGCAGCCCTGCTGCTGGCCTTGCCTTCGCTGCTGGCAAACCTCTGGGAGGAAAAAGAGCGTCTCTGGCAAGAATCAAAAAGTGCTTGCCATCCCCTGGCTAGGAGCGCCTCCTACACCCCTCTTTGTGCGGCGAGCACACACATCAACTACTACCCTCCAAGGAAGCTGCAGCTTTCCAGCCAGAAAGGCCTGCAGCCCTTGCCGTGAAACCACAGTCAACAGGCTGTTGGACTGGGCCAAGTGCCTTGTAGGAGGCCTTGGACGCGCAGGGCTGCACTGTTTTCCGTTGGGTCACACCGTTGGGGAGAAGGCTCTGGCCTAGCCATCAGCGCACACCCTCCTAGCCAGAGGCCCTTGGGGTCCACTGGGTGGGCAGGCTGAAGGCGCGAGCAGGGCTTTGGTGCTTGCAGAGTCAATTTGGGCCCTGCTTTGGAAGGGTTTCAGGGACCCAGTTCGAGGGAGGCTTAGCTTCCCTGCTGTGGCACACCCAGGTCAGGTAGCAAAGCTGCCACCCTAAAGGCTCCCTGCTTTGCCCTCACCCTGGGGTCTCCCACGTGGGTTCTGTCTCCCCAAGCACAACCTCAATGTGGATCCAGTCTGGACAGAAAAGCACACAATATCCCAGAGCACTCCAGGGCCTCAGCGGCTCAAAGGGGCATCAAGGCCTACCTAGGGGGCCTCTCTTCCCTAGGCCATACCCAGCCTGCACACTCTCTGTGGAGCAAGCTTCATTCCTGGAAGGGCCCAGGGGGTGGGCATGAGGGTCTCTTCGGGGCTCGGAACGTGCAGATAACAGAGGCTGTGGGACAACAGCAACATGAGACCCTGACAGGAGAGCTGTCGTTTCCCCTTTGGGAAGCAGGATGCTTGCGGCCCCCAGGCTGCGTGCCAATCCCCCTTGCTGCCTGGCTTCTGTTCACTGCTGGCTAGCGCTTCTGCAGCAGGTGAGCGTCTTGCCTAGAAACCGGGCGCTTGCCGTCCCTTGCTGGGAGCTCATGGCCCCACACACGTCCCTAGAGGGTGATGGCAACTTGGCTGAGAGCCACCAGGTGAGCTGTAGTTCTCCATGCGGAGAGGCCTGCCGCGGGTTTCGAGAATCCTGAGTCAGGGCTGTGCTTCAAGCGGAGGGTGAGTTCCGAGGCTGGAGGAGGCTCGGAGTCACACTGGTTCCCAAGGGGGAACACTCATTGCCAAAAGTCTCTCCCGTGGCTCCAGTGCCCCCTTCCTGGGCCAGGGGCCCTTGGAAACCCCTCTGAATGGAAAGCCCAGCTCATCATCTGCCGGCCTCTCCTGCTGGCAGCGCTCGCGTTCGGCAGCCTTCAAACTGCTTCAGGAAGGCAGTTCCTTGGAGTCGGAGACTGGCAGGCTGGGCAGCCTGAGGGTGAGGCGTGCAGCTGCGTGAGGAAAGCCCTGGGCTTAGCATTCACCCTGGGACGTCGTGCCTGGGTTCTGGGTACCTCGGAGAGAACCTCCACTCACTCTCCAAGCTGAGATCAACAGGCAGGAGTTCCCTGAGCAGCGCTAAACCACAGCCCCTCCCAGGCTGTCCCAAGACGTCCGTGCGGCCTACTCCCACTTCAGCCATACAACACATGCAGACCCTGGGGGGAGCAACGTTCAAGATGGAAGGTCCCACTTGCACGGCCTGTGTGTCTCTTCCACTGCTCAGAAGCTGCTGAGGCACAGGCTGAGTGTCCACATTCACCCTGAGGCCTGAAGGCCAAACGGTCATTACCCCAGGGCGAAGTGGGTTGGATGTGGCTCCTTGGCGGCTCGCCCAGCAGCCCTGCTGCTGGCCTTGCCTTCGCTGCTGGCAAACCTCTGGGAGGAAAAAGAGCGTCTCTGGCAAGAATCAAAAAGTGCTTGCCATCCCCTGGCTAGGAGCGCCTCCTACACCCCTCTTTGTGCGGCGAGCACACACATCAACTACTACCCTCCAAGGAAGCTGCAGCTTTCCAGCCAGAAAGGCCTGCAGCCCTTGCCGTGAAACCACAGTCAACAGGCTGTTGGACTGGGCCAAGTGCCTTGTAGGAGGCCTTGGACGCGCAGGGCTGCACTGTTTTCCGTTGGGGCACACCGTTGGGGAGAAGGCTCTGGCCTAGCCATCAGCGCACACCCTCCTAGCCAGAGGCCCTTGGGGTCCACTGGGTGGGCAGGCTGAAGGCGCGAGCAGGGCTTTGGTGCTTGCAGAGTCAATTTGGGCCCTGCTTTGGAAGGGTTTCAGGGACCCAGTTCGAGGGAGGCTTAGCTTCCCTGCTGTGGCACACCCAGGTCAGGTAGCCCAGCTGCCACCCTAAAGGCTCCCTGCTTTGCCCTCACCCTGGGGTCTCCCACGTGGGTTCTGTCTCCCCAAGCACAACCTCAATGTGGATCCAGTCTGGACAGAAAAGCACACAATATCCCAGAGCACTCCAGGGCCTCAGCGGCTCAAAGGGGCATCAAGGCCTACCTAGGGGGCCTCTCTTCCCTAGGCCATACCCAGCCTGCACACTCTCTGTGGAGCAAGCTTCATTCCTGGAAGGGCCCAGGGGGTGGGCATGAGGGTCTCTTCGGGGCTCGGAACGTGCAGATAACAGAGGCTGTGGGACAACAGCAACATGAGACCCTGACAGGAGAGCTGTCGTTTCCCCTTTGGGAAGCAGGATGCTTGCGGCCCCCAGGCTGCGTGCCAATCCCCCTTGCTGCCTGGCTTCTGTTCACTGCTGGCTAGCGCTTCTGCAGCAGGTGAGCATCTTGCCTAGAAACCGGGCGCTTGCCGTCCCTTGCTGGGAGCTCATGGCCCCACACACGTCCCTAGAGGGTGATGGCAACTTGGCTGAGAGCCACCAGGTGAGCTGTAGTTCTCCATGCGGAGAGGCCTGCCGCGGGTTTCGAGAATCCTGAGTCAGGGCTGTGCTTCAAGCGGAGGGTGAGTTCCGAGGCTGGAGGAGGCTCGGAGTCACACTGGTTCCCAAGGGGGAACACTCATTGCCAAAAGTCTCTCCCGTGGCTCCAGTGCCCCCTTCCTGGGCCAGGGGCCCTTGGAAACCCCTCTGAATGGAAAG